>NC_041392.1:631811422-631912942 GCF_002162155.2 Triticum dicoccoides | reverse complement strand
CGTGGTGCAGTGGGTCTGGGTGCCGCGGGTTTCTAGGGTTTGGAGGGCTGGGAAGGCAAGGGAGGGGTGGGTGGGGGTGGCGGAGCCCGGGAGCGAGGTCACCGGTGGGTGGAAGGGGATTGGCGGTGGTGGCGAGAGGCGAGGGGCGAGATGGGTCGGTGCAGTATGGGTGGGGGTGGGGGGGATTGGGGGAAGAAAGGGGGTTGGCGAGGGGGCAGGCTTAGCAATGGCGCACCCCCTAGCGGTGCGCCATTAGAAAGTTTTTTTGGATAGCAATGGCGCACCCCCTAGAGGTGCGCCATTAGTAATCTTTTTTTTGGATAGCAATGGCGCACCACCTTGTGGTGCACCATTAGTAGTTTTGCAAAAAAAAAATTGAAAGTAGTGGCGCACGTGGTGAGTGGTGCGCCATTACTAGTTAAACTAGTAATGGCGCACTGTTACCTGGTGCGCCATTAGTATTTTTGGAAAAATAAAAAAAATATGTTAGTAGTGGCACACCATTTGTGTGGTGCGCCATTAGTGTGATAGACACTAATGGCGCACCAGCACATGGTGCGCACTGCTATTGAGTAGTGGCGCACCACATGTCTAGTGCGCCATTAGTGTCCATATTATCTATAGCCCTTTTCCTAGTAGTGAGTTCAAAATGAAGGATGGTGAAGGTGTTGCTGAAATGTACTCTAGGCTTGCTCTCATCACCAATGAGATTGCCGGCTTAGGAAGTGAAGACATGACCGACAGATTTATCATCAAGAAGACCCTAAGAGCCTTGGATGGAAAATATGACACCGTGTGCACATTAATCTAAATGATGCGCAATTACAAAGATCTCAAGCCAACGGAAGTCATTGGTAGAATTGTTTCTCATGAGATGTCACTCAAGGATAAAGAAGAGCTTCACAACAAGTCTAGTGGTGCTTACAAAGCCTCATGTGATGCTCCTACATCCTCAAGTGAGAAACAAGTCTTCAATGAGGAATTGAGCCTAATGGCGAAGAACTTCA
The DNA here is from genome assembly GCF_002162155.2 of Triticum dicoccoides. Lineage (NCBI taxonomy): Eukaryota > Viridiplantae > Streptophyta > Magnoliopsida > Poales > Poaceae > Triticum > Triticum dicoccoides. The sequence continues at coordinate 631,911,935 of NC_041392.1, read as the reverse complement.
ACAAGTTCTACAAGAGTAGAAGCAAAGAAAGAAGTTCCAAGTCAAGGTCCTACAATGACAAAAGATCTTCTAGTCGTGAGCATAATTGCTACAATTGTGGAAGACCCGGACACTACTCCAATGAGTATACAGCTCCCTACAAAAGAAGATAAGACTCACCTAAAAGGAGAAGTAGAAGATAAGAATCACCTCCAAGAGAGAGAAGGAGTAGAGATGATCGTTATGAACGAAGAACCTCTCGCAGAAGCAAGGATTCAGAAAGGAAGGACAAGTCATCAAGGAGCTATACAAAACGAAGACATCAAGCTCATGCTGCTGAATGGGTATCCGGCTCCGACTCCGACCACCACTCTGAGAGAAGTTATCACTCCGACTCAGAATATACTCAAGATGAAGGTGTTGCCGGTCTAGCACTTGTGTCGACCAACTCCTATGACATATTTCACTCACTAAATGAAGGAATTGGAAGATGCTTCATGGCTAAAGGCCCAAAGGTATCACACCCCGAGTATGTTGATTTCAATAGTGATGAAGATGATTTGCTAGGTGATGATGATTTACTTGTTGACAACTCTAGTGATGAAAACTATGATGAACTTGCTATTAATCATGCTAATCAAGATAAAACGAATGACAATGATAAGAAGGTGATTGAGCATCTAACTAAAGAACTAATCACTCTTAAGTTAGCTCATGAAACTGCCTTCGAAGATCATCGAGAGCTTTTGAAGACTCATGAGAAGCTATGCTTTGAAAAGCTCATTCTTGAGCAAGAGCATGGGTTCTTAAAAGTAATCAATGATGATCTTCATAATAAAAGTTCTTCTTACATTGCCAAGCGTTTACTCTTGTCTACTTACATGCCACAAGTAAAATCTAGCAACAAGAGTAAGAAAGATTCTTCTTCTAGTAGTAACAACAATCATGCTAAGTCCAATGTTATTGCATCTAGTAGTTCTCTTCATTCCCCTAATGATTCTCTTAGCCAAGTTACACTTGAGCAAGAAAATAGCTTAGTGAAGGGAATTATAGATAAAGGTGTTTACAAGAGCCTTGCCGAAAGTAAGAAATTTGATGAAATTGTACGCAAGCAAGGAATGCATTGGAAGAATCAAGGTGTTGGTTTTGAACGAAAGTTCAATGCCAATGGAGTTGAGTGGAAAGAAGATCAATACCCCAAGACGAAGTTTGTTCCTCAACAAGAGAAGTATAATCCTACTTCCTTCAAGGGGACACAAGATCAAGATGATCTTCCACCACAAGACCACAAGCAAAAAGACAAGGACAAGCTTCAAGAGGAGACCGATGCATTTGAAGAAGCTCCCAAGGCCTTGTCCAAGTGGGTTCCCAAGACTACATCAAGTTCTACTTCATTAAGTACGACCACAACTCCAAGGATTCCCATCAAGATTATGTGGATCCCGAAAAAGAAGAACTAGAGAGTTCTTGAGGGTGACTCCACCAAAATACTTCACTCGTATCATTTTGGCGAGAACAAGTGCAAACAACTTCCACACCTTGCACTAGTTCAAGGAGTCACAAAACCTCTTGTTGGTAAGACAAGGGACAAGGTAACCTAATCTTTTCATGTACATCATCTTGTGTGTACTTCATTTTATGTCTATGGATATCCTTGTTTGTTCCTTGTGGGACTAACCCATGTAGGTATTGAAAGTGCAACTCACTCCAATGGATTGCTCCAAATGATCTACATCAACATTGAGCATCCACATCTTCAACATGTACATAAAGTCATCATCGACAAAACCCAAGGTTAGTTAATCCCTCTTAGGGGGGATATCAAATCTAGGGGAGCTTTACTCTAAGAATTGAGCTAAAGCAACTCTAATGGTGTGAACACAACAATGCTTTATGTAAAAGTGGTAACCCCACTTGTGCTTAAAAACGATGAGTATGACCTACGATCAAATGTTCTCATTTGACTCCTCAGCCAATATACTCATATATAGATGACCTAGTCATCGCCAATTGCTTGATAGATGCTAGAGTGTTTGTTCATGATTTGCCACATATTTCATTTTCCATCTTATTGTGTGAGCATGTTGATTGCATATTTTTCTCATTCGAGAACATCCATTTGTTGCTTTGATTGTTTGGTCTTTTTCTTTTGCTAAATGGATGGACAAGAATGCCTAAGAACTTCCTCTAGCTATCCATGATTTTCTCGTCTCAAACTCTATTCATGCTACATCACAAAGTTTGATCAAGTCAGATTCGAACCCTCTGGGTGAGGAGCACTCAGAGCCACAAATTCGCCATAGACTTAAACTTCCAAAACCTCTCTGTGTATTTCGGTCTGACCGATTCATTCCTTTCAGTCATAGTGAGTTCATTGAGTTGATATAGGTTTTCAATCTCCGTGCAACCGATTTGAACAATTCGGTCACACCGAGTTGCAGTAACTTCCACTTGGTCACACCGACAGGGTCAGGATATATATGCCCACGGGCCAAATTTTGGAAATACTCGCGAAACCTTTCACCCGCGCATGTCATGCTCTGCCGACTTAGGTCTCCCGATCGTCTCCTCATCACCAGTGACCTCCCGCCTTCTGGTCTCCGCCGCCGTCAACAGGAATCTTCACCGCCGTTGCCGCCGTAGCGAGCTCATCGCCAAGTTAGGGTATGAGTTCGATTCTTTGTGCAATCTTTACCTCCGATTCTTAGCGCAAAGTCCATGTCATGATTCTTACCACGTATGTAATCACTCTATCCAACAAAAACTTGATTTAGATTAATTTTGATTCAAAAATTTAGGGTTAGGTTTCCGCTGAATTCATGTTGGACCGACCGAGTTGTAGAAATCGGGCTCACTGATTTGGCTTAGGCCATTGCTATAACACCCACGATGCGGCTATATCTCCCACATGTCGGAGCACGACTTAGAGGCATAACCGCATTGTAGGCATGTCGCAAGAGGGGTAATTTTTACACATCCCATGTACTGAATAAGAAAGGGATAAAGAGTTGGCTTACAATCGCCACTTCACACAATACAAGAAAATAGCATTACATCATCCAGAATACAATCAAGGTCCGACTATGGAACCAAAAAAAGAAGACAACCACTAAAGCGATAGATCCCTGATCGCCCCGACTGGGCTCCACTACTGATCAACTGGAAATGAAACAACACAACGGACATGATCTTCATCGAGCTCCTCCTTGACCTCGGTTGCGTCACCAGCACGGTATCATCGGCACCTGCAACTGGTTTTGGAAGTAAACTGTGAGTCACGGGGACTCAGCAATCTCACACCCTCGCGATCAAGACTATTTAAGCTTATGGGTAGGAGAAGGTAGTGAGGTGGAGCTGCAGCAAGCACTAGCATATATGGTGGCTAACTTACGCAAATGAGAGCGAGAAGAGAAGCAAAGCATGGTCGTGAACTAGAAGTGATCAAGAAGTGATCCTGAAACTACTTACATTCAAGCATAACTCCAACACCGTGTTCACTTCCCGGACCCCGCCGAGAAGAGACCATCACGGCTACACACGCGGTTGATGCATTTTAATTAAGTTAAGTGTCAAGTTTTCTACAATCGGACATTAACAAATTCCCATCTGCCTATAACCGCGGGCACGACTTTCGAAAGTTCAAAACCCTGTAGGGGTGTCCCAACTTAGCCCATCACAAGATCTCACGGTCAACGAAGGATATTCCTTCTCCCAGGAAGACCCGATCAGATACGGAATCCCAGTTACAAGACATTTCGACAATGGTAAAACAAGACCAGCAAAGCCGCCCGGATGTGCCGACAAATCCCGATAGGAGCTGCACATATCTCATTCTCAGGGCACACCAGATGAGCCAGACGTCAGGTTAGCATAGACCCTGGTTGCCCAGGGGGCGCCGGACATCATTCAGGTTGGACCAACACTTGGAGAAGCACTGGCCTAGGGGGGGTTAATATAAAGATGACCCTCGGGCTCCGGAAACCCAAGGGAAAAAGGCTAGGTTGTTAGTGCAAATGTAAAACCAAGGTTGGGCCTTGCTGGAGGAGTTTTATTCAAGGCGAACTGTCAAGGGGTTCCCATTATAACTCAACCGCGTAAGGAACGCAAAATCAAGGAACATAACACCGGTATGACGGAAACTAGGGTGGTAGGAGTGGAACAAAACACCAGGCATAAGGCCGAGCCTTCCACCCTTTACCAAGTGTATAGATGCATTAATATAAATAAGAGATATTGTGATATCCCAACAAAATCCATGTTCCAACATGGAACAAACTCCGTCTTCACCTGCAACTAACAATGCTATAAGAGGGGCTGAGCAAAGCGGTAACATAGCCAAACAACGGTTTGCTAGGATAAGGTGGGTTAGAGGCTTGACATGGCAATATGTGAGGCATGATATAGCAAGTGGTAGGTATCGCGGCATAGCAATAGAGCGAGAAACTAGCAAGCAAAGATAGAAGTGATTTCGAGGGTATGGTCATCTTGCCTGAAATCCCGCAAGGAAGAAGAATGACTCCATGAAAAAGACAAACAGACGTAGACGAACAGATCCTCACAAACACGACGTTATCGGAACTAACCCGAAGAAGCATCATCGGAAAGAAGCAAACAACATGGTAAACAACCATCACATAAACATGGGATGATGCACAAACAAGTATGATGCATGTCTGGTTTAATTAGGCATGGCATGGCAATATGCAACAAACAATACTACAAATTAAGTGGAGCTCAATATGCAACAAGTTGCATATTGACGAAGCACCACATTCGTTTATTTAGTTCACTCCCTGTTATGTACTCAACAATATTAAATGTTGTTTAAACATGGCAAGAGGTGAAACATGAGTAAAAATACATAGTTAGGCATTTTAAATGAGGCCGGAAACATGAAACGACAATTCCGGTAAAACCTCATGTGCATTAACAATTAATGCAAACAACAATTTTAAACGTTTAAATGTTGTTATCATGATGCGGATGACATATGCAAGATTATGCAATTTTTATTAAAAGTTGACATGAGCATATATGAAGCATTTATCACCATGGCTGAACCAAAGGGGTGCCATGGCAACTACGACGGAAAAGGTGCCACGGCGGCGAAATGGAAATGATGCCAGGGCAACATTCCGATGATCCGGTAGATTACGGGGATACCGGTGTAGAAGGAAGTGGGTGTGAGCGTGTCAAGCAAGGTTGGTGGGGTGATCCCGGATGCCGGGTTCCCACGGGTTAGCGGCATGGAAACGAGTGACAACGACAATCGTTCACGGGTGGATACAACATCTAAACATGCATCTCATACAACACACAACATTCGTCCACGGGCGGTCGTCTCGGGGTTATACCTTTCGAAGCGTGCATTATCCGAATGGATCAAGTTCGTAGAGGGAAGTAGGCGTTCTTGTGACGGCGGTAGTGGAAGTAGTCATTCTCGCTTCGTAGATGTTCACACTCCGTAGGTGTTCGGGGTCAAAACAAGGAACTTGACGTCCACGAGTCTTCAAGGGTCGACGGTACATGTTCTGTAGACGTTCGGGTGGCGGTTGTGGTACACGTTTTCACGTCGACGATAGTTGTTCACGGTTCGTAGACGAACTTGAGGATCCGAGGGCTCCGGGGTTCACCGTTGAACTTGACGAAACCCACGGCGACGGAGAGGTACGCGTCGGCGGTAGTCGTTCGGGCGGCGAGCGTCGTACACTTCGATGGTAGTCGTTCATATTGGTACTTGGCGCCATTGTGTCTCGAGTACTTGATGGTTCCGGTCGGGACAGCAAAACATAGTCGACCATGAAGATGTGTCGGTGCGGAACTTGGCGAACCAAAACAAAGCAGCACCAGGCGGTCTTGGCGACCAACCAAGGGGTCGTGGTGAGAACGACGATGAACAGGGGCGCGACACCATGGCGGGGAGGCGGCGTGCCCGTTTCGTTTGTCACGGGAAAACCACAGCAGTAGCAGGGCCTTGCTGGAATCAAGGGCGCGGTGTAGGTACTTGGAGTGATGCAGGGGCGTCGGCCGCGGGATGCCTGGACCCGAAGCAGAGGAGTGGGTGCTGTTCCGGCGATGCAGCGGTGCAGGGAACGTAAAGAGGTGTGATGACCCACAAGTATAGGGGATCTATTGTAGTCCTTTCGATAAGTAAGAGTGTCGAACCCAACGAGGAGCAGAAGGAAATGATAAGCGGTTTTCAGCAAGGTATTCTCTGCAAGTACTGAAATAAGTGGTAACAGATAGTTTTGTGATAAGATAATTTGTAATAAGCAACAAGTAACAAAAGTAAATAAAATGCAGCAAGGTGGCCCAATCCTTTTTGTAGCAAAGGACAAGCCTGGACAAACTCTTATATAAGGAAAAGCGCTCCCGAGGACACATGGGAATATCGTCAAGCTAGTTTTCATCACGTTCATATGATTCGCATTCGGTACTTTGATAATTTGACATGTGGGTGGACCGGTGCTTGGGTGCTGTTCTTACTTGAACAAGCATCCCACTTATGATTAACCTCTATTGCAAGCATCCGCAACTACAACAAAAGTATTAAGGTAAACCTAACCATAGCATGAAACATATGGATCCAAATCAGCCCCTTACGAAGCAACGCATAAACTAGGGTTTAAGCTTCTGTCACTCTAGCAACCCATCATCTACTTATTACTTCCCAATGCCTTCCTCTAGGCCCAAATAATGGTGAAGTGTTATGTAGTCGACGTTCACATAACACCACTAGAGGCTAGACAACATACATGTCATCAAAATATTGAACGAATACAAAATTCACATGACTACTAATAGCAAGACTTCTCCCTTGTCCTCAGGAACAAATGTAACTACTCACAAAGCATATTCATGTTCATAAGCAAAGGGGTAATAATATGCATAAAGGATCTGAACATATGATCTTCCACCAATTAAACCAACTAGCATCAACTACAAGGAGTAATTAACACTACTAGCAACCTACTAGCACCAATCCCGGACTTGGAGACAAGAATTGGATACAAGAGATGAACTAGGGTTTTGAGATGAGATGGTGCTGAGGAAGATGTTGATGGAGATTGCCCTCTCCCGATGAGAGGAGCGTTGGTGATGACGATGGCGATGATTTCCCCCTCCGTGAGGGAAGTTTCCCCGACAGAACAGCTTTGCCGGAGCTCTAGATTGGATCCGCCAAGGTTCTGCCTCGTGGCGGCGGAGTTTCGCCCAAAAGGTTGCTTCTGGTTTTTTTCTCGACGAAAGACTTCATATAGCAGAAGATGGTCATCGGAGAGCCACCAGGGGGCCCACGAGGTAGGGGCGTGCCCTAGGGGGGGCGCCCCCACCCTCGTGGACAGGGTGTGGGCCCCCTGGTCTTCATCTTTGGCGAGGATTTTTCATTATTTATTATAAGGTATTCCGTGGAGTTTCAGGACTTTTGGAGTTGTGCAAAATAGGTCTCTAATAGTTGCTCCTTTTCCAGCCCAGAATTCCAGCTGCCGGCATTCTCCCTCCTTATGTAAACCTTGTAAAATAAGAGAGAATAGCCATAAGTATTGTGACATAATGTGAAATAACAGCCCATAATGCAATAAATATCGATATAAAAGCATGATGCAAAATGGACGTATCAAGGTGCGGTGGAGCTGAGCAGCAGCAGCAGGGGAGGTCGCACGCGAGGTGGAGGAGGAGCTGCAGGGGCGGCTGGGGAGTCGACGGGCGGCACTCGCCGGAGTCGGGGCCGAAGGGGGCGGGTCGAGGGGCTCCTCCCCTGGCGACGGAGCTGACGAGCCGGTGGCGCCGGGTAGACGAGGTGGCGGCGAGGAGGTCCTGGACCGGCTGCGGAAGACGAGGCGCTTGAGGGCGCGGCGATGCCATGGCTGCGTGGTGCCATGGTCGCGCGTGCAGGTGAGCTCGCGGAGTGGCAGGGAGGAGGTCGAGGCTGGAGCTGGAGCTCGCGATAGGAGACGGCGCTCGTGGTGCGCTGCTGCGGGGGTGGCTGGAGCGAGGTGGGATCGAGAGAGAGAGAGATGAAAGAAAAGGGCAGGATGCGGCGCTGGAGGAAGGACGAAGGGAGGCAGCGCACGGTAGGAACGAGAGGGAGATCGAGAGAAGGAGGGGGGTTCGAGCGAGGCGGGACTCTAGCGGCGCAAGGGGTGACGAGGTAGTGAGGGGAAAGACTCAGGAAGGCTAGGGTTCAGTCGGGAGTGGGCCTTGGGCCAAATTGGGATGCAGGCTCCCTTCTCTCTTTCTCTCTTCTCTTTTTACTTCTCTGAAAAAAACAAAAAAAGACAAAGAAGGAAAAGAGAGAAAGGAACAAAAGAATGGACAAGAATTTGGGCATGGGGATTATTTCCCAGACTCGCAAAAAAATAAGCTCGATCCAGAAAGTAAAAGTGGCACGATTGAAAGATCTCGATTCAAATCCATTTGAATTTAATTCAAATGGTTTGAGTAAATTCAAGGTTTTGGAGATTCCAAAAATGTTCGGAATTTTTGTGGAGATCGGGAAAGCGATGAAAGAAATTATGGGCAAAGTTTGGTTGAAGCGGGAAAAGGCATGTGATTATTTGCAAGTGTGTTTATGGGTGATTCCGAAAATGAAATATTTAATATAGCTCCATAATATCAGGAGGATATGTTATAAAGAGAATCACCATGTGAATTCCCTCGGTTTAAATGGACCAAAGATCCATACGGTTTATTTATTTGAGTTGCACAGATTGATGGCATGATGACATGATGCAATGCAAAAAATAAAAGAGCAGGCACAAATGAAACACACAGCGAAACTCAGAAAAACAAGGGAGGCATCTGAAGCTCCGGTCTTGGGGCGTCCCAATTGCACTTGTAAATTTTGGTTTGAATGAAACTTGCAAATTGGTGTGACCGAGTTCAACTCTTAGTGAAACCCTAGCAATCTTGGAGCCACCAAACTGTGTCTCGGTCTGACCGATTCAACTAGTTCAGACTCCAATATTGCTTCGGTGGCACTGAGTTTAACAAATCGGTAGCTCTGAAATGCTTTCTGTGGAAAACGAAAACTAAGTTTTTGACTCAATTGTTTTGCAATATCTCTGCACTTTGTGATGCTCATCCACTCTATCTCAACTACATCTATTCACAGGTTCAGCTTTCAGTTTGCAGTGTCAGAAATGTCTGATCAGAGTGACAACCAGAACAAGTCTGAGGAGCAAGTTAACATCAGTGAGGGCACTAGTCCCTCTGGCAGCTATGATGATGGGAGCAGAAGTACTCCTAGCAACCTCCCTAAGGCTGCTACTAGGTAGACGAAGAAGAGAAACTCAGACTCTGAAGATGAAGATTATGTTGCTACTGAAGAGCAGGTCAGCTCCAAGAAGAATGTTGTCAAGAAGGAATTTGGGACGACAACTTCAACCAAGCCTGTTATGCACAAGAAGGCTCCTGCCAAGAGAGTGCCCACGTCAAAGGCCAGAGCCTCAACTCTTGAAGCCTCCAAATCAACTGTGGAAGAGGCTGCTAGTGAGGGCAAGAAAAGGAAGGAAAGGGCCAAGAAGACTATGTCAAGAGTTATTGGAAAGCCCTCAATGATGATCCAATCAGATGAGGAAGAGGAAGAAGAGGATGATGCACCAGCATTAAAGACTCAGAAGCTGATGGGGGATGCCATCAAGTCTGGGGCTGCTCCATCAAATCCCAAGACTATCCCCAAAGCTACTGCTCCAGCCACCAAGTCTGCACCAAAGAGATCCACCAGGAATATACCAGCTGTTGAGAAGAATAAGGCCCTAGTGCCTAAAATAGAAGAAGAAGAAGAAGAAGAAGAAGAAGAAGAAGAAGAAGAAGAAGAAGAAGAAGAAGAAGAAGAAGAAGAAGAAGAAGAAGAAGAAGAAGAAGAAGAAGAAGAAGAAGAAGAAGAAGAAGAAGAAGAAGAAGTGCTTAGAAAGTTGAAGCCCAAGATCCCTGATCATGATGATACACATCAAGTGGATGAAAACATGAAGGTAAGGAAGGATGCAGGTCTTAGACTGTGGAGACAGTTAGATCCATATGCCTCAAGAAGAAGAACTAATGTAGATTACATATTCCACACTAAGAAACAACAGGACTTCTATGAGACCATGCTCCTGGATAAGAAGCCCATCGTGTGTGACATGAAGTGGGTTGACTGGAAGTATGATAACCCACAAGTATAGGGGATCACAATAGTTTTCGATAAGTAAGAGTGCCGAACCCAACGAGGAGCTAAAGGTAGAACAAATATTCCCTCAAGTTCTATCGACCACCGATACAACTCTACACACGCTTGACGTTCGCTTTACCTAGAACAAGTATGAAACTAGAAGTACTTCGTAGGTGTTGTTGGATAGGTTTGCAAGATAATAAAGAGTACGTAAATAAAAAGAAGGGGCTGTTTAGATAAAGAAACAATAAAGTAAATATAGCGAGTGTGGAAAAGTGGTGGTAGGAGTTGCGAAATTGCCCCTTAAGCAATTGACTACTTTACTAGACCGATAGCAAGTATTATGTGGGAGAGGCCACTGCTAGCATGTCATCCCTGACTTGGAATTCTATGCACTTATGATTGGAACTATTAGCAAGCATCCGCCACTACTAATGTTCATTAAGGTAAAATCCAACCATAGCATTAAGATATATTGGTCCCCCTTCAATCCCGTATGCATCAATTTCTATGCTAGGTTGAAGCTTCTGTCACTCTTGCCCTCCAATACATAGTCCTATCAACATACAACTAACCCTATGGTGTGATCCACGCGCGCGCTCATATGATGGGCACCAAAGGACAGCAACATAACCACAAGCAAATTAAATCAATCATAGCAATTCATCAACCACCGATAGGACAATGAAAATCTACTCAGACATCATAGGATGGCAACACATCATTGGATAATAATATGAAGCATAAAGCACCATGTTCAAGTAGAGGGCACAGCGGGTTGCGGGAGAGTGGACCATTGTAGATAGAGGGGGGAAGGTGATGGAGATGTTGGTGAAGATGGCGGAGGTGTTGGTGTAGATCGCGGTGATGATGATGGCCCCCGGCGGCATTCCGGCACCACCGGAAGCGAGGGGGAGAGACCCTCCTCCTTCTTATTCTTCCTTGACCTTCTCCCTAGATGGGAGAAGGATTTCCCCTCTGGTCCATGGCCTCCATGGAACGGGAGGGGCGAGAGCCCCTCTGAGATTGGATCTGTCTCTCTGTCTCTCTCTGTTTCTATGTTCTCAGATTCTTCCCTTTCATCGTTTCTTATATTCCTGGAGATCCGTAACTCCGATTGGGCTGAAATTTTGACACGATCTCTATCCGGAAATTAGCTTTCTTGAGGCGAAAGAAGGGCACCAACCGCCTTACAGGGTGGCCACGAGGGTTAGGGGCGCGCCTAACACCCTGGGGCGCGCCCCCTACCTTGTGGGCCCCTCGAGCATCGTCTCGCGTGGATTCTTATTCCCAAAAATCATATATATTCCAAAAAAAAATCTCCATCAGTTTTTATTCCGTTTGGACTCCATTTGATATGGATATTCTGCGAAACAAAAAACATGCAACAAACAGGAACTGGCACTGAGCACTGGATCAATATGTTAGTCCCAAAAATAGTATAAAAAGTTGCCAAAAGTATATTAAAGTTGAATAATATTGGAATGGAACAATCAAAAATTATAGATATGACGGGGACGTATTAAAGTACATCGACAACAATGAAGACCACTTCCCTGGAGTTCATGAGAGCTTTAGGATGAATGGAGTTGATGCCTTTGTGGGTCAAAAAATGACCAAGTGGAATGATGAGCTCATTATGCAGTTTTATTCAACAACTCACTTCTATCTAGATGAAGGAATTGTCTGGAGGTCTGAAGGTAGAAGGTACCAGTGAACTATTGCTGAGTGGGCCAAGCTGATCAATGCCCCTAAAGAGCATGATGATGACACTGATGTGTATGCCAAGGAAGGGACACAACTCCATGGCACATATGTACAAGGAGATTCCTGATGCAGCTTTGGAACACCACAAGTTTGGCTCTGTCTATTATCTTCTGTTAGGACTGCCCATAATCAATACTATCCTCAGGCACACATTGTTTCCCAAGTCTGGAGATCACAGGATGATCAGAGGCCATTCCATCAATTTGCTGCATATGTTTGATGTGCTAAAAAAGTTCAAGGTGATGACACTGATTGTAGAGACAATCAAGAGGACTGATGTTGATCAGAAGAGATCATGTGGGTATGCTCCACACATTCAGATGCTCATCAACTCCAAGATGGGCAAAGGCATATACCTGTTGGACAAAGAGCACCTTCCCTTGAGGCATGATTTTGAGGACTGTCATGGATGCTGCAGATCCCACTTTAGTAGAGGCTCAAGAGAAGAGAGCAAAAGCGAAAGAAGAGAAGGCAACCAAGATGCCAAGTGCTGAAGAGGCTTCACAAATTTTTCTCAAGTCAAAACAAGACCAACTTGGCTATCTTATTCAAGCCACTTTGAGGATTGAGAAAGGTTTGTCCAACCTAACTCAGAATCAAGAGAGTCTTGAGAGAATTTCTGAGACCAAACTTCATGACTTGGATGTCAAGGTGACTGAGATTCAGACTTCTGTGGAGAAGATCCAAGAAGAGCTCGAGAATAGGAGTGACAAGACCACCACTAATGCGTATCAAAGGGTGCCCAGGAGGCAGAGGTCTACAGAAATGTCGGTGACAGATACTAGAGCTACAACTTCAGCTCCTGCAACCACAGCTTCAGTTGCCCTCCGGTTGCAACTTGACCAGCTCCTACTACCTCTACAGATGCATTTGTTGTAGGACTCCTCTCCACGCCACCTCCCGAAGATCAATCTTAGAGAGCCGCATAGCACTATGCATTTTCAAGCTTTTTGGTACCTTGTTGCCAAAGGGGGAGAAAGTGTATAGATCATAGGCTTCAAGAGAGAGAGAGAGAGATCTTTGCTTCTTTCTGCTATCTCTTTTGCTACTTGCTTGCTACTTATTTGTTGGCTTGCTTGGATGATATTTTATGGTTGTGTGCGTGAGATACTTGTATGGTCATGTGTTTGATCATATCATACTTGAATGTTTGTGCTTTGGAAGATGATATTATCTATCTCTCATGTATGATCATTCACCTTGTCTTAGTGATGAGTGTATATTTCATATTCTATCATTTTGAGCGCTCCACCAAGATGTATGTGACATGGAAGAGTAACCCATGATCATAATCGATTGTGCATTTGCATTCAAAAGCAAATTTTAATAATGCACAAATTTAGGGGGAGCTCTTACTTATCATATACTTCTCAAAGCGATGATGTTTTTCATTCTTATTATCATTTGTCGAAGCTTTGATCTATATGTTGTCATCAATTACCAAAAAGGGGGAGATTGAAAGTGCAACTAATCCCTGGGTGGTTTTGGTTAACAACATATAGCTCATTGAACTAATATCCATTCAAGATAATCTTTTCAGAAAGTTCGATGATTGGCATGGCATGGACTAGAGATGTGGACCCCTCAAAATGCTAAGGACGCATATTGGCATGAGCTCAAGACTCTACATTTTCATTTTAGTGATCCAAGATCACATTGAGTCCATAGGAAAAGCCAATACTATTAAAAGGGGATGAGGTGTTGCTTAATGGCTTGCTTGCTCAAAATGCTTAGTGATATGCTACAAAAGCCCTCAACTACTTTATCATATCCACATATGTCCCAAACCAAATGTCAAACTCGGCCCCACCGATTTGACCTATCCGGCGCCACCGGGTTCACTTGACATAGCCATAGCCAGAAACCCTAATTAGTTCGGTCTCACCGATAGGGATCTCGGTCTCACCGAGATGGGATTGCAAACTCTCTGTTTCCCTTCATAAAGTTTCAATCTAACCGAGAAGAGCGATCAGTCCCACCAAGTTCGCAATGCAAACTCTCGGTTTCCTTTTCGTAATGTTTCGGTCTCAGCGAAATGAGCGATCGGTCACACCGAGTTTGCCTAGCCAACTCTCTGTTTGCCTACTACTGAAATCGGTCTCACCGAGTTCATGTGATTAGTCTCACCGAGATTAAGTTATGCCCTAACCTTAACATAGTTGGTCCCACCGAGTTGATCATGTTAGTTCCACCAAAATGCCTAACATTCACATTTTGAACTAAATCGGTCTGATCGAGTTTCACTATTCGGTCCCACCGAGTTTGGTAAATTGTGTGTAACGGTTAGATTTTGTGTGGAGGCTATATATACCCCTCCACCCATCCTCCATCCGTGGAGTGAGCAATCAGAACATGCTTACACTTCCACTACTCATTTTCTGAGAGATAACCACCTACTCATGTGTTGAGACTAAGACATTCCAATCCAACCACAAGAATCTTGATCTCTAGCCTTCCCCAAGTTTCTTTCCACTCAAATCATCTTTCCACCATATCCAAATCTGTGTGTGTGAGAGAGATTTGATTGTTGGGGAGACTATCATTTGAAGCACAAGAGCAAGGAGTTCATCATGAACACACCATCTATTACCTTTTGGAGAGTGGTGTATCCTAGATTGGTTAGGTGTCACTTGGGAGCCTCCGTCAAGATTGTGGAGTTGAACCAAGGAGTTTGTAAGGGCAAGGAGATTGCCTACTTTGGGAAGATCTACCCAAGTGAGGCAAGTCCTTTAATTGTGGGTGATGGCCATGGTGGGATAGACAAGGTTGATTCTTCGTGGATCCTTCGTGGGTGGAGCCCTCTGTGGACTTGCGCAACCATTACCCTTTGTGGGTTGAAGTCTCCATCAACGTGGATGTACGATAGCACCACCTATCAGAACCACGCCTAAAAATCTCTGTGTCTACATTGTGTTTGCTCCTGATTGCTCTCTGACTATAGCGCCAGAAAAACTCATGTCTACTAGGACTACGTCCGTATTTCCCCAAAGAGGAAGGGATGATGCAGCACATCGACAGTAGGTATTTCCCTCAGTGAGGAAACCAACATTATCGAACCAGTAGGAGAACCAAGCAACACAAAGTAAACAACACCTGCACACAAGTACCAACACCTCACAACCCGACTATTAAAGGGGTTGTCAATCCCTTTCGGGTAATGATGCCACAGATTGTAATAGATTGAAATAATAGATCGCAAATAAAATAAAGTGCAACAAAGTATTTTTGTATTTTTGGTTTAATATATCTGAATAAAAATGCAAAGGAAAAGTAGAACGCAAGCAAATATATGAGAAAGAAGACTCGGGTGCCGTAGGTTTCACTAGTGGCTTCTCTAGAGAAAGATAGCAAACAGTGGGTAAACAAATTACTGTTGGGCAATTGATAGAACCTCAAATAATTATGAAGATATCCAGGCAATGATCATTACATAGGCATCACATCCAAGATTAGTAGACCGACTCTTGCCTACATCTACTACTATTACTCCACACATCAACCGCTATCCAGCATGCATCTAGTGTATTAAGTTCATGGAAAATGGAGTAATGCAATAAGAACGATGACATGATGTAGACAAGATCCATTTATCTATTTGTAGATATAGATCCCACCTTTTTATCCTTAGTAGCAACGATACATACGTGTTGGTTCCATTTCAGTCACTGGGATCAAACACCGTAAGATCGAACCCACTACCGGGCACCTCTCCCATTGCAAGATAAATAGATCAAGTTGGCCAAACAAAACCCAAATATCAGAGAAGAAATATGAGGCTATAAGAGATCATGCATATAAGAGATCAAATAAACTCAAATAACTTTCATGGATATAAAAAGATATGACTGATCATAGACTCAAAGTTCATCAGATCCCAACAAACACACCGCAAAAAGAGTTACATCATATGGATCTCCAAGAGACCATTGTATTAAAAATTCAGCGAGAGAGAGAAAGCCATCTAGCTACTAACTATGAACCCGAAGGTCTACAAAGAACTACTCACGCATCATCGGAGAGGCACCAATGGAGGTGGTGAACCCCATCCGAGATGCTGTCTAGATTGGATCTGGTGGTTCTGGACTCTGCGGTGGCTGGATGAATATTTCATCGGCTCCCCTAGGGTTCTGGGATTTTGGGGTATTTATAGAGCAAAGAGGCAGTTCGGGGGGGGGGGGTACCCAAGGTGGGCACAACCCACCAGGGCGCGCCTGGGCCTCCTAGCATGCCCTGGTGGGTTGTCCCCTCCTCGGGACTCTCCCCAGGTGCAACCAGGGCCCAACATGTTCCTTCTGGTCCATAAAAATCTCCATAAAGTTTCGTGGCATTTGGACTCTGTCTGATATTGATTTTCTGCGATGTAAAAAACACGAAAAAAACCAGGAACTTTCACTTGGCACTATGTCAATAGGTTATGTCGTGGAATTGTCACGACAGATGTCCTAGTGTGAGGACTTAGTCGTGAGGCCAACGCATCTATGTGGTATCTTGAGAGGGGTTGAGCGGAATCGAGAGGCGCAACAAAAGACAAGGATTTAGACAGCTTCGGGCCCCGGGAAACATCATCCGGTAATAGCCCTACATGCTGTTCGTGGCTAAATCTCATTATGATCATGAGGAAGTCGCCATAAACCAGCTCTCCCAGTTATCCCTAACCCTTAAGATTGTTTCTTCCTACTTGTCTCTCTTTGGGGAGCCCTGCCCCTCCTTGTATAAGTTGAAGGGGCGGGTTACATGTAGAGTCCAACTCGGACTTAAGACTTAAC
This sequence comes from Triticum dicoccoides, assembly GCF_002162155.2. Classification (NCBI taxonomy): domain Eukaryota; kingdom Viridiplantae; phylum Streptophyta; class Magnoliopsida; order Poales; family Poaceae; genus Triticum; species Triticum dicoccoides. The sequence continues at coordinate 631,895,273 of NC_041392.1, read as the reverse complement.
TATTATGACTTCTCTTCATGGGCTTCTTAACATCTTGGGCTTAATAATGTCTCGAGCTTCATAACGTCTCGGGCTTCATAACACCTGGCAACCCAGTTATCACTGTCTTCTGGGTTATGACTGGTGTCGGTTTATGATGGTCTGCCTGTTTATGACTGGTGCCGGTTTATGACTGTCTGCTGAGTTATCATTTGACTTAACTCCTGCCGGGTTATCATCTGACTTAACACCTGACATAACTGTCAGCTGGTTTATCATCTGACTTAACACCTGACTTAACTGTCAGCCGGTTTATCATCTAACTTAACACCTGACAAAACTATTAGCCGGTTTATCAACCTGCCGGTTTTGGGTTAACTGTCTGTCTTAACTGTCAGCCAGTTTACTAAGTCCCAGCCGGGTTATAACTATGGCAGGTTCATACTGCGGGGTATATCCCCGACATTAGCCCCCAGTTTAATTTGGATTTATCCATGTTAAACTGATCCTAATCACCCTTAAGTCCTTGCCATTTCCTCCTTCTCCTTTGACTCTGCTCCCAATGCTTAACAAAAATATTGGTCTTTGAAATACTCATCTGATCTTTAGCCAGTTTAAGAATGTAGACCCTTGCCGGTTTAAGAATGTAGAACCTTGCCGGTTTAAGAATGTAGAACCTTGACAGTTTACAAATATTGATGGTACCGGGTTATAATTGTAGTTAACATCCAGCTTGAAAATATATCTCTTATATGCCTATCACTTATAGCCCCCAAGTAGCATAGCAACAGCTTAAGACTTGCTTCAGTAATCTTGAAGAAATCCGATTTGTTTATCCCAGTCATTAGTCATAAACTGAGTATTCCATATATGTAGCCCCCAAGTGCCGGGTTGTCATGCTTGCAGCAACCTGGGACTTGTAATTACCTGATGCTCATAAAGACTTCAACCAATGTAGCCCCCAAGGGCCGGGTCATTATGCAATAATGAGCGGGGACTTTGTAAATATAATCATGTAAACTTTGAACAGCAATGTGTAGTCCCCAAGGGCCGGCTCAATAAGATAATATTGAGCTAGGACTTCATGTATACTTCATTGAGGATTACATTATATGATGTAACCCCCATCATGGGGCTTGAACCCACGTCCACATGGTTGAGAGCTTTGTGCTTTACCAACTGAGAAGTGGATCCTTCAATAATAGATGAAAATTTGTGTGCCTTGAATTGTTGATAGGAGCAATTGGTAGCCCCCAAGGGCCAGCTCATTATGATGTGATGAGTCGGGTCTTCAATAAGATGAGCAATCAATGACTTTGCATTAGCCCCCAAGTGTCGTGGTGCTTGCTTGCAACGACATGAGACTTGTGTATTTGATATAATCCCAACTTGAATAATGTAGCCCCCAAGTGCCGGGTCGTAAGCCTGCAGCGACTCGGGACTATCCCTTCAATTGTAGAATAAATCATATCCATTGATAATATGATAGCCATTGCGCTAAAGCGACTTTGAAAACCTTAATCATAATACTGGTTATAAATAACCATAATAAAATCCAGCTGTGCTGGCTATTAAAGATTTTGAATAATATAACCTGGTTTGAAAACCGATTCCTGCCATATAAACCAGTATATCCATGCACATATGATACATGCTATGATGATGTAATGATGATGCAATGTCTGATGCAATATATGATGATGTATATGTATGATCAAGAGGGTTTAAGCTATGGTTCGGATATGACTAGATCCCCCAAGTAGTCATAATTGTGGCATTGCACCGATCAAGAGGTGTAGCTATGGTTCGAATATGACCAAGCCCCCAAGTGATTTCCCAGGTGCCCTTATGCCTATCGAGAGGTGTGACTATGGTTCGAACCCATAGCCCCCAAGTGATTTCCCTGGTGGCCTTAAGCCTATCAAGAGGTGTAGCTATGGTTCGGATACGACCAAGCCCCCAAGTGATTTCCCTGGCACCCTTATGCTGTTCAAGAGGGTATAAGCTATGGTTCGGATATGACTAGAGCCCCCAAGTGATTTCCCTGGTGGCCTTAAGCCTATCAAGAGGTGTGATTATGGTTCGAACATAGCCCCCAAGTGATATTGTGAAATGTGCTCAAGGGATACCCATGTTTGAGTTGTGTTGTGCAGCAGACTCTCTTTGGCCCCTTATGATAATATCGGCTTGATAGCCAGATTATCGAAGCAACCAAACATGTGCTCTTATGATAATATTGGCTTGATAGTTGGATCAAGAGGTGTAGCTATGGTTCGAATACGACCAAGCCCCCAAATGATACTGTGAGCTGTGCTCAAGGGGCACCTATGTTTGAGTTGTGATGTGCAACAAAACTCTCTTTGGTCCCCTTAATCTTTTCTGAGAACTCGAACTTGCAAGAGATTATTCTTTTGTACCAGAAATTCTTTAAACCGGATATTGAGAGCTTCAAAGCTTTGTGGGAGACAACTTTCCTTGAACCAGATTTTTAAACCGGAATCCTTCTTCTTAAGCCGGAAATTTTCTGACGGCCTTTAAATTTGCACCAATATGGCGGTTTATGGTCCTGATATGTTAGGCTAGAAGATATCCACCGCAGAGTTGATCATTACCACGGTGAAGCTGAAATCAATCACTGCCGAGCAGCCACATGAACGGCATTTTAAGCCAGCGTGGATGGGCGATTCAGTCGCAGGCGCGGTAAGCCACATGAACGGCGAGTTAATCACTGGCGCGGTCCCGCCGATTTGATGTAGATTGAGCTGCACGGGCGGCGGCTTGCGCACACCCGTTCAACAACAAGCGGTCACTAACACCGGTGCATGATGGTGCCAATGCACACTTCATAGATAGAACATGGCACCACCCTTATAATTAATCCTTGTCCTGATGTATTCAGACGACGGATGATCTGTATGTAGCATTCGTACATAACCTAGTGATGTACGACCCATCCAGTGCAAACAGAGAACTATGATGATTAGCCACTATCTATTTTTCTCTTGTGGACTCTATAAGACCCCCTCCTTTTTAAGCCACAATCTGATGGTCAAACCGGGCATTTTCCTCCTGAACTCGCGAGGCAGGGGCAAGACGACCCGGGCGGGGGTGATTTGGAAGCACCATGAAGCGGGGCCGGGTCAAGACCATAGCCATGCGGATTGAAGATGAGGTGGTGACTCGGCGAAAGCGGCGACCCAAGGCCGTGCCGGTGAGGGCGACCACAGCGGAGGGCGCGTCGGCGGAGGCTGCTGGCTCGGCGAGGGCAGCTCAAGGCGGCCGTCCGGCAAGGTGCGACTGAACCGGCAGCAGTTCGGAGAGGCGGAGCTGTGGGTCGGTGACAGCGAAGGCAAGGCCGCAGATGCAGCCCCGACGGCGGCTCGGGACAACAAGACAGGGTAGCAGCAGCGATTCAGGCCCGCCGACAAGGGCTAAAACCGCTCTGGAACCGCCAGGGCGCTCGCCACGCGACGAAGACAACACGGAGGCGGGTCATGGTGTGGCAAAAGCGGAGGCAGACGACGATTTGGCGGTGGCGAACCGAGCGGGGCGAGTCCGTGGTAACCCGGCAGTGGCTCGAGCATAGGTGAACCGGCAACGGCGATTCATGGATGAATGCGGCTCGAGCAGAAGGTGAACCAGCGACAATGATTCATGGAGGACTGCGGCTCGGAGGTGCAAGACCAAAGCAGACCACAGCAGCAGTTGAGGAGTAAGGCCACGGCCATGGTGGCGGCTCATAACGGTCATAACAGAGGCGACCTGGCCCTGGCGACTCGAGGAAGCCCCCGGCGATTTGTCGCGGCGGCTTGAAGTAAACTTCAGCGCAGCAGGTCACGGTGTAAGCTGTCCGCGGCGAAGATGGAGACAGCTCTGCATCAACGAACCCGATGGCGGCTCGTGGCCGTTCTGGTGGAGGCATCGCAAGGCCCGGCCGCAGCAGAGGTGGAGACTTGCGTCCAGGGCAACTCCGATCCATGGCAGACGGTGGAGACAGGGGCAGCAGAGCGCACAGGCGCGTTGGAAGGCGGTGCTGCGGCTCGCGGCTGGGGTCCTGGCCGGCTTGGGACGGCGTGAAGTGGAAGCTCATGGCTACTTGGAATCAGGTACGGCGGCTCACAGCAGCTCAATAAGGTCGTGTCGACGGTTTGAAGACAAGACAGGACCGGCCCGCAGCAGCTTGAAGCGAGCGGTGACCATGGCAAGGGCCGTGGCTGGCCACGACGCGGGTCAGAGCAGAGGGCGTGCTCAAATGGCAGAGCTCAGTGCAGCTATAGCGGCTTGTCACGTGGTCGAGGTAAACTGTCCGAGGAGAGTGGTGGTGTGGCAGGCGGCAACAGGGACGAGATCGAGGAGGCCCGTTCAATGTAGAGCCGTGTTGGAAAAGCAGTAAACTGACGGGTGTGGCAGAAGGAGGAGCGGGGCCGGCTCATAGGGCAACAACGACCCGACGAAGGCAGCAAATTGGGAGGCGGGTCACCATGGCTGAGTCGTCTCTCACGGCGTTGAAACTGGGCGGCCCTGCTCGCCGGGACAGAAAGACACCGACGGGTTGAACAACGAGGGCGCGACGATGGCGACCGACCTAGAGGCGATGGGAGGTCGTGGCAATAACTCGGCCCTGGCAGATGGTAGCGGCTCGGTGCTCATCGCGAAGGCACGGAGGCGAGGCAACGGGAGGCCGGAGGTGCTCCGTGAGGGCAACTCGAGGCAACGGAGGTCGGCGACTTAGCGCGGAGGAAGAAAACAACCGGCAGCCCATCGTTGGTGGTTCAGTGATTCAGCCATGGAACAAGCCGTCTCGATACCGTGAACCAACAGTAGTGGCCATACAGCGCGGTAAACCGGCAAGGGCCTTCAGACGGCGGTGGTTCAGCACGGCGAAACGAGGCGGAGCCTGGCGCAGTGACGACTCGGCATCGGTGACTAGGCGCGTGCGGTGAACAGCACAGCAGTGCAGGTGAAGCCGAGTTAAAATGGTGTTGAACCAGGAGAGGCCATGGCAGGATCATCGGAGACGATCTAGAAGCAGACGACTGTGGTTGTGACCGGCTCGGCGGAAGCGGCTCATCGCATAGCAAAGGGCTCAAAGCAGAGACGAGGCAGGTCAACCCAGGCGTTTGACTCCTATGCCGAGTCGTAGAGGTTGTGGGAAATCCTGTTTTTATACAATGATTGCACGTGAAAGCCTGATGGTATGTTTGTTCTGTTTGCCTCTCGGGAACTGACCCGTTCATAGATTTTGGTTTTTTCTTCCAAGCATACGATCACCTCATATTTAACCAATGAAACCTTATCTGTTTTAGACCGGCGGCGATTTAGTAATAGCGGCGGCTCGCAGTGGCAGCGGGCCCTCTCCTAGAGATCTGATGAAGTGCCGATGGACAATGATCAACCAACTGGATCAACTCTGCTGATAAACAATTTCTGATCTTAATCAAAGCAAACGTATGTTGTTTCAAAGCTGACTTTTCTTCATCTAGAAATTTAACAAGCTTCTCAAAACCCTTATTAGAATCCCTCCAAGAACTCAACACCACCGTGCACGGGCCCCAAGGTGGGCGCCAACTGTCGCGGAATTGTCACAGCAAATGTCCTAGTGTGAGGACTTAGTCGTGAGGCCAACGCATCTATGTGGTAGCTTGAGAAGGGTTGAGCGGAATCGAGAGACGCAACACAAGACAAGGATTTAGACAACTTCGGGCTCCGGGAAACATCATCCAGTAATAGCCCTACATGCTGTTTGTGGCTAGATCTCATTATGATCATGAGGAAGTCGCCGTAAACTGGTTCTCCCAGTTATCCCTAGCCCTTAAGATTGTTTCTTCTTACTTGTCCCTCTTTGGGGAGCCCTGCCCCTTCTTATATAAGTTGAAGGGGCGGGTTATGTAGCGACCAGACCTCAAACGGTCCAATCTCTGTGCCCCGGTGTCATCCTTGGATCAGTAATGCTGACACCACATAGTACTTGAAGGATTTATAATAGAGTAGCAATCACACACTTATTACATCGTGTCTCCAAAAGAGAACTTATTACAATAAATATGGCTTAAGGCCATCTAATAACGATAACAGCGGAAATCTTGGAAGATAAGTGAGTCCATCAACTCCAACGGCATCACTGAGTATAGAACCACGACCTAAAACTCCTTAATCGTCGTCTGAAAATTCTGCAATATTAACGTTGCAGCCCGAAACAGGTCAGCACATGGAATATGTTGGCAAAGTAACACATAGAGAGTAATGGAAAGAAACAGCTATTCTATATGCATATTTGGCTGGTGGAAAGCTCTATGTTTACAATTTTGCGAAAAGCCAATTTTTCCCTACTGCAAAAGAATAAATTTATTTAACTATCATGGTGGTTGTTAAACATTGAGAATGGTTGACAGCATTCTCAATCCCAATTAAACATCATCATTAAACAAACCCATCAAAATTAAATTTTATAGTAACATGTTGAGATTCACATGATAATTCAGGTACTAGATACTCAAGATGTCCATAACCGGGGACACGGCTAACCATGATTAGTTTATACACTCTGCAGAGGTTTGCGCACTTTTCCCCACAAGACTCGATCGCATCCCTTTGGTTTCTCGCACTACACGGTGTTTGAGAAACGGATGACCAAGACATAGTCTTTCAGAAGCGCTAGCACCTTACGATGGGTAGACCGTACCACCTACATCCCCTACAACTGCTAGTCTACCACTGTAAGAGTTCGCACGACTTAGTCAAGTATGCTAGAGCCCATAATAGCTTGTGGCTGCACACGGAAGTTTCTAGCATGAATAATCTCATGATCCCTTTGAGCCTGGGTGGCGGTCCATAAAGAAAAACAAGCAATCCTGGAATACCCAGGTACCTCAATCCACCCAGATGTGTGTTTAAGTTGCCACCTTAAATAAACCATTAATTAACAATCTCACATCTGTCATGGATAGACTCACCCAATCCACGTCTACTAGCATAGCATGGCATAATAAGCAACGTAGAAGTAACTCCCAAAGGTTTGACAATAAACAGGTAATAGGTACTACCTCAACTACTTCCCAAACCCACAATTTAATTAGATCCTAATCATGCAATGTGTAAGGATTAATCTAATGCAATAAAACTGGGTAGTAGGAGGTATGATCAAAGTGTTACTTGCCTTGCTGATGATCCGGGAAACCTAGCGATTCGAAGTAACAAGCGGCGCACTCCGGGTACTCTATCACAAACAAACAAGCATACAATAAGTACTCAATTAATGCACCGGTAAAACTCAAATAAGAGATCTAACCAGAAGGTTCAACTTAAGAACTCCGGTTGGCAAAAAGAATCAAATCGAACGAAGCAACGAAAGACAAAACGGCAAAAGAAACAGGCTTCGTTTACTATTCTGGATCTAAGGCAATTTTTACAGTGGCAAAAACTTGTTTGAGTTGGTTAATCGGATAGAGGGTTTCGAGACGAAACTTCAGGCGCTTGAATCGCCTGATTCCGATAAACGAGCAAAAAGTTAGACTAAAACAGAAATCGGATCAAAAATCACGATCAGAAAAATCGCGGATTTAATTCCGAGAAAAAGAAAAATGACGAACGTTCGTTAAAACGAACGAACGAACGTTCGCTATTTAAATAAACCGGAAAACCAATCTATTTAAAAAACCGAAACTAAAAAAAATGAACAAAACCGTCGGAAAACCAAACGGTTTTTCGAGAAAAACCGGTGACTAAAAAAAACTACCTCCGGCAACTCCGGTGACTAATCCGGCGGCGGCGGCGGTGCTCCGGCGGTGACGGCGCGGGGCGGCGCTAGGCGACAGCGGCGGCGCTAGGGTTTGGGGGGGGTTCCGGCTGGGCCTCCCCGGCTTATAAAGCCGGATGGGCCTAGTGTCCGGGTCGGACACGGCCCGTAGGTCGATTGCGTTTTTTTTTTAAAATAGTTACGCTCAGAAAAAAACAATAGAACTACTAAATGGACTCCAAAAATCCCGAAATAAATTTTCCCCGGCTTCTAAAATAAAGCCGCACAGGATGAACATTTATTTGGGGCCTAAATGCAATTTTGAAAAACGTGCATTTTTCCTAAATTCAAATAAAATAGCAAATAAAACGAAATAAAATCTTATTTGAATTTTTTTATTAAATCCTCAATATTTCTTTATTTTGGGAAAGTCATTTTATTCCCTCTCTCATAATTTTTGTAGTGGAAATAATTGAAGATAAAATAAATAAAATCAAATGATCCTATTCTCACAATTTGAGACAACTCAAATATGAAAATAACGAAATCCCCAACTCTCTTCGAGGGTCCTTGAGTTGCGAAAAAATTCTAGGATCAACCAAAATGAAATAAATATGATATGCAATGATGATCTAGTGTATAACATTCCAAGTTGAAAATTTGGGATGTTACAGGTTACATGTAGAGTCCAACTCGGACTTAAGACTTAATTATTATGAATTCTCTTCATGGGCTTCTTAACATCTTGGGCTTCATAACGTCTCGGGCTTCATAACGTCTCGGGCTTCATAACACCTGGCAACCCAGTTATCACTGTCTGCCAGGTTATGACTGGTGTCGGTTTATGATGGTCTGCCTGTTTATGACTGGTGCCGGTTTATGATTGTCTGTTGAGTTATTATCTGACTTAACTCCTTCCGGGTTATCATCTGACTTAACACCTGACTTAACTGTCAGCTAGTTTATCATCTGACTTAACACCTGACTTAACTGTGAGCCGGTTTATCATCTGACTTAACACCTGACTTAACTCTTAGCCGGTTTATCAACCTGCTGGTTTACCGTCTAGGTTAACTGTCTGTCTTAACTGTCAGCCGGTTTACTAAGTCCCAGCTGGGTTATAACTCTGGCCGGTTCATACTGTGGGGTATATCCCCGACAGGTTTGTACCAAAAAAATAATATAAAATGACTATAAAATGATTATAAAACATCCTAGATTGATAATATAACAGCATGGAACCATCGAAAATTGTAGATACGTTGGAGACGTATCAGCATCCCCAAGCTTAACTCCTACTCGTCCTCGAGTAGGTAAGTGGTAAAAACAGAAGTTTTGATGTGGAGTGTTGTTTAACATGTCATATCATATTCTTTTCTTTATAGCATGGACATTTGGACTTTTATGTGATTCAAAGCAATAGTCTAGTGTTGACATAATAATTTAGATACTCAAGCATATCAACAAGTAACCATGTCTTTCAAAATATCAATGCTAAAATAAGTTATCCCTACAAAATCATATAGTCTTGTCATGCTCCATCTTCTTAACACAAAGTATTTATCATGCACAACCTCGATGACTAGCTGAGCAATTGGTTCATACTTTTTAATGCGCTTCAGTTTTTTCAACTCTTACGCAATACATGAGCGCAAGCCATGGATATAACACTACGGGTGGAATAGAGTATGATAATAGGGGTAAATATAGAGAAGACAAAAAAGTAAGAAAGTCTCACATCGATGCGGCTAACCAGCGGGCTATGGAGATGCCCATCAATCGATATCGACGTGAGCAGTAGGGATTGCCATGCAACGAATGCACTAAGAGCTATAAGTGTATGAAAGCTCAATATGAAAACTAAGTGGGTGTGCATCTAATCCTATAATGAAAAATTTTCCACTAGTATATGAAAGTGACAACATAGGAGACTCTGCATATGAAAAACATGGTGCTACTTTGAAGCACAAATGTGGTAAAGGATACTAACAATGCCTCTTCTCTCTTTGTTTATATATTTTTTATTTTTTATTTTTTTTTCTTTTTTTCTCTTTTTTTCTCATTGTCTGGAGCCGCATCCCGACTTGTGGGGGGAATCATAGTCTCCATCATCCTTTCCTCACTGGGGCACTGCTCTAAAAATGAAAAATGATGATCATCACACTTCTATTTACTTATAACTCAAAATAAATAAAAATTACAAATCGATACCTATGACAAAGTATGACTCTATATGAATGCCTCTGGCATGTACCAGGATGTGCAATGATCTAGCATAACATGTATGAAAAATGATGAACGGTGGCTGAGCCACAACCAGCTATATGATCATGCAAAGCAATATGACAGTGAATGCTCAAGTCATCAAACGGAAGCGGTGGAAGTTGCATGGCAATATATCTTGGAATGGCTATGGAAAAGCCATAATAGGTAGGTATGGTGGCAGTTTTGAGGAATATATAATAAGGCTTATGTGTGATAGAGCGTATCATATCACGGGGTTTGGATGCACCTGCGAAGTTTGCACCATGTCTCAATGTGAGAAAGGGCAATGCACGGTACCGTAGAGGCTAGCAAATTACGAAAAGGTAAGAGTGCGTATAATCCATGGACTCACATTAGTCATAAAGAACTCATATACTTATTGCAAAAGTTTATTAGCCCTTGAAGCAAACTACTACTACGCATGCCCCTAGGGGGATAGATTGGTAGGAAAAGACCATCGCTCGTCCCCGACTGCCACTCATAAGGAAGACAATCAAAAATAAATCATGCTCCAACATCATAGCATAACGAGAGACTATACGTGCATGCTTCGAGAATCACAAACCTTAACACCAATATTCCTACTAGAGCATAATTACTCATCAACATAACTCACATATCACATCATCATATCCCAAAACTATTACTAAGAATCAAGTTTATTTTGTTCAATGATCTTCATGACATTTTTGTCCTTTTCTTTATCCTTCTTGGATATCTATCACTTTGGGTCTAATTTTCTTGTGTTGTTTTTCATAAGCTCAAACAAATATAAGTGAAGATCATGAGCATAACAAATTTTCTTTCTCTCAAAATAATTTAAGTGAAGCAAGAGAGAATTTCTTCAAAATTTTACTAACTCTCAAATAAATCTAAGTGAAGCAAGAGAGCTTTTCTTCAAAAATACTAAGCACACCGTGCTCAAAAAGATATAAGTGCAGCACTAGAGAAAGTCCTAGCTCATAAAAGATTTAAGTGTAGCATAGAGAGCAATTCTAACAAGTCATGACATAATTTTGGCTCTCTCAAATAGGTGTGTCCATAAAGGATTGATGACTTAAAACACAAAATAAAACAAGAAAAGACTCATATCATACAAGACGCTCCAAGCAAAACACATATTATGTGACGAATAAAAATATAGTCTCGAGTAAAATACCGATAGTTGTTGGAAGAAAGCGGGGATGCCACTCGGGGGCATCCCCAAGCTTAGTTGGTTGATCATTCTTGGATAATAGCTTGGGATGCCGAGGCATCCCCAAGCTTAGGCTCTTCCATCCTTCCTTCATCCATCGTAACATAACCCAAAACTTGAAAACATCAATCACACAAAACTCAACAAAACCTTCGTGAGATCCGTTAGTATAAGAATAATAAATCACTACTATAACCGATGTATCAAACCAATTCATATTTTGTTTTTGTATTATATCTACTATATTCCAACTTTTCTATGGCAAAAACTCATCAAAGAAAACCATAGATCCATCAAAATAAGCACACAACACAAAGAAAACAGAATCTGTCAAAACAGAACAGTCTATAGAAATATGACTATTTCGAATACTTCTGTAACTCCAAAAACTCTGAAAAATTAAAAAGGCCTCAGAAATTTGTATGTTGATCTACTGCAAGTGGAATGATTATTTTATCGCTCACTGGTAAAAAATGAAAATTATTTTCGTGAGTGCAAAAGTTTCTGTTTTTCAGCAAGATCAAACAACTATCACCCAAGAAGATCCTAAAGGCTTTACTTGGCACAAACACTAATTAAAACATAAAAACACAATCATAAAGGTAGCATAATTGTGCTAGCACACAAGAACATAAAGCAAAAGGCAAAAATAGATTTTATTCACTAGGTTTCCTCCCAACATGCGGTCTAGTTTTACGCCCTTAGCTAGGCATAATATTTCAACGATGCTCACACAACAGATAATAATCGAAACACAAAGTGAGCATCATGAAACATGTGACAAACACATTTAAGTCTAACATACTTCCTATGCATAGGAAATTTATAGGAAAACATTTTATCGAGGCAAGCAAAAACTACCATATGCAAGGAAGAAGAAAGAAACAATATTGAAAGATCGTGGATGTCGCCTAGAGGGGGGGTGAATAGGCGCTTTAAAATAATTACGGTTTAGGCATGAACAAATGCAGAATAAACCTAGCGGTTAATTTTTCAAACACAAAACCTACAACAACTAGGCTCACCTATGTGCACCAACAACTTACACTAAGCAAGATAAACAACTATGTGATAGCAAGATATATGACAAGAAACAATATGGCTATCACAAGGTAAAGCGCATAAGTAAAGAGCTCGGGTAAGAGATAACCGAGGCACGCAGAGATGACGATGTATCCCGAAGTTCACATCCTTGCGGATGCTAATCTCCGTTTGGAGCGGTGTGGAGGCACAATGCTCCCCAAGAAGCCACTAGGGCCACCGTAATCTCCTCACGCCCTCGCACAATGCAAGATGTCGTGATTCCACTAAGGGAACCTTGAGGGAGGTCACCGAACCCGTACAAATGGCAACCCTTGGGGGCGGTCACCGAACCCGTACACTTTGGCAACCCTTGGGGGCGGTCACCGGTACCTGTCAAATTGCTCGGGGCGATCTCCACAACCTAATTGGAGACCCCGACGCTTGCCCAGAGCTTTAAACCACAATGATTGAGCTCCGAAGACCACCAACCGTCTAGGGCGCCAAGGCACCCAAGAGGAACAAGCTCTAGGGTGCCCAACCACCCAAGAGTAATAAGCTTCTCAAACTTCACTTCCACGTATCACCGTGGAGAACTCAAACCGATGCACCAAATGCAATGGCAAGGGCACACGGAGTTCCCAAGTCCTTCTCTCCCAATCCCACCAAAGCAACTAATGCTAGGGAAGAAAATGAGAGGAAGAACGAAAGAAGAACACGAAGAACTCCAAGATCTAGATCCAAGGGGTTCCCCTCACTTAGAGGAGAAAGTGATTGGTGGAAACGTGGATCTAGATCTCCTCTCTCTTTTCCCTCAAGAACTAGCAAGAATCATTGGAGGGGTTGAGAGTTAGCAAGCTTGAAGAAGGTCAATAATGGGGGAAGAACATGAGCTGAAAGGATAAGGTTCATTGGGGAAGAAGACCCCCTTTTATAGGTGGGGAAAAATCCAACCATTATGCTCACAACCCGCATAGAGCGGTACTACCGCTCCAAGGAGCGGTACTACCGCTAGGGTGGAAGTACCCCTTTGAAAAACAACAGCGAGGAGGCAAAAGGCCAGAAGAACCGCCGGAGCGTTACTACCGCTCGACCTCACGGTACTACCGCAAATGGTAGTGGTACTACTACTTGCGAGCGGTACTAAAAGAATACATCCGGGCCTACCACCGCAAGACTTGGGACGAGTTTTTAGTCCGGAGCGGTACTACCTCTGTAGGAGCCGCGGTAGTACTGCTCTGGAGCAGTAGTAAAAAATTACATCTGCTCCAATTCGCGGTAGTACCGCCGCAGCCTTTTCAGAACACCAAAACTGCCACAACTTTTGCAAACGGACTCCGAATTCGATGAAACCAAGTTTTTCGGAAAGCTAGCGACAAGGGCTAACACAATCTTGAAAGAAATAACAATAAGAAGAAAATTAGAAAAGTCCCATAAGAAAATGGTGAGGACCCTTCCTCGGATAAGACCGGTAAAACCTACAACACCGAAAACATCATAGAAGACGCATGCGAACTCCGTTTTCGATGAACTCAAGCTTGTCATCAAGATGACCATAAGCTCTAAGACTCACAAAGAGAACCAAACAAGAACCAAGAAATATGATGCAAGGATGCAATGGTTTGAGCTCTCTACTAATGATACAATCAAGCTACCAACTTGAGACCCCCCTTGACAGTACGGCAAACGATCCTATAACCCGGTCTCCAAACTACCACCATGAGACTGGTAAAATAGAAAACCTATCAAGGGAAAACCTTTGCCTTGCAGATGGTCCACTTGAGCTAGATGATGACGATCTTGACTCCCTCAAGTTGGACCACCTTTCTTGATTGCGTTGGCTCGATGAAGACTAGATGATTGCTCCCCCATAGTCCACTATGGGTGAGCCACTCTTCGACACATCTTCACAAGTCCATTGTCACCACAATGGACGGCAAGCTTCAAGCACTTGATCTCTTCGCGATGATCCACTTGAACTTGCACACGGCAATCTTGATGACGATCACCACTTGATGTCATCCTCTCCATGGGTTGAGTGATATCTTCCTCTTGACACAAGCCCATGAACACGTACCTAACCCCCACGAAGAACTCTCACATAGACCATGGGTTAGTACACAAAGCACAATGGACAATGCTTACCAAACCATGGGATCACTTGATCCCTCTTGGTACATCTTCTACGCTTTGTGAGTTGATCAACTTAATTCACTCTTGACTTAGTCTTGATCAACCTTGAATCTTTCCAACTCTCTTCATTTGGATGATGTCTTGAAGGTAAACATGAATGATCACACAATCTTCTTCTTCAAGACATGCTTGCAATAAGCTCAACTCTCACATGACCAAGCTTTGGATAATTCCTTAATAGCACCTTGGTCAACACAAACTCTCCTTGAAACCAACACATGTACTCCAAGAAAAGCCTATGGACAAAACCTTCAAATATAACTCAAGGCAACCATTAGTCCATAGAGATTGTCATCAATTACCAAAACCAAACAAGGGGGCACCGCATGTTCTTTCAATCTCCCCCATTTTGGTAATTGATGACAATCACTTTCAAGAGAGTTTATACAAGGAATTATGCATCACCATGCACTGCAACAACTAATAATGCATGTGAATGAGATGCAAAAGCTAAGGAAACATAAACCAAAGCTTCTCCACAAAACTCTCTGAAACTTCTCCCCCATTGGCATCGATTGCCAATATGGGCGAAAAGCTTAGAGGGCCAATATAGATTGTGGTCCTCCATAAATTGTGTATTTCTCAACAAGAGAGTAGAATGCAATACACATCCAACGGTAAATACTTGGAGGAAGACAAACAATATTGAGGCCCAAAGATTGCAAAAGCAAGATATGCCACAAAGAGAGAAACAAGCAATCAAGCAATCAAAAGATATCTATTGAAGCAAGCTATCAAAAGATACCAATTGAACCAACTAGGCCAATGATCCTACGATCCACATGAATAAAAGATATTATGATATGAGCAAAGGAGTGTTCTAAAGAAACTAGAGAGGCTCCCCATGATTTGTGCACACATAAGAATATTTGAATTTGGAAACAAAGTGCACAAAATAGGATCATAGCTCCCCCAAAATCAATAGGAACTTACAACAAGTGCAAGTGAGCATATAGGAAACTAAGCCTAGTACATGTAACAAACACATGGTAGAGCAATAAGTGAAAGAGGCAACTTAAGAATGGGCTCAACCAAAATGATGTGTGTGAGTCAAGGCAATGCACTTGAGAAGACTAATGCACAGATGAGCATTAAGCATCAATAAAGTCTTGAAAGACTGAGGCAACACAGTGCAAGGCCTATCATTCCCACACACAACAAGCAAATGGGTTCACAAGCTTACTAATAAGCACATAGAGAACCTATGCTTGTGACAACCCGCGGTGAAGATAGAAGACGAAAGGCGCGTCAAGACGAGGGATGCCAATTAAGATGGCAAAAACCTCGTAAAGATAAGCATGAGGAAAATAATCTTCACCACACAAGAGCGCATCAAGATGCAACGATAGAAGACACGCACTCAAGGCAAAAGCTTTCACGGAGCCACCAAAGAAATAACATAAGAAAGACAAGGTGGACGTGAAAGAAAGGATATCATCTAGATATGCAACTTCTCTCAAGTGTATAAGATTCTAGGTAGACGAAATCATGATGATATATATATATATATCTACAAAGAAGGATGTACACCCGAAATAGTTACAACACGAAGGAACAAGATATCCAAAAGGAAGTCATACATATATCAATAAGATATTTGCTTGAGAGCATAGCACATGGCTAGATATGGTCTTATTGTATATAAATGAATTCCAACCACACGAACATCAAAGACATCACAACTAGAAACAAGACATCATTGTTGGGATGCTTTGAGAAAGGAAACAAGTATCACAAGAAAGAATGGATAACATGCCATGATACAACCTACACAAGGTTGATGCAAGAAATGTGTGCATGAAGTATATGAAGATACTTGTTACCGAGATAACATTGGAAGGATGTAGTAGATACCAATTGAAGGTACAAAGTAGTTCATTGATCATCCTAGCTTGACTCCAATAAGCACATGGTGACAACACTTTCCTTATGAGTGAGCCGAGCATCCAATGCATCTCCACTTGTTCTTAGAAGAACAACAAAAACAAAATGGTACCCAAACTCATTGGGAGCAAAGAGTTAGAGAACCAACAACACATAGGACAAATTCCACATAAATATGTGCATATAGATATGAAAATGAATTTCATGCGCATCTCATCCAATTTGAGACTTGGTGGAGTTCCCTATATATTGGGTCAAAGAAAGAAAGCATGCCAAAGAAACTACATGAAGTTAATATGCATGCACAAGACTTTCAAGAACCGATACCAAATGACAAAGAAAAAACAAGTGAAGAAAAGATACCAAATGAATAACTCATCACTTGGAGGATATCCATATTAGATACATCAAGGAATGAGATATCCGATGATACACACTAAATAAAAGATATCAAACCCCCAAAAGAGAGGATGGTTCCAAACAAACCAAGCTCTCTACAAAGTTTCATGATAGCACAAAGTACCGAAAAGAAACGACTTGCCTTCCACCGACACACACTTGATAAGGATCACAAGATGAGTGTTTTATAGAAAATAGGATATCTCCCCCAAGACTAGTGCATTATAGAGAAATTGCATTTGAATACAAAATGCATGAGGTGGGATCACCACTTTCACTATATCTAGAAAACACTAGACAAGATCAAGAAATAAACAAGATCCACAAGTGGTATGGAATACAAAGGGAGTTGATACAATCCTTGACAAGAGAAAAGGCAAATAAAAAGCAAAAGCCAATGTAAAGATGATCAATAAATTCTACCACAAAAGTGAGTATCGATTGTCAAAAGACAAGAAGTAAATGGAAATAATTCTCGGTGGTAGATAGCAAGGATATCCGACATCATCTTCACACCAACCAAAAAGCAAATTGCAACTTGTAGAGCTAACATGCCACCTAGGAACAAGATAATTTACAATATCAACTCTAGATGACAATATCTCAAATGTACACATTTTCTAGGCTAGTAATATACACATAGCATATTACGCCCCCATAATGTGATACCAATTAAAGATAGACAAGAGGAAATTAAAGGATCCAACAAGAGATAATTAATGGACTATTTAGAATTTGAATTTCACATGAGAAGACATACCACATAGCGACTATATAATCTTGTAATATCAATACTAGATGGTATTCCTCATGTACACACATTTATAGGATTGTGAGGTGCACAAAGCACATCACTCCCCCACAATGGGATATTCCATTAATCTCTCACAAGAGCCAACTAAGATATGACCAAGATGCACAAAGGCTCAACGAACGACACACATGTACATGATGTGCAAACCAACACACACATACTTGATTGCTCAAGATAATCAAGTTGGAAGCACAACATATACAAACACATGCAAGGAACAAAGCCAAACATGCAAAGGGGCAAGTAACTTTCAATGTAAACAATTTAAGCATGAGTTACCGCAAGGAGGAACATTGGATATAAGATAGAAACTTCATAATCCGAATGACTTGGCTTGAGACAATGAGAGTGATGAAGTCCCCTGAATTATTCACAAGGTAGCCAAGTCTCCAATGACCTCCAACATCACCTATTGATCAAGTTTGAGCTTGTTGGTCCCCAACCAAGTTGGGTCCTAAGAGGTTAGTCACAATAGGCTTGGCTACCCAAATGGTTCTTTGCTTCAAACCACTTTGAGTACATACAAACTTGGCAACCACATTGCCAATCTTATCCTTCACAAGAGAATAGACATCATCAATAATAATTGGGTTGGATAAGTTACCACTAGTGCATGAAGAAGCGAGGTGACCTTTCTCGCGACATAGGTAGCAACGTCTACTCTTCACTTTCTTCTCACTTGATTTCTCAACTTGAGAAGCATTAGTTTGCGTCTTCTTGGGAAGAGGCATTTCTTCAACTTGAGGTTGAGCATGAGAATGTACTTGTAGCCGCTTCCCTTGTTGCTTGTCACTAATGGCCTTCTTCTTCAATGGGCCAGATCTAACATGATGCCCTTCAATTTTGCACTTGAAGCAAATAATCTTGGCCGAACTCTTGACTTGTTTTGGCCCTTCTTTTTGTTCATCTTGGACTTCTTCTTTTTCTTGGAGTTGAATCCAAGTCCACCTTTGTCATTGGGGGAGTTTTGCACACTCAAGATATTGTTGAGTGTGAATTTCCCTTCATGAATCTTTTCCAAGTCTTTCTTCAAAGAAGTGATTTGGGCCTTGAGCTCTTTGATTTCCTCTACATGGTTAGTCTCAACACAAGTACTAGAGGAAGTATAAGCTTCATTGTTAGAGCAACAAGGCAAGGAAAGCAATTCATCACAAGATGTACCAACATTGTGAGTAGATGAATTACAAGGACTAGCACATGGCAACATAGCATTTTGACTAGAAGTAGTGCTAGCATCCACATGAGGCTCACTAGATGTTACCTTAGCAATCATGGCCTCATGATCTATCTTTAGCACATTATGGGATACTAGAAGATCATCATGAGAGCTTAAGAGCTTTTCATGACTTTCTTCAAATTTCCCATAATTGCTAGATAGCAACTCAAGTTGAGCCCGTAGCTCAACATTCTCCTTCAAAATGGATGCTTCACAAGTAATAGAGTTAGTAGCACTAGCATCATCATTAGCAACAAGAGGAGAAGACAACTTGGCAAGCTCTTTTGAATAGGAAGCTTTAAGTTGAGCATGAGACTCGGTGAGTTCTATGAGCTCACCCTTGATGACCCTTGAGCCATTTTTGAGGTGCTCAAAATCCTCAAGGAGTGCTCTATCATTGGCCACCTCGAGTGCTCTATCATGAGATTCCTTTATTCTAGATAATTCTAGAGCAAAGGTCTCCTCAAGAGATTCGGATGTGGTTTGTTCATGTTCAAGAGCTTGGGATAGCTCCGCGATCTCATTTGTGTAATCACGCTCATGAGCTTCCATTTTCTCAATGGTGACCTCATGCTCCTCTAGATGAGATTCCAACTCCTCAATGTATTTCTTGCCTTCAATGGGAAGAGACATGATTTCCATGAAGTTGGAATGAGCAAGTTTATTTTTGTGAAGAGCTTTAAAAATCATTTCCCCCTTAGTTTTTAAGGAGGCAACATTATCATTCTCTTCATCATAATCAACATCATCATCACTCTTGCCATCATCACAAGATATATTGGGATTCAAAGTGGGAGATACCTTTGAAGCCTTGGCCATAAGGCAAAATGCAATAGATGATGATGAAGGATCCGTTGAAGCACCATTCAAGACCACATCTTGTTCCATGGGGTGTTGGGTTTCCTCTACATTGTTAGCACAACAATTCGAGGACATATATGCATTTTTATCATGGCAACAAGACATAGTAAACATATCATCATGGGATTTAGTCAAGAAATTTCTACATGATATGCAAGGACTATCAACACAAGCATGTGAAACATTTGGAGTGCTCAAAGTGTTAAAGCCCAAAGAAGGAGCATTGCAATAAGATAGTGATGAAGGATCATCCACAATAAACATACTATCATCATTGCAATGACCAACACTACTCACCATATCATTACCTTGTGGCAAGCCACATGTAGGTGAAGTAGAAGAAGTTGAGAAGACTATACGGCCGGATGTGGAGGGAGAACAATCATCCCCACAAAACTTGGACACACCATATTTATCTTGAAGCTTTGTCCACAACTCATGAGCATCCCGGAACGACATGAGTTGAAATATAACTACATTGCTCAAAGCATCGAAAAGCACATTAGAAGCTTGAGCATTGAGATAAGAGTTTTTCTCATCCTCTAAAGATAATCTTTGAGGATCCTTTGGAGGAGAAAAACCCATATCTACAATTCGCTCCAAATTTGGGTCCATGACCCTAAAGAGATTAAGCATGCAAATTACCCAAACATCAAAATTTATGCCATTGAAACTAAGAGTGTGAGAGAATCCTAATCCCCTAGTCGACATCTTTACTCTCTAGGCGGTTAAGCCTAAGAAAGAGAGACGAGGCTTTGATACCAATTGAAAGATCATGGATGTCGCATAGAAGGGGGGTGAATAGGCGCTTTAAAATAATTACGGTTTAGACTTGAATAAATGCGGAATAAACCTAGCGGTTAATTTGTCAAACACAAAACCTACAACAACTAGGCTCACCTATGTGCACCAACAACTTATACTAAGCAAGATAAACAACTATGTGACAGCAAGATATATGACAAGAAACAATATGGCTATCACAAGGTAAAGCGCATAAGTAAAGAGCTCGGGTAAGAGATAACCGAGGCACGCGGAGACAATGATGTATGCCGAAGTTCACACCCTTGTAGATGCTAATCTCCGTTTGGAGCGGTGTGGAGGCACAATGCTCCCCAAGAAGCCACTAGGGCCACCGTAATCTCCTCACGCCCTCGCACAATGCAAGATGTTGTGATTCCACTAAGGGACCCTTGGGGGCGGTCGCCAAACCCGTACAAATGGAAACCCTTGGGGGCAGTCACTGGTACCCGTCAAATTGCTCGAGGCGATCTCCACAACCTAATTGGAGACCCCGACGCTTGCCCGGAGCTTTACACCACAATGATTGAGCTCCGAACACCACCAACCATCTAGGGCGGCAAGGCACCCAAGAGGAACAAGCTCTAGGGTGCCCAAACACCCAAGAGTAATAAGCTTCTCAAACTTCACTTCCACATATCACCGTGGAGAACTCAAACCGATGCACCAAATGCAATGGCAAGGGCACACGGAGTGCCCAAGTCCTTCTCTCCCAATCCCACCAAAGCAAATAATGCTAGGGAAGAAAACGAGAGGAAGAACGAAAGAAGAACACGAAGAACTCCAAGATCTAGATCCAAGGGGTTCCCCTCACTTAGAGGAGAACGTGATTGGTGGAAACGTGGATCTAGATCTCCTCTCTCTTTTCCCTCAAGAACTAGCAAGAATCATTGGAGGGATTGAGAGTTAGCAAGCTCGAAGAAGGTCAACAATGGGGGAAGAACACGAGCTGAAAGGATAAGGTTCATTGGGGAAGAAGACCCCCTTTTATAGGGGGGGAAAATCCAACTGTTATGCTCACAGCCCGCATAGAGCGGTACTACCGCTCCAAGGAGCGGTACTACCGCTAGGGAGGAAGTACCCCTTTGAAAAACAACAGTGAGGAGGAAAAAGGCCAGAAGAACCGCCAGAGCGGTTCTACCACTCGTCCTCACGGTACTACCGCTCGACCTCACGGTACTACCGCAAATGGTAGCGGTACTACTACTTGCGAGCGGTACTAAAAAAATACATCTGGGCCTACCACCGCAAGACTTGGGACGAGTTTTTGGTCTGGAGCGGTACTACCGCTGTAGGAGCCGCGGTAGTACTGCTCTGGAGCGGCAGTAAAAAATTACATCCGGTCCAATTCATGGTAGTACCGCTGCAGCCTTTTCAGAACACCAAAACTGCCACAACTTTTGCAAACGGACTTCAAATTCGATGAAACCAAGTTTGTTGGAAAGCTAGCGACAAGGGCTAACACAATCTTGAAAGAAATAACAATAAGAAGCAAATTAGAAAAGGCCCATAAGAAAATGGTGAGGACCCTTCCTCGGATAAGACCGGTAAAACCTACAACACCAAAAACATCATAGAAGACGCATGCGAACTCCGTTTTGGATGAACTCAAGCTTGTCATCAAGATGACCAAAAGCTCTAAGACTCACAAAGAGAACCAAACAAGAACCAAGAAAGATGATGCAAGGATGCAATGGTTTGAGCTCTCTACTAACGATACGATCAAGCTACCAACTTGAGAGCCCCCCTTGATAGTACGACAAACGATCCTATAACCCGGTCTCCAAACTACCACCATGAGACCGATAAAATAGAAAACCTATCAAGGGCAAACCTTTGCCTTGCACATGGTCCACTTGAGCTAGATGATGATGATTTTGACTCCCTCAAGTTGGACCACCTTTCTTGATTGAGTTGGCTCGATGAAGACTAGATGATTGCTCCCCCATAGTCCACTATGGGTGAGCCACTCTTCGGCACATCTTCACAAGTCCATTGTCACCACAAAGGACGGCAAGCTTCAAGCACTTGATCTCTTCGCGATGATCCACTTGAACTTGCACACGGCAATCTTGATGACGATCACCACTTGATGTCATCCTCTCCATGGGTTGAGTGATATCTTCCTCTTGACACAAGCCCATGAACACGTACCTAACCCCATGCAGAACTCTCACATAGACCATGGGTTAGTACACAAAGCACAATGGATAATGCTTACCAAACCATGGGATCACTTGATCCCTCTCGGTACATCTTCTACGCTTTGTGAGTTGATCAACTTGATTCACTCTTGACTTAGTCTTGATCAACCTTGAATCTTTCCAACTCTCTTCATTTGGATGATGTCTTGAAGGTAAACATGAATGATCACACAATCTTCTTCTTCAAGACATGCTTGCAATAAGTTCAACTCTCACATGACCAAGCTTTGGATAATTCCTTAATAGCACCTTGGTCAACACAAACTCTCCTTGAAACTAACACATGTACTCCAAGAAAAGCCTATGGAAAAAACCTTCAAATATAACTCAAGGCAACCATTAGTCCATAGAGATTGTCATCAATTACCAAAACCAAACATGGGGGCACCGCATGTTCTTTCAAATATGAATCTCAACATAACGAGAGGTAATTTAGTAACATGAAAATTTCTGCAATCGTATTTTCCTCTCTCATAATAATTATATGTGGGATCATAATCAAATTCAACAATATAACTATCACATAAAATATTCTCTTCATGATCCACATGCATGCAAAGTTGACACTCTTCCAAAATAGTGGGATTATCATCAATTAAAGTCATGACCTCTCCAAGACCAATTTTATAAAAAAATTCATAAGATTGAACACTCTCCAAATATGTGGGATCATTTTTAGCTAAAGTTGACACTCTTCCAAACCCACTTTCAATATTATCACAAACATATTCATCACGAGGCTTAAATAAACTATCACGATCATAAGAATCATTATCACCCCAATCATGATCATTGCAATAAGTAGTGGACATAGCAATATTAGCATCCACAAGCTTGGGGTTTTGCATATTATTAGCACAATTGACATTAATAGAATTTATAGTAAAATCACTGCAATCATGCTTTTCATTCAAGGAGCTATCATGAATCACTTCATAAATTTCGTCATCACAATTCTCAGATTCACGATTCTTAAGAAAAACTTCATAAAGATAATCTAGTGCACTCAAATCACTTGCAATTGGTTCATCATAATTGGATCTATTGAAAAGATTAGCAAGTGGATGGGGATCCATATCAATAGATTTTTAGCAAGCGAAGATGCAAGCATATAGAAGGCAAATGGCAACACAAGCAAACAAAAGATCTGACGAGAAAAAGGCAAAACAAAAGGAGGGCGAATAAAACGACAAACTTTTGTGAAGTGGGGGAGGTGAAAATGGGAGGCAAATGGCAAATAATGTAAATTGCGAGGAGATGATATTTGTGGTTAGGAACCTGATATATGTTGAAGATCCTCCCCGGCAACAGCGCCAGAAATTCCTTTTGATTGCTCTCTGACTATAGCACCAGAAAAGCTCCTGTTTTCTAGGACTACGTCGGTATTTCCCCAAAGAGGAAGGGATGATGCAGCATAGCGACGGTAGGTATTTCCCTCAGTGAAGAAACCAAGGTTATCGAACCAGTAGGAGAACCAAGTAACACAATGTAACTAGTACCTGCACACAAGTAACAACACCTCGCAACCCGACGTGTTAAAGGATTTGTCAATCCCTTTCAGGTAACGATGCCAGAGATTATAATAGATTGAAATAATAGATCACAAATAAAATAAAGTGCAGCAAAGTATTTTTGTGTTTTTGGTTTAATAGATCTGAATAAAAATGCAAAGGAAAAGTAGATCGCAAGAAAATATATGAGAAAGAAGACCCGGGGGCCGTAGGTTTCACTAGTGGCTTCTCTCGAGAAAGATAGCAAACGGTGGGTAAACAAATTACTGTTGGGCAATTGATAGAACCTCAAATAATTATGTGATATCCAGGCAATGATCATTACATAGGCATCATGTCCAAGATTAGTAGACCGACTCCTGCCTACATCTACTACTATTACTCCACACATCGACCGCTATCCAGCATGCATCTAGTGTATTAAGTTCATGGAAAAACGGAGTAATGCAATAAGAACGAGACATGATGTAGACAAGATCCGTTTATCTATTGTGTAGATATAGATCCCATCTTTTTATCCTTAGTAGCAGCGATACATACGTGTCAATTCCCTTTCTGTCTCTGGGATCAAGCACCGTAAGATCGAACCCACTACCGAGCACCTCTTCCCATTGCAAGATAAATAGATCAAGCTGGCCAAACAAAACCCAAATATCAGAGAAGAAATATGAGGCTATAAGAGATCATGCATATAAGAGATCAAAGAAACTCACATAACTTTCATGGATATAAAAAGATATGACTGATCATAAACTCAAAGTTCATGAGATCCCAACAAACACACCGCAAAAAGAGTTACATCATATGGATCTCCAAGAGACCATTGTATTGAGAATTCAGAGAGAGAGAGAGATCCATCTAGCTACTAACTACGAACCCGAAGGTCTACAAAGAACTACTCACGCATCATCGGAGAGGTACCAATGGAGATGGTGAACCCCATCCGAGATGGTGTCAAGATTGGATCTGGTGGTTCTGAACTCTGCGGCGGCTGGATGAATATTTCATCGACTCCCCTAGGGTTCTGGTATTTTTGGGATATTTATAGAGCAAAGAGGCAGTCCAGGGGGTACCCAAGGTGGGCACAACCCACCAGGGCACGCCCTGGTGGGTTGTCCCCTCCTCAGGACTCCCTCCAAGTGCAACCAGGGCCCAACATGGTCCTTCTGGTCCATAAAAAATCTCTGTAGAGTTTTGTGGCATTTGGATTCCGTCTGATATTGATTTTCGACAATGTAAAAACACGGAAAAATAGGAACTGACACTTGGCACTATGTCAATAGGTTAGTACCAAAAAATGATATAAATGACTATAAAATGATTATAAAACATCCAATATTGATAATATAATAGCATGGAACAATAAAAAATTATAGATAGGTTGGTGACGTATGAGCTCGCTGTAAACTCATCCCCTTTACCTTCATATTGAATGATTTACATTCCGCTGCTATACTCTTAGAATTGCATGTGTAGTTGATTACTTGACTTATGATAAGTTGCTAAAATCTGCCAAGACTTAAAATTGGGAAAAGGCTAGATTTTTATTTGGTCAAGTAGTCTAATCACCCCCTCTAGACATACTTTCGATCCTACACTAGCCTTTGCAGAAAACAACTCCCATCATGGAGCACAATCACCGAGGAGCTGATATGGTCACCATGTTGCTTCATCTAGTTTTTGTGGAGTTCGGTCCAGTTGTCAAGTTGCTCTATCGAGCGTCCCTAGTGCAATCATGAGCACTTTTATCACGCGCGATTGCACACACACACATTTGAGGCCAAAATGGAAGCTCCAACTCAACATCTAAGTCTAAGACTGATGAGGACATCCCTAATATAGTTACACCCAAGCCTCCCCCCGCTACAGCTGCACCGAATGGTGTCATGAACTAGGGGGTGCTATCCATGTCATCTCTCGAGAATATGGGTCGGGCCAAGGACCCCTAGGAAATTCAACCAGTGGGTAACGTTTGTCAGACCCAAGAGCATCAAGAAGGAATCTACCAGAGACTTGGCGCACACTTAGTTGTAACTGACCTATGTGTAACCCTGCGTACCCCAATGTCTATGTAAACCGAGAGGTGAAAACTGTAGACACCAACTCATACACACATGATCTTGTGGTAGATCAACCTGTACTTTGTACCCCTCTCAATCAATACAATCAAATCATGACTGTCGGTGTCAAAACCGGCGGATCTCGGGTAAGGGGTCCCGAACTGTGCGTCTAAGGCGGATGGTAACAGGAGGCAGGGGACACAATGTTTACCCAGGTTCAGGCCCTCTCGATGGAGGTAATACCCTACGTCATGCTTGATTGATCTTGATGATATGAGTATTACAAGAGTTGATCTACCACGAGATCGTAGAGGCTAAACCCTAGAAGGTAGCCTATGATTCTGATTGTTGTTGTCCTACGGACTAAACCCTCCGGTTTATATGGACATCGGAGGGGGCTAGGGTTACACAAAGTCGGTTACAAGGGAGGAGATCTACATATCCGAATTGCCAAGCTTGCCTTCCACACAAAGGACAGTCCCACCCGGACATGGGACAAAGTCTTCAATCTTGTATCTTTATAGTCCAACAGTCCGTCCAAAGGGTATAGTACGACTATCCGAGGACCCCCTATTCCAGGACTCCCTCAGTAGCCCCTGAACCAGGCTTCAATGACGATGAGTCCAGTGCGCAGATTGTCTTCGGCATTGCAAGGCGGGTTCCTTCTCCGAATACTCCATAGAAGATTTCGAACACAAGGATAGTGTCCGGCTCTGCAAAACAAATTCCACATACCACCGTAGAGAGTATAATATTTCCACAAATCTAATCTGCTGACAACTTTCATAGTGTGACATCACACCATGGCCCGGTCATTATTCAAACTGTTTTTTCTCAACCAGCTACTCCACATATTGCGAGGTGGTTTTCTTGGCATGTCTTGTCGCAATAGAGATCATGTCCCCTTATCACGAGATTCTCATCAATACGGGTGTGGGTAACCCAAGCATGCCATCAATCACAGCGCTTGGGGAATAAGCGAGTTTACCAGACAGGTGGGGAGGCGCATAGTTTCTTCCGCCCTTATAAAGGGACAAGGAATCCTCATGTTCACCCATGCCTTCTTCTTCCCTGCCCATCTAGTCTTGCGCACTCGAGCTCCAGCGCCCAAGTTCACATTTTCTCCGTAAAACCACTCCAAACATGTCCGGAGTGGGAGGCAAGTGGATGGTCTCCTCCGTTACGGAGGAGAACATTATGAAGCTCCGAGAAGCCGGATACCTGGCCGCAGATATCGCGCACCGACTCCCAGACGCGGGGTAGATCGTCCCTACCCCCGAACCCTACGAAAGGGTTGTATTCCTTACCCATTTCGTCCGCGCGCTGGGATTTCCCGTCCACCCATTTGTTCGCGGGCTCATGTTCTACTACGGGCTGGACTTGCATGATCTGGCCCCCAATTTCATCCTCAACATCTCGGCGTCTATCGTCGTGTGCGAGGCCTTCCTCCACATCAAGCCCCACATTGGTCTGTGGCTGAAGACCTTCAATGGTAAACCGAAGGTGGGGGTCGGCCAGCAAGCGGAGTGCGGAGGCGCCATGGTGGGAAAAATGCCCAACGTCACCTGGCTCGAAGGCTCCTATGTGGAGACAGTGAAGGGGTGGCAATCGGGGTGGTTCTACAGCACCGAGCTGAGTGACACCAACTGGGTGGCGGCCCCCGAATTCTGATCTGGCATCCCACGTGGCTCACCTCCTGGAAAGAGAATGGCCTATCCTGGGGTTCATCGATGGAGCTGACTGGACTCTAGAACTGTGTTAAAAACATGATAAGAAGAAAATCAAGCTTGTCAACGTGGTCTAGGTCATGCTCTTCCACCGGATCCTCCCATGTCAAAGACGAGCATTCAATATGTGGGAGTTCGACCTGGCTAAGCACCAGACTCTGCGAGAGCTCTTCGACACGACACACCAGGACATCTGGAGGGTGCTGTTCAAGTCCGCCGAGGTACCTCCTCCCCTTACCGAGGATCGCAGACTCAGCGCAAAGCACCCTACCAATCTGGTAAGATCCTTATATCTCATAATATGTTTCTTTCCCCAGTACAATCATGGGGGGATCTAAGCCTCCATGCTGTTTAACAGGAATGGGTCGCAACAGCGAAGCAGGTCGATTGTCCGGCCCCACTGCCCTAGGATCCAGCAAGTGCTCTCTTAACGGAGATGCTGGTTCCAGCGCCCTATGAGGCGCTGGAGAAGAAGGCCAAGAAGAAGGCCGCGGGGACCAGGAAAGGTCTCCGACGCAAGGTCGTATCGGACTCATCGTCCGATCACATCCGAGGCGCCCTCCTCCCACGAAAACGAGGAGGAGGAAGAGGAAAGTTCTACCCCCCAGCCGGGGGAGACAAGAAAAGGAAGGCCGCCCCATCAGGGGAGGCCGAAGGGTCGAAGAAGGGAAGGACTCTTCTTTCGGACTGCTCCACAGCCGCTTTTAGCGACGATGAGTGGTTACCTAGGGACAAACCCCTGGCGAAGTCATAAGTATCCGGATACCATAATAGTTCTTGGTATGTTTTATTTTATTGCTTCTTATCATGCAGAACATGATCATGCAGCCCATCCAAAGCCCACATCGGCGTATCCTCATTGGATGAGTCTTTGGGCCCATCGGAGATGCATAGCGATTCACTCCCGACCGCCTCCTCCCCCCGCCCTACGGACGATGTCGAGGTGTTGTCTCAGAGGTGCTGAACCTAGGGGAGACAGTCCCGGAGGCGCCCCAAGGCGACATTCCGGACACTGGGCGCACGAGGGGCAAGACTCCCATGGGCTCTAATGTCGGGGGCAGCAAGTCTAAGAGGGACAAGCTGTCTGCGCCGATGGCCTTTGTCCATCCAGAGGCATCGGACAATTTGCTGGAAGCGCTTCGCGGTGCTTCCATTGACGAAGAGCACCGCACTATCATGAGTGCGGTGGTCAAGAAGGTTCGGTCCGCCAAAAGCGGACTGACTAAAGCCTGTGCCAGCCTCCTAACAGGCTTCGAGGTAAGTAATCAAATTATGAGAAAATGTTACAGCATAGACAGTAGCCCCTGATGCTCTGTTTGGTGTTCGAAAGAAAGGCCGAACAGATGATCAAATAAAAATCGCAGGAGTCTAATCAGAATATGTCTATGTGAATAAGCAGGCTTCACTGCTGGCCGCTGCTGCTCACACGGCGGAGGTCTCCGCACTGAAGCGGGACCTTGAGCGGTGCGAGGAAGAGCTCGGCCTTACCAAGAGGCAGTTTGAAGAGAACAAAGGTAAGTGATACCTCATCTATTTATTGGTAAAGAAAAAGGAAACTGATTGTTAGATCATAGGATCATCATGAATTTTTCTAGGGGCCACGACCGAAGTGGCGACCCTGAAGAAGGCGCTGTCCGAGGCTGAAGGCAAAGCGGCCAAGGAGTGCGCCGAGCGCGAGAAGCAAGAGGCCCAAGTCGGCGAGGTTCAGCAAGAGCTCCAGGAGTTTGTCAAGAAGTACGAGTCCTTGGAGCGTGACTCTAAGATGCAAGGATCCGAGATTGCAAAGGCCCTCGAGAATGCACAAAATGCCAAGGCCGAAGCCCAAAAAGCCCTCGATGAAATTGAGGCGGTCAGGAAGATAGCGGCGGGTAAGGCATTCTTTATGCAAAGCAAGCATGTGAAGGAAACTTTCCTTTTACTTAACCGAATTCAGAGCTCTCCAAGAGCATTCACAGATCTACCCAGCAGTGTGTCGGATGCCACGGAGTTCTACCAGGCCGAGGAAGGAAGCTTGATGGAGTGGTTGTTCTGGTCTCAGTGTATTGGGACCGAACATCCGATGCCCTTGAGCGACCCGTTGAAGCAGCTGGTCGAGCTTCACAAGGCGGCCGAACTGGCCATGAAGGGCCTCATAGTCCGGATGTGGCCTTGCGAGCCCCTGCACGGCAGCTATTTCGGCATGGTAAGGCGGCTTGTGAATGCTTGCCCCCGACTTGAAGTCATAAAGAGGCCCGTCTGCATTGAGGGTGCGTGCAGGGCTTTTGCCCGGGCGAAAGTGCACTGGGCGAAGATGTACACCGAAAAGCTGGTGAAGGAGGGGCCACCGGAGGGCAAGGAGCATCGCCACCCCAAAAAGTATTATCACAGTGTCCTGAAGGGTGCTCGCCTTGTGGCAGAGGAATGTGCTAAGGATGTAATATTTGAATGAATATACTCATGTGATCCTGTAATGTGAAACAAGTTCATGTGCACTATGTAACGCTGGTTAATTTAAAATATTACCTTCTGTGCGGCTGTTTATAAAATTTGAGAGTTGGTCAGTCATCGGCTTCTTCCCCCATGTAACTAGTACTGAGGTGTTCGGGATAAACCTGATCAATCTTTATCCCAGTTTTGGGTCCTTCGAAGGAGGTGTTCAGCACAACGAACCAGGCAATCAGACTATAAAGCTTTATCACTCTCACTTAGCCATAGAAGTCTACAATTTTAAATTTTGGCGAAGCCCCTGGTATTCGGAAGACCGAACTTGGGGCGCTATGTACGCCTAAATCGGACAAGGTCGACTCCTCGCCCGAAGCGGAAAAATCTTTAAGGATTTGAGACCTCTCGAACAGCGACCAGCTCTCGCCGCATCATCACAGTCAGTTTTCGGCTTTCTCTACTAAGGTGCTTGTCCGGAAGAACCGGGACACAATCGCAGTAGTTCTCCCAGTGCTACCTTAGCCGATATAGCGGAACGTAAGGTACCAAAACATGGGAGCCGGGCAAACACAGCTATTGACCCAAGACATGATTCGGAGCTGATGCATATAATGCTATAAGTTCGGGGTGCCGCACTGTCGAAAGTGTTCGGACTTTTCATGCCCTGTTATGGGGTAAACTGAAGCCCCTGGCGCACTGGTCGTATCAAAATGTATGGGTGCAATTTTTCATAAATAAGCAATGAGGGAAAAAAGGTGAAGGAATGCAATAATGAGCTAATGTTGTACATTGTTATTTAAATGATATGTCAAAGCGTATGCATACATGTAGTGCAATAAGTAAAAGAAAGGACTATTTGACATGTCATATCCAAGGTCAAGCTGGGTGCGGGTATGCAAAACAGGTATATCAATCGTTATCAGAGACCACCTGAGGATTCCCTTGTACGTCAAAGCTTCTTATTTCCTTGGTGTTTCCTTCTCGTGACGGGTCTGATAATCAGACGATCGGAGAGGGCCTCCAGAGAATAGGGGCCTGAAAGGAAGAAAATGTTAAAGGTATATGGGTCCTGAAGCAGTTGAGCCGCATTGTGGGCCGTGCCATGGCCGTGCCTCCGCCTATGCCCATGGTTTCTTGAGTGCGTAATTATGTACGTGCGACGCAAATTTCGTCGCTTTACTGGGACTAGGACGGAGGCCGAATTGCTAGGAGAGCTCTAAACATGCCTGGCGATCCTCTTGTAGGGTACTCCGGACTCACTTGAAGGTGTCCGGGGTCTTTTTCGCCGAAATGGCGGTTTGCCTCATAAGGATGCTTTGCGCTTCTGCTATGAGGGCCGCAGTGTGTTGCTCCGTGCGGAGCGAGCGTTCTGTATTTCCATTAACTGTTATAACCCTGCGAGGTCCTGGCATTTTGAGCTTGAGGTATGCATAATGCGGTACAACATTAAATCTGGCAAATGTGGTTCGTCCGAGCAGTGCATCATAGCCACTGCGGAAGGGGACGATATCAAAGATTAACTCCTCGCTTCGAAAGTTGTCCGGAGATCCGAAGACTACTTCCAGTTTTTATTGAGCCCGTGCAACGGGCTTCTACACCTGGGATGACACCTTTAAAGGTGGTTTTGGTGGGTTTGATCCTCGAGGGGTCTATGCCCATTTTATGCACTGTATCTTGATAGAGCAGGTTCAGGCTGCTGCCACCGTCCATAAGGACCCGAGTGAGGTGAAATCCGTCAATGATGGGGTCAAGGAACAATGTGGCATAACCGCCATGACGGATACTGGTGGGGTGGTCCCTACGATCGAAGGTGATCGGACAAGAAGACCATGGGTTGAACTTTGGGGCGACTAGGTCCATCGCATAGACTTCCCTCAGTGCACGCTTCTGTTCCCGCTTGGGAATATGGGTTGCGTATATCATGTTTACCGTTTTCACTTGGGGAGGGAATTTCTTCTGTCCTCCTGTGCTCGGTGGCCGGGGTTTCTCCCCGTCGTTGCTATGCAGCCCCTTTTCCTTGTTTTCGGCATTTAACTTGCCGGCCTGTTTGAACACCCAACATTCTCTGTTGGCGTGGTTAGCTGGTTTATCGAGGGTGCCATGAATTTGACACGAACGATCGAGTATGCGGTCCAAGCTGGACGGGCCCGGGTTGATTCTTTTGAACGGATTTTTCCGATGACCGGATTTAGAACCACTGAATCCGGCATTAACTGCCGTTGAGGTAGTCCTGGATTAGGGGGTGTCCAGATAGCCGGACTATACCTTCGGTCGGACTCCTGGACTATGAAGATACAAGATTAAAGACTCCGTCCCGTGTCCGGAAGGGACTTTCCTTGGCGTGGAAGGCAAGCTTGGCGATACGGATATTGTCACGACCAGGTTTTCCGGGTAATAAATTTCCAGAAAAGACCGTTGTGCTCATCAGCCCCAGGATTACTGTTAGCTGATGAGGCTCCAACTTGATACAGAAATTCCAAGCAAAAATACAAAAAAATATGTAGTACAAGACCATTCTGGCCTATGAGTACAACAAATGGTTTCTAGTGGTTGATGGCGGAAGCGGGTTGTGAAACATCAGCGTCTATGGGACTCCATTTCCCACGGGAACAGCTGACCATGTTAATTCCTATCTTTGCGAGGCTGCTATCTCCATTGAGTGGGTTCCGGAGCTGGCATCGCGTCGCTCCTCTCTGTGCAAGAAAAATCTGGCCAAGACAATAGCCAGGGACAAGCCAGTGAGTACTTTGAATGTACTCGCAAACATTATGAACACAGGTATAATATAACAATGATGTGCTGAAAAATATTTTATGTCCATGACGTCAGTCACAAAAGATAAATAAATCTCGGATGCGTGCAAGCAAGTTATTTATAAAATTGCAATAACATGGTAGTATAAAAATTTATGAAACAAATAACAAGTAATGCCACAGTCGGGCGTCTGAGCGACGCCACATAAAGGGCTTTAAAAGAAATGCCACAGTCAGGCGTCTGAGCGACACCACATAAAGGGCTTTAAAAGAAATGCCACAGTCGGGCGTCTGAGCGACGCCACATAAAGGGCTTTAAAAGAAATGCCACAGTCGGGCGTCTGAGCGACGCCACATAAAGGGCTTTAAAAGAAATGCCACAGCCGGGCGTCTGAGCGACGCCACATAAAGGGCTTTAAAAGAAATGCCACAGTCGGGCGTCTGAGCGACGCCACATAAAGGGCTTTAAAAGAAATGCCACAGTCGGGCGTCTGAGCGACGCCACATAAAGGGCTTTAAAAAGAAATGCCACAGTCGGGCGTCTGGGCGACGCCACATAAAGGGCTTTAAAAGAAATGCCACAGTCGGGCGTCTGAGCGACGCCACATAAAGGGCTTTAAAAGAAACAATCATAATGAATATCCCTGGAGGTAGAACCATCCCAGAGATACTCAATAATAACAATAATATCATGGGTTAGTCAACAATAATAATAATCATCATAGATATCACAAGTCACGAGTAGTAATTCCATTTTCTGGTTAACAGTTTCACCTCCGAAGACCGACACTAAGACCGACACCTGACCCATCCCAGACTGTAATCCTTAACCATGGACACGGCTATTCGAATAGGTTTATTCTCTGCAGAGGGTGTACTCTTTACCCACGAGTAACGGATTTCTTTAGTCCAACAGGACTAATTCCGTCTACGGTCTTTTTTGTTGAAAACACACCTAACTTGCACACACCAGCTTATCTCACACGTGTCTGGAATCACCCACGACACCTGTTAAGAAAACTCTAAGTGGGGATCCTACAACCTCGCGTAGCATGGGATCAAATTTATATCGCGCGCTCTGAGGGGTGGCCTCCCCTCTCGGTCCCAACCGGAAACACCCATGCCCCCGGACCAGGTGGCCTGCCTACCAGCTACAACCGGTATCTTCCACCATGGCCTCTCTGTACGGTGTGTGCTGGAAAGAGGTTGACAACTTACTGAACCGTACTCTACTTGCTGTAGAGACGAGTGGTAGTACGAAACAAGTATGGGGGTTACTGGAACAAGACTCGATCTACGGTCGACTCAGGAGGTTCAAGTATTCCCTGCATGATTAGCATGACGCATATATTTCATCCAACAAAGTCACCGCTCATATCACCTTACCATGCCATACCAGACATAACCGTCTCGACGGAGACCGGCGACAAACTCATGCCTACCCAAGGCCGAGGTTTCCCCGGGTTCCTGCCGGTATGCATGCAAGGCATATGAGGGTGATTATCATCACAAGTGTGTCCATTTCCAACAGCATGGAAGTCAGCAACATGTACCCATGCATATGATCATATCACATGAAATAACAAGTCCTTCGAAATGCGGTGGTGTTATAAATGTATCAACAATCACACCAAAAATATTATGCCGGGATTCAGAATGCTTGCCTTCAATGTTGTGGAGGGGTGAGATGCTCTCCAAAACTTTTGAAAGCTTCTTCTCTCTCCCCAAAATCCTATTTAAAAAAATATATTTGAATTAACACACATTTCAAAAATAGAACCAAAAATTTGTTTGAAAAATTTTCAAATAAATCTTAAAATAAACTAGACCAAATTTGAGGAAGGTAAGAAAAAGAATCAACTCATTTGGAGTTATATTTAAAAAGTTATAGCCAGTCAAAGATTTGGTCAAATCTGTTATTTAAAATAAAACAGAAAAGAAAACGGTTCAGATAGAAATACGCTTTCGGTGCAGAGGAGGCGTACTTGGGGCTTTACGCCTCCACTTAACCACGCGGGCGGCGCGGGGTGTCACTGACAGTGGGCCTGCCTGGCCCACTGGTCAGGTTTGACCAGTCGCCGCACGTCGTCTCCCTCCTTTGCCCGAGCGGAGCGGGGCTCCGGCGAGCGTTGCCGGCGTTTGGCTGCTCCTCGTGGGCCCCCGAGGGTGGGGATGGATCCGTAAGGTTGGGGCGGTCCTCCCGGTAGTCGTTGGGTCGGCGGGCACGGAGTGAGCTGCCGGCGGCGAGCTCCGCGGCGGAAGAAGGCTTCGGTGGCGAAGTGACTTTGTGGCGGCGTTGGCTCCCGATCAAAATCAAGTAGGGGAAAAGGCTCACGGGAGGATGTGGAAGCTCTTGGTGGAGAGAACGGAGAGTGGGAGATACTGGAGGTGCCGGATTGGCCGGGGCGGTGGCGGCGGCAGGAGTTGCCGGAGATGAGGAAGGAGGCCTCCCCGGGTCGAATGCGAGCTAGGGGAGTGCCATAGGGGTGGTCTGAGGTCGCGTGCGTGCTCAGAGGGGCTCGGGGTGTCCATTTATAGCGCGACGAGGTCGGTTCCGCGGCGGCCGTGGATAAGCTCTCCGGCGAACCACCTCTCTGTGGCTAGGGCGACGTGGCGGCGACGAGCGCTAGGGGACGAAGCTGCGGATGAGCACGCACTGCTCACAGGGGCAGGTGGCGAGCCGGGGTGGCTTGGGCGGCGCTGCACGATGCAGGGCTGTCGGGCGGCGGCGGCGGCTAGTGCTTGGCCTGCCGGGCACGGCGAGGTGCGGCTTGGCGCGTAGCTGAGAGAAGGGGAGCGCGTGGCATGATGCTGCCGTGTGGGCCAAAGCCATGGGGGCCAGCGTGTCGGCTCGGTGCATGTGCGTGCCAAACGCACGCTCTGCTCGCGCTCTGGGCATGCACGGAACGTGCTCGACGCAATGCTAGAGCATGCTACAGACCTTGGTTGAGACTGGCAATTAACAGATCTAGGTTAGGAGAAACGGGTAGTCTAGTGGACATGCTTGTTTGATCAAAGGTGCAAGGTCACAATGCAAAGACAAAATCATGTCAAAACTGGCCATGCACACCAGGTGTTTGACAAAATGCCAAGGGCACTTAGGCATTTCTTGGAGTGGCCAAAATCTCCAGATCAGTGTCTCTGTGGATGAAAGAGAGAGTGGTGATGTTAGTTGGCCAAAAGCAGAAACTTGCTAGTGCAAGTTTAGCAGAACTTCAATTCTGGACAGGAAATATATGACATTATTTCATGAACCAAAAATGACCCAAAAGGTGCATGCTCCTGGACTTAAGGGTTTAACATGGGGGACTACAAGTAGGAAAAATGATCAAGGGTTAAAGAGCAAGTAAAAACATGGTTGTTGTACAAACCATCAAGTTGGTCCAGAATGAAGATGAGGTTGATTCACTCAAATTTTTCGAAGAACATAAATAGGTTTTTGCACAAAGTGAAACAATAGGCTCCTACTGACCTCCCCTAATTTTTGTAGAAGTTTTAAAGAAAAAATTAAATAGGTTGTAGTGCAAAAAGCACTCTGGACCAGAGATGAAAAATTGAGTGTAGGGCTCAAAATATTTCATGAATGAAATATATTTTAGCATAAAAGTGATTTAAAAACATCACATGACATCTCCAAATTTTTGTGGGAATTTTAAGTGAATTTATCAAATGGTTGTAGTTCAAATATGGCCATTTAACCTTAAAAATCCATTTTTCAAGAAAACAATGATCAAGCAACTAAATTAGTTAATTAGTTATACTGGATAAGGAAAAGTTTTACTTGAGAGGTTAATCAAGTCCAATAACACATTTGAAAAGTTTTCTCTCTGGGAAAAGCTCATAATAACAGGGAAGGAAATGATTTAAACAAAATCAAAATGGAGCTCAAAAAATTCAAAGTTTTAAATCCTGGCAAAATTTTATTCCATTAAAACAAGGCCAAAATTTTGGGGTGTCACAATACTAACCCCCTTAAGAAAAAAATCTCGTCCTCGAGATTTGCTAAAAGCGGTGTTAAGAAAATAATTTACGCAATAAAGATGTGGCTACAGTGAGAGGGCAATAAGTGGTGAAAAACCACAGTGTCAAAAACTGGGGCTGCGCGGAAAAGTCTATGGTTCGGGACAAAAACGGGTGATTTCTACGCTAGATATAAATTTAGGATAACTCCTAAATTTAGATATACGCTGGTCATACCCGAGAGCACAGTGCTCTCTCTGGCCGACAGGTGGACCCGGGGTCCACTGTCAGTCTCCTCTTCTTCTCCCTCTGGCCCTTTCTTCCTCCTCTCTCCCGCGCGCTTTCTCCACCGGCGACGCCTAGTGTGTAGGGCATCTAGGCCGTACCGTGGTAGTGCGCGGCGTGCTAGCTGCCGGTGCAGCATGCACTCACCTCGCGGGCCAGTGCGCTATCGGCACTGCTCGCGGATTCGACTCCGAACACCGGCGATCGGCGACGAGCGGCGTTGGTGGACTTCGCCCACCGTACACCGAGCTCGAGCTATAAAAACGGCCGGGGTGCCTCTCTCTTCTTCCTCACACCTGGCCTCACTTCTCCTCCTCCTTCTTTCTCCGTTACTGCTTACAGAAGCTCGGTCGAGGCTCTAATGGCGGAGGCGATGCCGGACTGGTTTGTGATCCTGATATGCGGAGGGCTGGCGACGCTGCTGGGGCTCTCTGTGCTCCTGTGCGCGATGATCTTCGACGAGTATCGCGACGCTGCGGCTCGGGTGTTGGCTCTCCGTGGTGGTGGTGATCATGAGGAGTAGATGGGGTGTGCCGGGTGCTAACTGTTGTTAGGGGGGGTGATTAGCTAGATGTAACACCGTTGCAAAGTTTTGCAAACAGTGTATGTGTCCGAATGATTATGGTTGTGAGTCTGCTCGTGGTGCTGAGTGAGATTAAATAATCCATGTCGTGAGAAAGTGTAGATGTAGCAACTCAGGGAAAAGAAAATCTCACTCCAGGGTTTTGCGAGGGAAAAAAACAGTTAATCTAAAGGAGCATAAACCACAACAAAAACTACACACATTAGCAGAAGCCAAATAATTGACTCGTCGTACAAACTCAGGGTATTACGCATAAGTCACACACATAAATAAATGCTGCAAAGAACAAATACAGTAGCGACGTCTAAAATGAAAATGGTAACTGGGTGGAGTCCTGATAAAATATCTCTGGTAAAGGGATACATTCTTCTTCAATTGGAGGCAGTGGATTGACCAGTCGATGTATGCGTCTCTCTGTGTCGGGTCTCAGTGGTCTGCCGATGGCAATCTGAGGATTTAAATCTGCGAGGCTCTGGAGATAATCCATCACTCGCTGGTTTAAATGCTCTTGAGCAATTATGTACTGGATAAGGTTGGCCAGAACTGGGTCTCTCTCAATACGTCCACCGGGAAAAGATGTTACTTCTCCGGGTGCTGCACGGCTCGAAAAGTAATAATATCCTCGTTCGCGGGCATAGGGTACTGCGGATCGAAGACGAGCAATCGCTTCTTTCGCAGCAGCTTCTATGGCCAAGTGTGGGGTTGGCATAGATTTCCCCACGAAGGAAACTTCTATTGGATCTTGGTTGGGGTCTACAGGGGGAATGTGTACTGCTGCCCAATATTCCGAGGTGGATGGGTGATCCTTGATTTGAACAGCTCGTACTGGGGTGGCTGGGTAGAACCCATGGTACTGCGGGTAAAATCCCACAATATTTTGACAAAGCTACCTGGAGTTGCATCTGGGGTTCTCAGATGAATGCTGGGGTTCGGCATGACAGGAAAAAGCGTGAGTGTTGTGCACAAAGTGAGGGTTGCTGGGTAAGGTCACAAGGTGGACTTTATATAGCAATGGAGCCGGATCGTTTTACCGTGGTGAAAGGTAAAAATTTGCCAGCTTAGCTCCAAAGGTCGGGTCAGTGTCAGAGATACACATATCTCATAAAGAGACGTGTTACTGTGGTTGTCGTCGGGTTGGTTTTGGTAGTTGTGCTCGGAAAAATATGCAGCTATGCGCTGACCAATTATGCAAGGCTACTATTAAGACAGAGGCACAATGACAGGCTGCGTTAATATACGCGGTCGCATGATTACAAAACGAGGATACATTGAAACTTGGTGCTACTCATACGGCTTAGTCTACCTCGTTAATGTCTAAACGGGCGTGCCGGGTGGATGTCGAGGCTTCTCCACGTGTCTCTCTGCCGGGATTACTCGGAGATGGCAGAGGAACTGTAGGGTCGGGGTAGTGAGAATGACCATTGCGGGGATTGTTGGCCACAACCCCGTTGGAGTGTGCTCCCAATATGCGACGAAGCACTTCTGGGGTTATCGCAGCACCTTGGCTGATGGTTGGGGCAGATCTCGGGGTCTCGATCGGTTGTCCAAATAGCACGACTGGGTTGTCGGTGTTGGGCTCGTTTTCTTCTCTCGCCGGGGCTCGACGAACCAGCTCTCCACGAGCTGCGATTAGATCAATAGTGATCTGGTCGAACAGTGCCTCTAGTGCACCTACATAGCGCACTAGGTGCAACAATGCGGGGTCCGTCTCGTGATCTCCATTGGCAACTTGGGGTGGTCTACCATACCCTTCATGTCTGGGATAGTAGTGGAACGAGCGACAGTTAACTCTGGGCGACAAGTGCCTGAGATGAACTATAGCCTCTCGAGCGGCTAGCTGGATGGCTTGTGGCTCAAAGGAAGTTGTTCTTCCGGTGAACCGGTAGGGACGCTCGGGTGCTAGACTCCTACCGTAAATGTGCACAGTGGCCCAGAATTGGCAGTCTTCACCGCTCATGGGTCCTTGATACACAACATATTCTGGTGGCTCCTCTAACGCGTAGGCACGATGGGTGAGGTTTGCGAGGATGGTCACAAAACCTCCAAGGTTGGTTGCTGTGGTTTCGTTGTGCACTATAGGTCCAGGCATTGTGGCTCGGTTTGGGGTAGCGGCTGTGTTGTGCTGGTTTGGTGCTAGCGCACCCTTTTTATAGGAAAAAGGGGACGGAATCTTCCTTCGAACGCTTGCGGAAAAGGATTATTTAGGGGACGGTCACTGGCACATGAGTGACAGGTTAGGTTGATAGGTTGGGCACCGACTGTAAAAAGGAGTTGGGTCACTATGTGGCTATCTTGCACGAGAAGCTTGGCTGGGGTTTGGTTAAGGTCTGGTGGGTTGGTTTGCCTAGTTTATTGACCTGGCTAAGATAGGATTAGCCAATGGTCAGCCTGGCTCTGATACCAAGTCTGTCACGACCGGGTTTTTCGGGTAATAAATTTCCAGAAAAGACCGTCGTGCTCATCAGCCCCAGGATTACTGTTAGCTAATGAGGCTCCAACTTGATACAGAAATTCCAAGCAAAAATACAAAAAAATATGTAGTACAAGACCATTCTGGCCTGTGAGTACAACAAATGGTTTCTAGTGGTTGATGGCGGAAGCAGGTTGTGAAACATCAGTGTCTATGGGACTCCATTTCCCACGGGAACAGCTGACCATGTTAATTCCTATCTTCGCGAGGCTGCTATCTCCATTGAGTGGGTTCTGGAGCTGGCATCGCGTCGCTCCTCTCCGTGCAAGAAAAATCTGGCCAAGACAATAGCCAGGGACAAGCCAGTGAGTACTTTGAATGTACCCGCAAACATTATGAACACAGGTATAATATAACAATGATGTGCTGAAAAATATTTTATGCTCATGGCGTCAGTCACAAAAGATAAATAAATCCCGGATGCGTGCAAGCAAGTTATTTATAAAATTGAAATAACATGGTAGTATAAAAATTTATGAAACAAATAACAAGTAATGCCACAGTCGGGCGTCTGAGCGACGCCACATAAAGGGCTTTAAAAGAAATGCCACAGTCGGGCGTCTGAGCGACGCCACATAAAGGGCTTTAAAAGAAATGCCACAGTCGGGCGTCTGAGCGACGCCACATAAAGGGCTTTAAAAGAAATGCCACAGTCGGGCGTCTGAGCGACGCCACATAAAGGGCTTTAAAAGAAATGCCACAGTCGGGCGTCTGAGCGACACCACATAAAGGGCTTTAAAAGAAATGCCACAGTCGGGCGTCTGAGCGACGCCACATAAAGGGCTTTTAAAAGAAATGCCACAGTCGGGCGTCTGGGCGACGCCACATAAAGGGCTTTAAAAGAAATGCCACAGTCGGGCGTCTGAGCGACGCCACATAAAGGGCTTTAAAAGAAACAATCATAATGAATATCCCTGGAGGTAGAACCATCCCAGAGATACTCGATAATAACAATAATATCATGGGTTAGTCAACAATAATAATAATCATCATAGATATCACAAGTCACGAGTAGTAATTCCATTTTCTGGTTAACAGTTTCACCTCCGAAGACCGACACTAAGACCGACACCTGACCCATCCCAGACTGTAATCCTTAACCATGGACACGGCTATTCGAATAGGTTTATTCTCTGCAGAGGGTGTACTCTTTACCCACGAGTAACGGATTTCTTTAGTCCAGCAGGACTAATTCTGTCTACGGTCTTTTTGTTGAAAACACACCTAACTTGCACACACCAGCTTATCTCACACGTGTCTGGAATCACCCACGACACCTGTTAAGCAAACTCTAAGTGGGGAGGCTACAACCTCACGTAGCATGGGATCAAATTTATATCGCGCGCTCTAAGGGGTGGCCTCCCCTCTCGGTCCCAACCAGAAACACCCATGCCCCCGGACCAGGTGGCCTGCCTACCAGCTACAACCGGTATCTTCCACCATGGCCTCTCTGTACGGTGTGTGCTGGAAAGAGGTTGACAACTTACTGAACCGTACTCTACTTGCTGTAGAGACGAGTGGTAGTACGAAACAAGTATGGGGGTTACTGGAACAAGACTCGATCTACGGTCGACTCAGGAGGTTCAAGTATTCCCTGCATGATTAGCATGACGCATATATTTCATCCAACAAAGTCACCGCTCATATCACCTTACCATGCCATACCAGACATAACCGTCTCGACGGAGACCAGCGACAAACTCATGCCTACCCAAGGCTGAGGTTTCCCCGGGTTCCTGCCGGT
Organism: Triticum dicoccoides; assembly: GCF_002162155.2. Taxonomy (NCBI): domain Eukaryota; kingdom Viridiplantae; phylum Streptophyta; class Magnoliopsida; order Poales; family Poaceae; genus Triticum; species Triticum dicoccoides. Next base: position 631,853,193 of record NC_041392.1, on the reverse strand, counting down.
ATGCATGCAAGGCATATGAGGGTGATTATCATCACAAATGTGTCCATTTCCAATAGCATGGAAGTCAGCAACATGTACCCATGCATATGATCATATCACATGAAATAACAAGTCCTTCGAAATGCGGTGGTGTTATAAATGTATCAACAATCACACCAAAAATATTATGCCGGGATTCAGAATGCTTGCCTTCAATGTTGTGGAGGGGTGAGATGCTCTCCAAAACTTTTGAAAGCTTCTTCTCTCTCCCCAAAATCCTATTTAAAAAAATATATTTGAATTAACACACATTTCAAAAACAGAACCAAAAATTTGTTTGAAAAATTTTCAAATAAATCTTAAAATAAACTAGACCAAATTTGAGGAAGGTAAGAAAAAGAATCAACTCATTTGGAGTTATATTTAAAAAGTTATAGCCAGTCAAAGATTTGGTCAAATCTGTTATTTAAAATAAAACAGAAAAGAAAACGGTTCAGATAGAAATACGCTTTCGGTGCAGAGGAGGCGTACTTGGGGCTTTGCGCCTCCACTTAACCACGCGGGCGGCGCGGGGTGTCACTGACAGTGGGCCTGCCTGGCCCACTGGTCAGGTTTGACCAGTCGCCGCGCGTCGTCTCCCTCCTTTGCCCGAGCGGAGCGGGGCTCCGGCGAGCGTTGCCGGCGTTTGGCTGCTCCTCGTGGGCCCCCGAGGGTGGGGATGGATCCGTAAGGTTGGGGCGGTCCTCCCGGTAGTCGTTGGGTCGGCGGGGACGGAGTGAGCTGCCGGCGGCGAGCTCCGCGGCGGAAGAAGGCTTCGGTGGCGAAGTGACTTTGTGGCGGCGTTGGCTCCTGATCAAAATCAAGTAGGGGAAAAGGCTCACGGGAGGATGTGGAAGCTCTTGGTGGAGAGAACAGAGAGTGGGAGATACTGGAGGTGCCGGATTGGCCGGTGCGGTGGCGGCGGCAGGAGTTGCCGGAGATGAGGAAGGAGGCCTCCCCGGGTTGAATGCGAGCTAGGGGAGTGCCATAGGGGTGGTCTAAGGTCGCGTGCGTGCTCAGAGGGGCTCGGGGTGTCCATTTATAGCGCGACGAGGTCGGTTCCGTGGTGGCCGTGGATAAGCTCTCCGGCGAACCGCCTCTCTGTGGCTAGGGCGACGTGGCGGCGACGAGCGCTAGGGGACGAAGCTGCGGATGAGCACGCACTGCTCACAGGGGCAGGTGGCGAGCCGGGGTGGCTTGGGCGGCGCTGCACGGTGCAGGGCTGTCGGGCGGCAGCGGCGGCTAGTGCTTGGCCTGCCGGGCGCGGCGAGGTGCGGCTTGGCGCGTAGCTGAGAGAAGGGGAGCGCGTGGCGTGATGCTGCCGTGTGGGCCAAAGCCATGGGGGCCAGCGTGTCGGCTCGGCGCATGTGCGTGCCAAACGCACGCTCTGCTCGCGCTCTGGGCGTGCACGGAACGTGCTCGACGCAATGCTAGAGCATGCTACAGAGCTTGGTTGAGACTGGCAATTAACAGATCTAGGTTAGGAGAAACGGGTAGTCTAGTGGACATGCTTGTTTGATCAAAGGTGCAAGGTCACAATGCAAAGACAAAATCATGTCAAAACTGGCCATGCACACCAGGTGTTTGACAAAATGCCAAGGGCACTTAGGCATTTCTTGGAGTGGCCAAAATCTCCAGATCAGTGTCTCTATGGATGAAAGAGAGAGTGGTGATGTTAGTTGGCCAAAAGCAGAAACTTGCTAGTGCAAGTTTAGCAGAACTTCAATTCTGGACAGGAAATATATGACATTATTTCATGAACAAAAAATGACCCAAAAGGTGCATGCTCCTGGACTTAAGGGTTTAACATGGGGGACTACAAGTAGGAAAAATGATCAAGGGTTAAAGAGCAAGTAAAAACATGGTTGTTGTACAAACCATCAAGTTGGTCCAGAATGAAGATGAGGTTGATTCACTCAAATTTTTCAAAGAACATAAATAGGTTTTTGCACAAAGTGAAACAATAGGCTCCTACTGACCTCCCCTAATTTTTGTAGAAGTTTTAAAGAAAAAATTAAATAGGTTGTAGTGCAAAAAGCACTCTGGACCAGAGATGAAAAATTGAGTGTAGGGCTCAAAATATTTCATGAATGAAATATATTTTAGCATAAAAGTGATTTAAAAACATCACATGACATCTCCAAATTTTTGTGGGAATTTTAAGTGAATTTATCAAATGGTTGTAGTTCAAATATGGCCATTTAACCTTAAAAATCCATTTTTCAAGAAAACAATGATCAAGCAACTAAATTAGTTAATTAGTTATACTGGATAAGGAAAAGTTTTACTTGAGAGGTTAATCAAGTCCAATAAGACATTTGAAAAGTTTTCTCTCTGGGAAAAGCTCATAATAACAGGGAAGGAAATGACTTATACAAAATCAAAATGGAGCTCAAAAAATTCAAAGTTTTAAATCCTGGCAAAATTTTATTCCATTAAAACAAGGCCAAAATTTTGGGGTGTCACAGATATGTAGATCTCCTACCATTGTAACCGACTCTGTGTAACCCTAGCCCTCTCTGGTGTCTGTATAAACCGGAGGGTCTTAGTCCGTAGGATGAACAACAATCATACCATAGGCTAGCTTCTAGGGTTTAGCCTCTCTGATCTCGTGGTAGATCTACTCTTGTACTACCCATATCATCAATATTAATCAAGCAGGACGTAGGGTTTTACCTCCATCAAGGGGGCCCGAACCTGGGTAAAACATCATGTCCCCTGCCTCCTGTTGCCATCCACCTAGACGCACAGTTCGGGACCCCCTACCCGAGATCCGCCAATTTTGACACCGACATTGGTGCTTTCATTGAGAGTTCCTCTATGTCGTCACTTTTAGGCCCGATGGCTTCTCCGATCATCAACAGCGATGCGATCCAGGGTGTGACTTTTTTCCCCGGACAGATCTTCGTATTTGGCGGCTTTGCACTGCGGGCCAATTCGCTTGGTCATCTGGAGCAGATCGAAAGCTACGCCCCTGGCCATCAGGTCAGATTTGGAAGTTTGAACTACATGGCCGACATCCGCGGAGACTTGATCTTCGACGGATTCGAACCACAGCCGAGTGCGCCGCACTGTCACGATGGGCATGATCAAGCTCTCCCACCGAACAGTGCCCTGGAGGACGCACCTGCATCAGCTCCGACCCTTAATTCGGAGCCTACTACGCCAATCGAGGACGGGTGGTTAGACACCGCCTCGAGGGCTGCAATCTCTACGGCGATCGAGCCGAACACCAGCCCTATTCTCTGCGAAGCCCATGACTCCAAGGAGCCGGACTCTTCTCCTGAATCCAAGCCCTCCGCGCCCCTACCGATCGAACCCGATTGGGCGCCGATCATGGAGTTCACCACCGCGGAGATCTTTCAGCACTCGCCCTTCGGCGATATTCTGAATTCACTAAAGTCTCTCTCTTTATCAGGAGAGCCCTGGCCGGACTATGGTCAGCAAGGTTGGGATGCGGATGATGAAGAAATTCAAAGCCCACCCACCACCCACTTCGTAGCCACTGTCGATGATTTAACCGACATGCTCGACTTCGACTCCAAAGACATCGACGGTATGGACGCTGATGCAGGAGACGATCAAGAACCAGCACCTATAGGGCACTGGAAAGCCACCTCGTCATATGATATATACATGGTGGACACCCCAAAATAAGGCAATGGCGATGGAACAGCAAAGGATGACCCCTCCAAGAAGCAGCCTAAGCGCCGGCATCAGCGGCGCCGCTCTAAATCCCGCCAAAGCGAAAATGGTGATTCCGGCACGGGAGATAATAACACCCTGGACAGTGCCGAAGACAACCACCTCCAGCAAGATTCAGCACAGGAGGATAGAGAAGCCAACCCTCATGAGAGAGCGGCAGACAGAGAGGTCGAGGACGATAATCATATGCCTCCCTCCGAAGACGAGGCAAGCCTCGACAACGACGAATTTGTCATACCGGAGGATCCCGTCGAACAAGAGCGTTTCAAACATAGGCTTATGGCCACGGCGAGCAGCCTCAAGAAAAAACATCAACAGCTTAAAGCTGATCAAGATTTGCTAGCCAACAGATGGACTGAAGTCCTTGCGGCCGAAGAGTATGAACTCGAACGCCCCTCCAAAACCTACCCAAAGCGCAGGTTGCTACCCCAATTAGAGGAGGAGGCACTTAAACCTACATCACCAGCGCATGATGCGGCCGACCGGCCACCCCGTGGCCGCGACAGAGAGGCCTCTCGACCCTCCACTCAAGTCGCACCCCGGCGCCGCTCGAAAAATACCAAGGCATGGGAAAATGCGCCAGACCTGCGAGATATATTGGAGGACAAGGCAAGGCAAACAAGATCGATCTACGGATCACGTGGGCGCCCCATGGCACGAGACGGTTCTCGTCACGCCGGATATAGTAAATCCGGCTAGGCCGAACACAGTAGACGAAGCTCGTTTGAGCTGCGTCGTGATATAGCCCAATACAGAGGCGCCGCACACCCACTATGCTTCACAGATGAAGTAATGGATCATCAAATCCCCGAGGGTTTCAAACCCGTGAACATCGAATCATACGATGGCACAACAGATCATGCGGTATGGATCGAGCACTATCTCCTTCATATCCACATGGCCCGCGGTGATGACCTACACGCCATCAAATACCTCCCACTCAAGCTTAAAGGACCAGCCCGACATTGGCTTAACAGCTTGCCAGCAGAATCAATTGGTTGTTGGGAGGACCTGGAAGGCGCATTCCTCGACAATTTCCAGGGCACTTATGTGCAACCACCAGACGCCGATGACCTAAGCCACATAATTCAGCAGCCAGAGCAATCGGCCAGAAAATTCTAGACACAGTTCCTAACCAAGAAAAATCAAATCGTCGACTATCCGGACGCAGAGGCCCTAGAAGCCTTCAAGCATAACATCCGCGACAAGTGGCTTGCACGGCACCTAGGACAAGAAAAGTCGAAATCTATGGCAGCCCTCACGACACTTATGACCCGCTTTTGCGTGGGAGAAGATAGCTGGCTAGCTCGCAGCAATAACATGACCAAGAGCCCTGGTAATTCGGATACTAAGGACAATAGTGGTAGGTCGCGTTGCAACAAGCAAAAGCGCCGCATTAACGACTACAATGCTGAGGATACCGTAGTTAATGCTGGATTCAGAGGCTCTAAACCCGGTCAGCGGAAAAAGCCCGTCCAGTTTGGACCGAATACTCGACCGCTCATGCCTGATACATGGCACCCCCGAAAAACCAGCCAATCACACCTATAGGGATTGTTGGGTGTTCAAGCAGGCAGGCAAGTTAAATGCCAAAAGCAGAGACAAGGGGTTGCATAGCGATGACGAGGAGGAGCCCCGGCCGTCGAACAATAGTGGACAGAAAGGTTTTCCCCCACAAGTGCGGACGGTGAACATGATATACGCAACCCACGTCCCCAAGAGGGAGCGGAAGCGTGTGCTAAGGGACATATACGCGATGGAGCCAGTCGCCCCAAAGTTCAACCCATGGTCTTCTTGCCCAATCACTTTTGATCGAAGGGACCATCCCACTAGCATCCGTCATGGCGGATTTGCCGCATTGGTTCTAGACCCAATTATTGACGGATTTCACCTCACTAGAGTCCTTATGGACGGCGGCGGCAGCCTGAACCTGCTTTACCAGGATACAGTGCGGAAAATGGGCATCGATCTCTCGAGGATTAAACCCACTAGAACGACCTTTAAAGGCGTCATACCAGGTGTAGAGGCCAACTATACAGGCTTAGTTACACTTGAAGTGGTCTTCAGATCTCTGGATAATTTCCGAAGCGAGGAGTTGATCTTTGACATAGTCCCGTTCCGCAGTGGCTATCATGCACTACTCGGGCGAACCGCATTTGCTAAGTTCAATGCGGTGCTGCACTACGCATACCTCAAGCTCAAAATGCTAGGCCCTCGAGGAGTCATCACAGTCAATGGAAACACCGAACACTCTCTCCGAACGGAGGAGCATACGGCGGCTATCGCAGCGGAAGTACAAAGCAGCCTCTCAAGGCAATTCTCCAGTCCGGCCATTAAACATCTGGACATGGTCAAGCGCGCCCGGAGTAACCTACAACAAGACCGGCTGGCACATTCCGAGCAAGCGTAGCAAGGCGGCCCCAACCCCAGCCCTCGCGAACTTGCGAAACCAGTGTTGCGCGTACATAACTACGCTCTAGAAATACCATGGGCACAGGGGGAGGGGCACCATCACGGCACGCCCGAAACGCGGCTTAAACCGCACTAGGGGCTGCCGATTTCTTAATTTTCTCTTATTTTCAGGACTCCATTCTTCGGAAGGCTTGTCCGACATTACAATTGCCGCACAAACGATACAACCAGGGAAGTAGAAAGCTACGCCGCACTATGGAGCTTTAAGGTGGTCTCTATAACGAGCAGTATACCTGTTTTACATACCATTCCACAGCTCGCCCCTGGAAAGGACATGATAAATAGTCCCATCTTTTGCTTATTGCACTACTTGTATCGTTCTGCTTTGATCGCAGCTTTTTTAAATAAACAATGCATAGCTTCCGTCTATTATTGCATTACCTTTTTTACGAATATATGTTCATTAATGACATGTTACACCCGTACACTTTGGTATGGCCAATACGCCAGGGGCTTAAGTACCCCACAATACGGTGTGAGAAGTCCGAACACTTTCACAAGTGCGGCACCCCGAACTGATAGCATTATATGCATCGGCTCCGAATCATGTCTTGGGTTAATAGTTGGGTTTGCCAGGCTCCTATGTTTTGGTACCTTACGTTCTGTTATATCGGCTAAGGTAGCACTAGGAGAACTACTGCGATTGTGCCCCAGTTGAGCTAGGCTAAGAACCTCAGTAGAGAAAGCTAAAACTGACCGTCATGATGAGGCGAGAGCTGGTCGCTGTTCGAGAGGTTTTCGAGTCCCTAAAGACTTATGCCTCTTAGAGCGAGGAGTCGGCTTTGTCCGGCCTAGGCGTGGATAGCGCCCCGAACTTGGTCTTCCGAACACTAGGGGCTTCGCCGAAGTTTAAAATTATAGAATTCTATGGCTAAGTGAGAGTGTTCAAGCATTATAGTCTAATTGCCTTGTTCGTTGTGTTGAGCGCCTCCCTCGAAGGACCCAAGAATGGAAAAAGAGCGCTCATGTTTATCCCGAACACCCCAGCACTCGTGGCATGGGGGCAGAAGCCGACGACTCGCCATCTCTGAAATTTGATAAACGGCCGCACAAAAGGTAATATTTTAAATTCAAAAGCGTTTCTTAGCGCATATGAACAAGTTTTCAGCGTACAGGATCACAAATGCAAGTTTACTCAAAAATTACATCTTTGGAGCATTCATCCGCTATAAGGCGGGCACCCTTCAGGATGCCCTCATAATACAATTCCGGCATGCGATGCTCCTTGCCCGGCGGCGGCCCGTCTTTTACCAGCTTCTCCGCATCCATCTTGCCCCAGTGCACTTTAGCACGGGCAAGCGCCCTACGGGCACCTTCGATGCAGACGGAGCGCTTGATTACTTCAAGCCGTGGACAGGCATCTACCAGCTGCCTCACCAGCCCGAAGTAGCTCCCAGGCAGAGCCTCTCCAGGCCACAGCCGAACTATGAGGCCCTTTATGGCCTGTTCAACAACCTTGTGGAGCTCGACCATTTGCTTCAGCCGGTCGCTCAAAGGCACCAGGTGTCCGGCCTCAGCATACTGAGACCAGAACACCTTCTCCGTCGAGCTCCCCTCTTCGGCTCGGTAGTAGGCGGCGGCATCAGAGGCACTGCGGGACAAATCTGCGAATGCTCCTGGAGAGCTCCGGACTCGGGTAAGTAACAAGTAATTCACTTTCACGTGCTTGCTTTGCATAATGAATGCCTTACCCGCCGCTATCTTCTTCATCGCTTCAATTTCTTTGAGGGCTTTCTGGGCTTCGGCCTTGGCAGACTTCGCGCTTTTGAGGGCTGTCGCAAGCTCGGACGCTTGCGTATTTGAGTCAAGCTCCAAACTCTCGTGTTTTTTCATGAGAGCCTGGAGCTCTTTCTGCACCTCCTCCACCCGCGCCTCCTGCTTCCTTCTCTGCATGTGCTCCGCAGCCGCTCTGTTTTCGGCCTCGGACAACGCTTGCTTAAGGGTTGCCACCTCAGTCGTGGCCCCTATAGTAGCACGTTGATCCTGTCATTTTTTGCAGCCACATCTTCTCTATATACTTGCGCAAGGTATTACTTACCCTCCCTCTCCTCGAGTTGCCTCTTGGCATGGCCGATCTCGTTCTCGGACCGCGCGAGGTTCTGCTTCAGCATATCCACCTCCGCAGTCAGTGCGGCGGAGGCCAGCAGCGAAGCCTGCATACGCATATTGACTTAATTATGTTAGACTCCTGCGAATGTTATTAGGTCCTCTATTCGGCTTTTCTTTCCGAACACCGAACAGAGCATCAGGAGCTACTGTCTATGTGGTAATATTTTTACATATTCTTTACTTACCTCAAAGCCTATTAGAAGGCTGGCACAGGCTTCAGTCAGTCCGCTCTTGGCAGACTGAACCTTCTGGATCACCGCACTCATAATAGTGCGGTGCTCCTCGTTGATGGAGGCGCCGTTAAGCACCTCCAGCAAATTGTCTGGTGCCTCCGGTTGAACGGAGGTCACCGGCTCGGTAGGCTTGCTCCTCTTGGAAGGAGGCTGCCTACCGGAGTCCGGAACCGTTGAAGGTTCCAGCGCGGTGTCCGGCTCAAGGCCGGACTCGGAGCCCTTGGGGGTTTTATCCCCTTTGCGCCTGGAGTCCAGGAGGTTGCCTTGCGGCGCCTCCAGGACCACCTCCTCCTGGCTTGGAACCTGTTGGGACAGCACCTCGGCATCGTCCGTAGGGTGGGGGGAGGTAGCCGTCGGAAGCGAATTCACATCCGACGAATCCAGGGAACCGCTCGACGACACGTCGAGCCAGTCTTTGGGTGTACTGCATAAACATGTTCGACATAAGGAAAGTTGTGCAATGGAGGAATACTATGAATCACTCTGGTATCCAGATACTTACGATCTCGCCAGGGGCTTGGCCCTGTGTGGCCACTCCTCTTCGCCATCGTCGGTGTTGGTGGAGCCGTCCGGAGGAAGGGTTTTCCCCTTCTTGGACCCTTCGGCCTCCCCAGTTGGGGCGGCCTTCCTTTTCTTCTCTCCTCCCGCTGGAGGGGGAGAGATCTCTTCTTCCTCCTCCTCGTCTTCACGGGAGGAGTGCATCTTGGAGTCATCGGATGATGAATCCGACACCCCCAGGTGCCGGGCACTCTTTCGAGTCCTCGTGGCCTTCTTCTTGGCCTTCTTCTCCGGCACCACATAGGGTGCCGGAACCAGCAGCTTCGCCAAGCGAGCGTCCGCTGGGCCTTCGAGCAAAGGAGCCGGACAGTTGATCTGTCCGGATGTCTCCTGCCAATCCTGTCAAAGGTAAGGGAGCTTAGATCCCACATGGAGTCAAACTATGAAAAACTAATACCCTATAAAAGGTAAAAATAGCTTACCGCACGAGCGTGACGCTACGTGCTGAATCCGCGATCCTCGGTAGCGGATGCGGGGGCCTCGGCGACCTTGAAAAGCACCTTCCAGGCATCTTCGTACGTCGTGTCGAAGAGCCTGCTCAGAGTTCGGTGCTGCGCCGGGTCGAACTCCCAAAGGTTGAAAGCCCGTTGTTGACACGGGAGGATCCAGCGGAAGAGCATAACCTGGACTACGTTGACAAGTTTGAGCTTCTTGTCCACCAGGGTTTGGATGCATGTTTGGAGTCCGGACAGCTCTCCTTCTTTACCCCACGACAAGCCCGTCTCTTTCCAGGAGGTGAGCCGCGTAGGGGGTCCGGATCGGAACTTGGGGGCTGCGACCCATTCAGGGTCGCGCGGCTCGGTGATGTAAAACCACCCCCATTGCCACCCCTTTAGGGACTCCACGAAGGAGCCCGCGGGCCATAGGACGGTGGGCATCTTGCCCACCGTGGTGCCTCCGCACTCCGCCTGGGTGCTGCGCACCACCTTCGGCTTGACATTGAAAGTCTTGAGCCATAGGCCGAAATGGGGCGGATGCAGAAGAAAGCCTCGCACACGACGATAAACGCCAAGATATTCAGGACAAAGTTTGGGGCTAGATCATGGAAATCCAGGCCATAGTAGAACATGAGCCCCCGGACAAATGGGTGGAGAGGGAAGCCCAGTCCGCGAAGGAAATGGGGGAGGAGCTCCACTCTCTCATGGGGCCTAGGGGTGGGGATGAGCTGCCCCTCTTCGGGAAGCCGGTGCGCAATGTCGTTAGACAAGTATCCGGCCTTCCTCAGTTTTTTGATATGTCCCTCCGTGACGGAGGAGACCATCCACTTGCCTCCCGCTCCGGACATGGCTGGAGATGGTTGAGGTTGGGTGCGCGGACTTGGGCGCTGGAGCTCGAGTGTGCGGAAATGGATAGGCAAAGGAGGAAGAAGGCGTGGATGAAAAGGTGGATCCTTATCCCCTTATATGGGCGGACGCGACTATGCGCCCCCACAAGCCTGGTAAAACTCGCTTATCTCCCAAGCGCCGTAGTCAATGGCGCGGTTGGGTTACCCACACCCGTATTAATGAGAATCCCGGAATAAGGGGACACGATCTCTACTTTAACAAGATGTGCCAAGGAAACCGCCTCGCTAAATGCGCTGAGGTGGGACAGTAAAACGATTCGAATAATGACTTGGCCGTAGTGTGATGTCACGCTACGGAATACGTCAGCAGATTAGATTTGTGTAAATATTATTCTCTCTATGGAAATATGTGGAAACTTATTTTGCAGAGCCGGACACTACCTTTGTGTTCAAAATCTTCTATGAAGTACTTGGAGGAGGAACCCGCCTTGCAATGCCGAAGACAATCTGCGCGCCGAACTCGTCGTCATTGAAGCCAGGTTCAGGGGCTACTGAGGGAGTCCTGGATTAGGGGGTGTCCGGATAGCCGGACTATACCTTTGGCCGGACTCCTGGACTATGAAGATACAAGATTGAAGACTTCGTCCCGTGTCCAGAAGGGACTTTCCTTGGCGTGGAAGGCAAGCTTGGCAATATGGATACGTAGATCTCCTACCATTGTAACCGACTCTGTGTAACCCTAGCCCTCTCCGGTGTCTATATAAACCGAAGGGTCTTAGTCCGTAGGACAAACAACAATCATACCATAGGCTAGCTTCTAGGGTTTAGCCTCTCTGATCTCGTGGTAGATCTACACTTGTACTACCCATATCATCAATATTAATCAAGCAGGACGTAGGGTTTTACCTCCATCAAGAGGGCCCGAACCTGGGTAAAACATCGTGTCCCCTGCCTCCTGTTACCATCCGCCTAGACGCACAGTTCGGGACCCCCTACCCGAGATCCGCCGGTTTTGACACCGACAGTCGTGTCTTTGGCGTTGTCGCCGTTGTTGCGGCGCTTGTGTCTGTTGCGACGTGGCATGCCGTTGCTATCTTTGGCATCTGAGTTGCCAGGGTTTCTTGAAGTGTTGTTGCTGCGAGCCAGCCAACTATCCTCGCCCGCACAAAAGCGGGTCATGAGTGTCATGAGGGCTTCCATGGACTTCGGCTTTTCTTGGTCGAGGTGTCGGGCGAGCCACTCATCACAGATGTTATGCTTAAATGCTGCTAAGGCCTCGGCATCCGGACAGTCGACGATTTGGTTCTTTTTAGTTAGGAACCGAGTCCAGAATTTCCTGGCTGATTCCCCTGTCTGTTGGGTTATGTGGCTCAAGTCATCGGCTTCCGGTGGTCACACATAAGTGCCCTGGAAGTTATCAAGGAATGCGTCGTCCAAGTTCCCCCAACTGCCAATGGAGTTTGCTGGCATGCTATTGAGCCAATGTCGAGCAGGTCCTTTGAGTTTGAATGGGAGGTACTTGATGGCATGTAGATCGTCACCGTGGGCCATGTGGATGTGGAGGAGGAAATCTTCGATCCATACCACGGGGTCTGTTGTGCCATAATATGATTCAATATTCATGGGTTTAAAACCTTTTGGGAATTCGTGATCCATTACTTCATCGGTGAAACATAGGGAGGGTGTGGCGCCTCTGTGCCAGGCTATATCACGACGCAGTTCATACGAGTCTTGTTTGCTATATCGGCCCAGCCGGATTTGCTTTTAGTATATCCGGCGTGACGGTCGTCGTCACTCGTTGGGGCGCGCCCCCGTGATCTGTAGATCGATCTTGTATGTCCTGCTTTGTTTTCCAATATGTCTTGCAGGTCCTGCGTGTTGCCCCGGGCCTTGGTGTTTTTGTTTAACTGGAGACGGGGTGCGGGCTGGACTTCGGGTTGATACGCTGCTCTATCTCGGCCACGAGGTGGTCGGTCAACCGCATCATACGCTGGTAGTGTTGGCTTTAATGCTTCCTCCTCGAGTTGGGGTAGCAACCTGCACTTTGGGTAACTTTTGGTTGGGCGCTCGAGTTGATATTCCTCGGCTGCCGACACCTTGGTCCATCTATTCGTTAGCAGATCTTGATCAGCTTGAAGCTGTTGTTGCTTTTTCTTCACTCTTTTTGTTGTGGCTATAAGCCAGCGCATGAAGCGCTCCTGCTCGACGGGATCCTTAGGCACGATAAATTATTCGTCGCCGAGGCTCACCTCGTCATCGGAGAGAGGCATGTAATTGCCATCCTCTGATTCTCTGTCTACCACCTATTCCTTAGGGCTAGCTTGCCCATCCTCCCGCTCGAAGCCTGGCTGGAGGGGATTGTCTTCGGCACTGTCTGCAGCTTTATTGTCTCTTGTGCCGGTATCGCTGCTTTTGCTATGGCGGGGCTTAGAGCGGCGCCGATGACGCCAGTGCTTAGATTTCTTCTCGAGGGGATTATCCTCCATTGCCTTATTGCCATCGCTTTCTTTGGGGGTGTCCACCATGTATATATCATATGATGAGGTGGATGTCCAGCGCCCTGTGGGGGGTAGTTCCTGTTCTTCTCCTGCATCGTCGTCCATACCGTTGATGTCTTTGGAGCCGAAATCAAGCATGTCGGTTAAGTCCTCGACAGTGGCTATTAAGTGGGTGTGGGTGAGGAATGAATTTATTCGTCGTCCGCTTCCCACTCAAGCCGGACATAGTTCGGCCAAGGGTCTCCTGACAAGGAGAGAGACCTCAATGAATTTAGCACATCGCCCAAGGGCGAGTGCTAAAAGATATCCATGGAGGTAAACTCCATGATTGGTGCCCAATCAGATTTGATAGGCACGGACGCAGGCGGTTCGGAGCCTGTGGCCGGGGACGAATCCAAGGGTCCGGCAACACAGGTATCATAGGAAGTGAAGTCAGTATTTGGCTCTATCGCCGCTGAGTGTGCAGCCTCCGTGGCGGGGTCCATCCACCCGTCCTCAGACGGCACGATATGCTCCAGATTGAGGGCCAGAGTAGCCACAGGTGTGATCTCCCGAACACCGTCCGGCGGCAGAGCTAAGTCATGCTCGTCGTGACTGTAAGGCGCACCTGACATGGGCTCGAATCCTTCGAAGATCAAGTCTCTGTGGATGTCGGCAGTATAGTTCAACCTTACAAACCTGACCTGATGGCCAGGGGCGTAGCTCTCGATCTGCTCCAGATGGCCAAGCGAGTTGGCCCGTAGTACGAAGCCGCCGAATACAAAGATCTATCCGGGGAGAAAAACCTCACCCTGGATCGCATCATTGCCGATGATCGAAGGAGCCATCAAGCCTTATGGTGACGACACAGTGGGAATCTCAATGAAAGCACCAATGTCGGTGTCAAAACCGGTGGATCTCGGGTAGGGGGTCCCGAACTGTGTGTCTAAGGCGGATGGTAACAGGAGGCGGGGGACACAATGTTTACCCAGGTTTGGGCCCTTTTGATGGAGGTAATACCCTACGTCCTGCTGGATTGATCTTGATGATATGAGTATTACAAGAGTTGATCTACCACGAGATCATAGAGGCTAAACCCTAGAAGCTAGCCTATGATTCTGATTGTCGTTGTCCTACGGACTAAACCCTCCGGTTTATATAGACACCGGAGGGGGCTAGGGTTACACAGAGTCGATTACAATGGAGGAGATCTACATATACGAATTGCCAAGCTTGCCTTCCACGCAAAGGAGAGTCCCACCCGGACACGGGACGAAGTCTTTAGTCTTGTATCTTCATAGTCCAACAGTCTGGCCAAAGGGTATAGTCCGATTGTCCGAGGACCCCCTAATCCAGGACTCCCTCAATGACGTAGGGTATTATCTCTTCGAGAGATCCCGAACATGGGTAAAATATGTGTCTCTGTTACCATTGTTCCAAGGCTACCATCTCGGGACCCCCTACCCGAGATTTGCTCTCCATCAGCACTTGTTCAAGTTCTAGAAAATACTAGGACCAACCTCTAGAGCTCTCACACATCAATTTAATTACATGGTGCTTTCGTTTCTAAGAAAATTCTCTAGTTTTCATGAGGATATAATGATGTATAAATCAAATATATTTGTATTCTTTAGAATGAAAGATTTAGCATCGGCAAGAGCAACAAATATTGAAGCATGATCAGACATGAAGATGACGTCAAGCTTACAATAGATAAAGATGAACCTTCAAGTGGAGATTGCAAGACTTTGAGGCAGCATATGATGCTTGAAAACATGAACGAGATATACAAGATGACACTTCATTATTTCATCCATAGTCATCTATTGGTAAGACATCACCTCACATTTAACCTAGGCCCATATATCTGGTAGTAAAAGAATAAGAGATAGTTAGTTCAGTTTGTATTAAGGGAGGTGATACGTCTCCAACGTATCTACTTTTCCTAACGCTTTTCCTCTTGTTTTGGACTCTTATTTGCATGATTTGAATGAAACTAACCCCGAACTGACGCTGTTTTCAGCAGAACTACCATGGTGTTCTTTTGGTGCAGAAATAAAAGTTCTCGCAATGGAACAAAACTTTGCGAGGATTTTTTATATCAATAATACAAATTTCTGGATCCAAGACCCACCAGAGGGGGGCACCAGGGTGAGCACAACCCACCAGGGCGCGCCCCCTCTCCTAGCGTGCCCAGGTGGGTTGAGCCCACCTCGTGGCCCTGCGGACCCTGAAACCGATGCTATAAAATCATACTTTTCCAGAAAAAATTAGGGAGAAAGAATTATCGTGATCCACGAGATGGAGCCGCCGTCACCTCGTATTCTTCATCGAGAGGTCAGATCAGGAGTCCGTTTGGGGCTACGGAGAGGGGGATCTTCATTCTTCGTCATCACCAACCCTTCTCCATCGCCAATTCCATGATGCTCCCCACCGGGAGTGAGTAATTCCTTCGTAGGCTCGCTGGTCAGTGAGGAGTTGGATGAGATTCATCATGTAATCGAGTTAGTTTTGTTAGGGCTTGATCCCTAGTATCCATTATGTTCTTAGATTGATGTTGCTATGACTTTGCCATGCTTAATGCTTGTCACTTTGGGACCGGGTGCCATGACTACAGATCTTAACCATTTATGTTATCACCATTATATCCATGTTCCAGATCCGATCTTGCAAGTTATAGTCACCTACTACATATTATGATCCGGCAACCCCGGAGTGACAATAACCGGGACCACTTCCGGTGATGACCGTAGTTTGAGGAGTTTATGTATTCACTATGTGTTAATGCTTTGTTCCAGTTATCTATTAAAAGGAGGCCTTAATATCCCTTAGTTTCCAATATGGACCCCGCTGCCACAGGAGGGTAGGAAAAAGATGTCAGGCAAGTTCTTTCCATAAGCACGTATGACTATTTACGGAATACATGCCTACATTATATCGACGAACTGGAGCTAGTGCCGTATCGCCCTAGGTTATACCTATCTCATGACTAATATCATCCAACAAGTCACCAATCCAATGCCTATGAATTTATCCTATATTGTTCTTGCTAAGTTACTACTGCTATCATCAATGTTACACTTGCTACAAAACTACTGCTATCATTGTTACCGTTAGTATTGCTGTTGTCACCACTATCAAAGCTATCATATTACTTTGCTACTGATCATGTTGCTACAGATAATTAATCTCCAGGTGTGGTTGAATTGCCAACTTAGCTGCTAATACCTTCAAGTATTCTTTGGCTCCCCTTGTGTCGAATCTATAAATTTGGGTTGAATACTCTACCCTTGAAAACTGTTGCGATCCCCTATACTTGTGGGTTATCAAGACCTTTTTATGGCACCGTTGCCGGGGAGCATAGCTATATTTTCTGAGTCACTTGGGATTATTATCAATTTATCACTATGAAGAATCTGAAGGATGCTAAGACTAAGATATTTCCCTCAAAAATGAGGGGAGGTAAGGAACTATCAACCAGTTCTGCTTTAGTTTCACCTTCTGTTATAAGTAAACTTGCAACACCACCACATGCTATTAATTATGATATGTCGCATGTTATTTATGATGCCACTTCTGCTATGGATAATGCTTATGATGATGCTAGTACCTTGCTTAATGATGATGTGCCACTTGTGACTTTCTTGATAAATAAATTGCTAGAGTTATACAACATGATGTTGTTGAATCTGATGATGAACTTGAAACTGAATCTCCTGAAACACCTACTAGAACTAGACCTCCTAGATATGAATTGCCTAAGGTACCGGAAGGTTATGTTATGAGTGAAGAAACAACTAGAGATATTGTTGCTTGCAAAGATAGAGATGATCTAGAGAAATTATTATGCAAGTGTAAAGAAAAATCTTTGAATGCTAGAATGAAATGTGATCCTAAGTTTGCTACTTCACCTATCTTTATTGATGATAAGGATTATGAATTCTCTGTCAACCCAGAGTTAATTACTTTGGTTGAATCTGATCCTTTCCATGGTTATGAAACTGAAACTGTTGTGGCACATCTTACTAAGTTGAATGACATACCCACCCTTTTTACTCATGATGAGAAAACTGGCTATTACTATATTCTCAAATTATTTCCTTTCTCTTTAAAGGGTGATGCTAAATCTTGGTACAATACTCTTGCTCCTGGTTGTGTGCATAGTCCCTATGATATGATTTATTACATCTCTGAAAAATATTTTCCTGCTCATAAGAAACAAGCTGCCTTGCAGGAAATATTTAACTTTGTTCAAATTAAAGAAGAGAGTCTCCCACAAGCTTGGGGGAGGCTTTGCCAATTACTTAATGCTTTGCCTGATCATCCTCTTAAGAAAAATGAAATACTTGATATCTTCTATAATGGACTAACTGATGCTTGTAGGGACTTCCTAGATAGTTGTGCTGGTTGTGTTTTTAGGGAATGAACTATTGGAAAAGCTGAAGAATTATTGAATAACATATTGAAAAATTATGATGATTGGACTCTTCCTGAACCATCGGCTGAATCCACTCCGAAGAAGAGGGGTATATTATATCTCAGTCCTGAAGATATGCAAGAGGCAAAGAAATCTGTGAAGGAAAAAGGTATTAAAGTTGAGGATGTTAAAAAGTTACCACCTATTGAAGAAATACATGGGCTTAATACACCACCACTGCCTAAGGTGTAGAGTAAATTCTCTTATGAAGTTCAATGATAATGACAATCCTCACAATATGCATCCTAGTCAATGCCTTTATGAGTCTGAAAATTATATTAGAAAACAAGATCACTTCAATGCAAATGTTATGAAACAATTGAAATACAATTCTGATATGATTGCTCGCTTGAGTGACTTGTTATTTAGAATATCAAATGATGTTAGAGGTGTTGGAAAGCATGCTTCTATGGTTCAAACTCAGTTAGAATAAGTTGCTAAATCTCAAAGAGAATTGCTTGATGAATTGAATAATAATATGCATGACTTTGCTGTTAGAGTTGCAACTAGAGGAGGTAAAATGACTCAGGAACCACTTTATCCTAAGGGACACCCAAAAAGAATCGAACAAGATTCACAAAGAGCTAACACTAGTGCACCTAGCTCTTCTAAAAAGAAAAAGAAGAAGAAAAATGATAGGACTTCACATGCTCCTAGTGAACTTGAAATAGAGAAACCACCTGATAATGATAATGAAATTTCTATCTCTGATGCCCAAACTCAGTCTGGTAATGAACACTCACCTAGTGATAATGAAAAAGATAATGCTAATGTCATGAAGACTCTCAACCAAATAATAAGGATCCAGACAATGATGTTGAGATAGAACCACCAGTTCACCTTGATAACCCACAACCTAAGAATAAAAGGTATGATAAAAGAGACTTCATTGCTAGAAAACACGGTAAAGAACGAGAACCGTGGGTTCAAAAACCTATGCCTTTTCCACCTAAGTCAACTAAAAAGAATGATGATGAAGAATTTGAACTCTTTGCTGAAATGCTGAGGCCAATCTTTTTGCGTACTCACTTGACTGATATCTTTAAAATGCCTCCTTATGCAAAGTATATGAAAGACATCATCACAAATAAGAGAAATTTACTAGAAGCTGAAATCTCCACTATGCTTGCTAATTATAATTTTAAAGATGGAGTACCTAAAAAACTTGGAGATCTGGGAATACCAACTATACCTTGCTCCATCAAAAAGAATTATGTGAAATCTGCTTTGTGTGATTTAGGAGCTAGTGTTAGTGTTATGCCTTTCTCTTTATATAAAAGACTTGATTTGAATAAACTCACACCTACTAAAATATCTTTACAAATGGCTGAAAAATCAACTACCATACCTATCGGTATTTGTGAGCACGTGCCCGTTGTTGTAGCTAATGTTACTATTTTGGCTGACTTTGTTATACTTTAGATGCCCGAGGACGACAACATGTCAATTATCCTTGGTAGACCCTTCTTGAATACTGCAGGGTGATACGTCCATCTTGCATTATGCTTTTATATCGATATTTATTGCATTATGGTCTGTTATTACACATTATGTCACAATACTTATGCCTATTCTCTCTTATTTTACAAGGTTTGCATGAAGAGGGAGAATGCCGGCAACTGGAATTCTGGGCTGGAAAAGGAGCAAATATTAAAGACCTATTCTGCACAACTCCAAAAGTCCTGAAACTCCACGGAAGTTAGTTTTGGAATATATAAAAAATATTGGGTGAAGAAAGCACCAGAGGGGGGCCACCCACTATCCATGAGGGTGGGGGGTGCGCCCTACCCCCCCTGGGCACGCCCCCTATCTCGTGGTCGTGGGCCCCCTGGAAGGCCTCCGATGCCCATATTTTGCTATATGAGGTCTTTCGCCCTGGAAAAAATTAGAAGGAAGCTTTTGGGATGAAGCGCCGCCGTCTCAAGGTGGAACCTTGGCGGAACCAATCTAGGGCTCCAGCGGAGCTGTTCTGCCGGGGAAACATCCCTCCGGGAGGGAAATCATCACCATCATCATCACCATCGATCCTCTCATCGGGAGGGGGTCAATCTCCATCAACATCTTCACCAGCACCATCTCATCTCAAACCCTAGTTCATATCTTGTGTCCAATCTTTGTCTCAAAACCTCAGATTGGTACCCGTGGGTTGCTAGTAGTGTTGATTACTCCTTATAGTTGATGCTTGTTGGTTTATTTGGTGGAAGATCATATGTCCAGATCCTTTATACATATTAATACCCCTCTGATTATGAACATGAATATGATTTGTGAGTAGTTACGTTTGTTCCTGAGGACATGGGAGAAGTCTTGCTATAAGTAGTCATGTGAATTTGGTGTTCGTTCGATATTTTGATGAGATGTATGTTGTATCTCCTCTAGTGGTGTCATGTGAACATCAGCTACATGACACTTCACCATTATTTGGGCCTAGGGGAAGGAATTGGGAAGTAATAAGTAGATGATGGGTTGCTAGAGTGACAGAAGCTTAAACCCTAGTTTATGCGTTGCTTCGTAAGGGGCTGATTTGGATCCATATGTTTCATGCTATGGTTAGGTTTACCTTAATACTTCTTTTGTAGTTGCGGATGCTTGCAAGAGGGGTTAATCATAAGTGGAATGCTTGTCCAAGGAAGGGCAGTACCCAAGCACCGGTCCACCCACATATCAAATTATCAAAGTAACGAACGTGAATCATATGAGCATGATGAAAACTAGCTTGACGATAATTCCCATGTGTCCTCGGGAGCGCTTTCCTTTATATAAGAGTTTGTCCAGGGTTGTCCTTTGCTACAAAAAGGATTGGGCCACCTTTCTGCACCTTGTTTACTTTTGTTACTTGTTACCCGTTACAAATTACCTTATCACAAAACTCTTTGTTACCGATAATTTCAGTGCTTGCAGAGAATACCTTACTGAAAACCGCTTGTCATTTCCTTCTGCTCCTCGTTGGGTTTGACACTCTTACTTATCGAAAGGACTACTATAGATTCCCTATACTTGTGGGTCATCAAGACTCTTTTCTGGCGCCATTGTCGGGGAGTGAAGTGCCTTTGGTGAGTGGAATTTGGTAAGGAAAAATTTATATAGTGTGCTAAAATTTACTGTCACTCGTTACTTTGGAAAGTAATGCTTTGAGGGGCTTGTTCGGGGTATCTTCACCCCGACCAGCAGAGCAAAGAGTTGCTCCTCAACCTACTGAACCTACTGAAAATGTTTACTTCGAAATTCCTTCGGGTATGATAGAGAAACTGCTAGCTAATCCTTTTATAGGAGATGGAACATTGCATCTTGATTTGCACCTAATCTATGTGGATGAAGTTTGTGGATTATTTAAGCTTGCAGGTATGCCCGAAGATGTTATCAAGAAGAAGTCCTTCCCTTTATCTTTTAAGGGAAAGGCATTGACATGGTTTAGGCTATGCGATGATATTGGATCATGGAACTACAACCGATTGAAATTGGAATTTCATCAGAAGTTTTATCCTATGCATCTGGTTCATCATGATTGTAATTATATATATATAATTTTTGGCCTCCAAAGGAGAAAGTACCGCTCAAGCTTGGGGAGGCTTAAGTCATTGTTATATTCATGCCCCAATGATGAGCTCTCAAGAGAAATTATTATTCAAAAAATTTATGCTCGGCTTTCTCCCAACAATCGCTCCATGCTCGATACTTCTTGTACTGGTTCTTTTATGATGAAGACTATTGAATTCAGATGGGATTTATTGGAAAGAATTAAACACAACTCTGAAGATTGGGAACTCGATGAAGGTAAGGAGTCAGGTATAACACCTAAGTTTGATTGTGTTAAATCTTTTATGGATACCGATGCTTTTCATGAATTTAGCACTAAATATGGACTTGACTTTGAGATGGTAGCTTCTTTTTGTGAATCATTTGCTACTCATGTTGATCTCCCTAAGGAGAAGTGTCTTAAATATCATCCTCCCATTGAAGTAAAAGTAGTTTAACCTATTAAAGTTGATGAAAATACTATCACTTATAATGTTGATCCTATTGTTCCTACCGCTTATATTGAGAAACCACCTTTCCCTGCTAGAATAAAGGATCATGCTAAAGCTTCAACTATGGTTCGTATGATTAATACTAGAACACCTACACCCCCTGAGAAAATTAAAGTTGAACCTAGTGTTGCTATGGTTAAAGATCTCTTGTCCGATAATATTGATCGGCATGTTATTTAATTTTGTGATGAAGCTGCTAGAATTGCTAGACCCGATACTAAAAATAAACATAGACCTATTGTAGGCATCCCTATTATTTCTGTTAAAATAGGAGATCATTGCTATCATGGCTTATGTGATATGGGTGCTAGTGCGAGTGCAATACCTCATTCTTTATACGAAGAAATTATGCATGATATTGCACCTGCTGAGATCGAAGGTATTGATGTTACAATTAAGCTTGCCAATAGAGATACTATTTCACCAGCTGGGATTGTTAGAGATGTTGAGGTCTTGTGTGGGAAAGTTAAATATCCTACTGATTGTCTTGTTCTTGGTTCCCCACAAGATGACGTTTGTCCCATTATATTTGGTAGACCCTTCTTGAATACTGTCAATGCTAATATAGACTGCAAAAAGGATATTGTTTCAGTTGGTTTAGGGGATATGTCTCATGATTTTAATTTTTCTAAATTTTGTAGACAACCCCATGATAAAGAATTGCCTAGTAAATATGAAATTATTGGTCTTGCTTCTATTGTCGTGCCTCCTAATGATCCTTTAGGACAATATTTGCTAGACCATGAAAATGATATGTTTATGAATGAAAGAAGGGAAATAGATGAAGTATTCTTTAAACATGGACCTATTTTGAAACACAACTTGCTTGTTGAAATTCTAGGGGATCCTCCTCCACCCAAGGGTGGTCCCGTGTTTGAGCTTAAACCATTACCTGATACTCTTAAATATGCTTATCTTGGTGAAAAGAAGATATATCATGTTATTATTAGTGCTAACCTTTCAGAGCAAAAAGAAGAGAAATTATTGAAAACTCTGCAGAAGCACCATGCTGCTATTGGATATACTCTTGATGATCTTAAGGGCATTAGTCCCACTCTATGCCAGCACAAAATAAAATTGGAGAAAGACGCTAAACCGGTTGTTGATCACCAACGATGGTTAAATCCCAAGATGAAAGAAGTGGTAAGAAAAGAAATACTGAAGCTTCTGGAGGCAGGTATAATTTATCTTGTTGCTGATAGTCAGTGGGTAAGCCCTGTCCATTGTGTCCCTAAGAAGGGAGGTATTACTGTTGTTCCTAATGGTAAAGACGAATTGATCCCACAAAGAATTGTTACAGGTTATAGAATGGTAATTGATTTCCGCAAATTAAATAAAGCTACTAGAAATGATCATTACCCTTTACCTTTTATTGATCAAATGCTAGAAAGATTATCCAAACATACACATTTTTTCTTTCTAGATGGTTATTCTGGTTTCTCTCAAATACCTGTGTCAAAAGAGGATCAGGAAAAGACCACTTTTACTTGCCCTTTAGGTACCTTTGCTTATAGACGTATGCCTTTTGGTTTATGTAATGCACCTGCTACCTTTCAAAGATGTATGACTGCTATATTCTCTGAATTTTGTGAAAAGATTGTTGAGGTTTTCATGGATTATTTCTCTGTGTATGGAACTTCTTTTGATGATTGCTTAAGCAACCTTGATCGAGTTTTGTAGAGATGTGAGGAAACTAATCTTGTCTTGAATTGGGAGAAGTGCCACTTTATGGTTAATGAAGGTATTGTCTTGGGGCATAAAATTTCTAAAAGAGGTATTGAAGTTGATAAAGCTAAAGTTGATGCTATTGAAAAGATGACGTGTCCTAAGGACATTAAAGGTATAAGAAGTTTCCTTGGTCATGCCGGTTTTATAGGAGGTTCATTAAAGACTTTTCAAAAATTTCCAGGCATCTAACTAATCTCTTACAAAAAGATGTTCCTTTTGTCTTTGATGATGATTGTGTAGAAGCATTTGAAATACTTAAGAAAGCCTTGATTTCTGCACCCATTGTTCAGCCACCTGATTGAAATTTACCCTTTGAAATTATGTGTGATGCTAGTGATTATGCTGTAGGTGGTGTTCTAGGACAAAGAGTTGATAATAAATTAAATTTTATCCAATATGCTAGCTAGTAAAACTCTAGACAGTGCCCAGAGAAATTATGTTACTACTGAAAAAGAATTTTTAGCAGTTGTGTTTGCTTGTGATAAGTTCAGACCTTATATTGTTGATTCAAGTAACTGTTCACACTGATCATGCTGCTATTAAATATATTATGGAAAAGAAAGATGCTAAACCTAGACTTATTAGATGGGCTCTCCTACTACACGAATTTGATTTGCATATTATTGATAGAAAGGGAGCTGAGAACCCCGTTGTAGACAACTTGTCTAGGTTAGAGAATGTTCTTGATGACCCACTACCTATTGATGATAGCTTTCCTGATGAACAATTAGCTATCATAAATGCTTCTCGTACTGCTTCATGGTATGCTGGTTGTGCTAATTACATTGTTGCTAAATTTATACCACCTAGTTTCACCTATCAGCAAAAGAAAAAGTTTTTCTATGATTCAAGACATTACTTCCGGGATGGCCAACACCTTTATAAAGAAGGAGTAGATGGTGTTATTAGACGTTGTGTACCTGAGCATGAACAGGAACAGATCCTACACAAGTGTCACTCCGAGGCTTATGGAGGACACCACGTTGGAGATAGAACTGCAAATAAGGTATTGCAATCCGGTTTTTATTGGCCTACTCTTTTCAAGGATGCCCGTAAGTTTGTCTCGTCTTGTGATGAATGTCAAAGAATTGGTAATACTAGTTGACGTCAAGAAATGCCTATGAATTATTCACTTGTTATTGAACCATTTGACGTTTGGGGCTTTGATTATATGGGACTGTTTCCTTCCTCTAATGGGTATACACATATTTTAGTTGCTATTGATTACATTATTGAGTGGGTAGAAGCTATTCCAACTAGTAGTGTTGATCATAACACCTCTATTAAGATGCTTAAAGAAGTTATTTTTCCGAGGTTTGGATTCCCTAGATACTTAATGACTGATGGTGGTTCACATTTTATTCATGGTGCTTTTCGTAAAATGCTTGCTAAGTATGATGTTAATCATAGAAGAATTGCAGCTCCATATCACTCACAGTCTAGTGGTCAAGTAGAAATGAGCAATAGGGAGCTTAAATTAATTTTGCAAAAGACTGTTAATAGATCTAGAAATAATTGGTCCAAGAAACTTGATAATGCATTATGGGCCTATAGAACTGCATATAAAAATCCTATGGCTATGTCTTCGTATGTAACATCCCAAATTTTCAATTTGGAATGTTATACATTAGATCATCATTGCATATCATATTTATTTGAATTTTGGTTGATCCTAGAAATTCTACGCAACTCAAGGACCCTCGAAGAGAGTTGGGGATTTCATTATTTTCATATTTGAGTTTTCTCAAATTTTGAAAATAGGATCATTTGATTTTATTTATTTTATCTTCAATTATTTCTATTATAAAAATATGAGAGAGGGAATAAAATGACTTTCCCAAAATAAAGAAATATTGAGGATTTAATAATAAAATCAAATAAGATTTTATTTTGGATTTATTTGCTATTTTATTTCAATTTAGGAAAATGCGCATTTTTCAAAATTGCATTTAGGCCCCATATAAATGTTCATCCTGTGCGGCTTGATTTAAGAAGCCGGGGAAATTTTATTTCAGGATTTTGGAGTCCGTTTAGTATTCCTTTTGTTTGTTTTTCTCCGCGTAATAATTTTTTTAAAAAAAGAGCGAACCGACTACGGGCCGTGCTTGGCCCGGACTCCTCAGGGGGGGAGGGCTTTATATAGCGCGCCCCGGGGCCCGAATCAGCCCAAGCCGCCGCCACCCTAACCCTAAGCCGTGCCCGAGCCCAGCCACTGCCCGAGCCCCGCCGCCGCCGCCATTTTTTTAGAAAAACCGTTCGGTTTTTTCGTCGGTTTTTTTAGGTCCGTTTTTTTAGATACATCGTTTTTTCGGTTTAGTTAATTAGCGAGCATTCGCTTGTTCGTTCGTTTTAACGAACGCGTTCATCGCTTAGATCCAGATAACGAATGTTCGTTCGTTAATCTGTTCGTCGTTTTTCTTTTTCTTGGATTTATTCCATGATTTTTCTGATCGTGATTTCTGATCTGATTTTCGTTTTAGTATAACTTTTCGCTCGTTTATCGGAATCAGGCGATTCAAGCGCCTGGTGTTTCGTCTCGAAACCATCTTTCCGTTTAACCAACTCAAACAAGTTTTTGCCTCTGTAAAATTTGACCTAGATCCAGAATAGAAAACAAAGCTTGTTTCTTTTGCCGTTTGTCTTTCCTTGCTTCGTTCGATTTGGTTCTTTTTGCCAATCAGCGTTCCAGAATAGAAAACAAAGCTTATTTGAGTTTTACCTGTGCATTAGTTGAGTACTTATTGTATGCTTGTTTGTTTGCGATAGAGTACCCGGAGTGCACCGCTTGCTACTTCGAATCGCTAGGTTTTGCCGATCATCGGCAAGGCAAATAACACTTTGATCATACCTCCTACTACCCAGTTTTATTGCATTAGATCAATCCTCACACATTGCATGATTAGGATCTAATTAAATTGTGGGTTTTGGGAAGTAGATGAGGTAGTACCTATTACCTGTGTTATTATCAAACCCTTGGGAGTTACTTATACGTTTGCTTATATTGCCATGCTATGCTAGTAGACGTGGATTGGGTGAGTGTATCCATGACAGATGTGAGATTGTTAAATTAATGGTTTATCTAAGGTGGCAACTTAAACACACATCTGCGTGGATTGAGGCACCTGGGTATTCCAGCGATTGCCTGTTTTTCTTTTGGACCGCCACCCAGGCTCAAAGGGATCATGAGATTATTCATACTAGAAACTTTCGTGTGCAGCCACAAGCTACTATGGGCTCTAGCATAGTTGATTAAGTTGTGCGAACTCTTACAATGGTAGACTAGCAGATGTAGGGTAAAGTAGGTGTAACGGTCTACCCGATCGTAAGGTGCTAGCGCTTCTGAAAGACTATGTCTCGGTCATCTGTTTCTCAAACACCATGTAGTGCGAGAATCCCAACGGAGGAGATCGAGTCTTGTGGGGAAAAGTGCGCAAACCTCTGCAGAGTGTATAAACTAATCATGGTTAGTCGTGTCCCCAGTTATGGACATCTTGAGTATCTAGTACTTGGATTATCATGTGAATCTCATCATGTTACTCTAATTAATTTGTTGGGTTTTTAATGATGATGTTTAATTGGGATTGAGAGGGTGTCTACACTCAAAATGTTTAACAACCACCATGATAGTTAAATAAAATTTATTCCTTTGCAGTAGGGAAAAATTGGCTTTACGCAAAATTGTAACCATAGAGCTTTCCACCAGCCAAATATGCATGTAGTATAGCCTTATTTTTTCATTGCTCTCTATGTGTTACATTGCCAGCATATTCCATGTCCTGACCTGTTTCGGGCTGCAACGTTCATGTTGCAGACTTTTTAGACGACGAGTAAGGTGCTTTTAGGTCGTGGTTCTATACTCAATGATGTCGTTGGAGTTGATGGACTCACTTATCTTCCAAGCCTTCCGTTGTTATCGTTATTAGCTGGCCTTATGCCATATTTATTGTAATAAGTTCTCTTTTGAGACACTCGATGTAATAAGTGTGTGATTGCTACTCTGTTATAAATCCTTCAAGTACTGTGTGGTGTCAACATTACTGATCCAGGGATGACACTGGAGCACGGAGATTGGACCGTTTGAGGTCTAGTCGCTACAAGATGGTATCAGAGCACACGCTGACTATAGGACACGACCACTAAGCTAAAGCCCTAGATCACTACTCACTCTTCTCATTCTGACTTCTCATCTTTTCTACTCTTTTAGGATGGCGGATGCAAGGAACAAGTTCACACAACTGGATGAAGATACTGTCACATCCCTAGCTTTACCTTGGCCTTGGACTAGCTTGGTTGTTGCATCATGTTTAAATTCAAATGAAATTTGAATTGGGGAATTTTCAAAGCCTCAGAATCCTTTTAAAAATGATCAAGATAAAATTGCTTCAAATAAGTCCAAGAAAATGTTCTTGTTATCCTCTAGAAATATTGGCAAGAGGTAAAATCCAAACCAATATTTTTGGTGTCTCAGAAACATTTATTTTGGGCACTTGAATTAAATCAATAACTATTTGAATTGGATTTATATTACTATTAAATAAATATAGGTGCAATAATTCTGAAATATTTTATGGAGCTTTGGTTTAATTCTTTTAGCTTCTAAAAATATTTCAAGAAGCAAAAAAATTGAATTAGTTTCAAAACCAAATTCAAAACAAACCTGCAAAACAGAAAACAGAACAGAATTAGAAAAAAAACAGAGAGAGGAAAAACCCACCTGGCTTACCTGCAGCCCACCTGACCTGGCACTGCTGGCCCATCCCACCAGGCCCTCCACCGTCTTCAACCTCCCGCCAGTGGGCAGGAGTGCGTGTGGCCGCTGTGCGCGCCCACGCGCTCCGCGCCACCTCCTGCTTGCCGACGAGCCCCTGGATGCATGGACGATTTTCCCCGTGTCTTCACGATCTCGCTGACCCCCTCTCACTCTCTCTCGGGCTCATCCCCCTCCTCTGCTCTTTCTCCCTCTCACCACCATCGCCGCCGTTCACCGTACCCAAGGCCACCGACCACCCCTCACCCTGTCGCTGAGCCTAGAAGCTCCGCCGCGTCGTCCTCGAACTTCTCGCTGAGCTACGCAACGTCAAACGCTCCGGAGCCTCGCCAACACCGCCTTCTCCGTCCTTGGGTGCCGGATATCCCCGCCGACATTCCGTCGGACCCCGTGTCTCCCTTGCCTCTCCAGCAGCACCAGAAGAACCGCGGTGAGCCTTTGCACCGTTTTCCCCATACCCTGTCGCCTAATTCACCCTCCAGCCGCCGTTCCCACCAAAGCCGTGAGCTCTTCGCCGCCAGCGATGGTGCAGACAAGGCCATGCGCACTGTAGCCCGTGTCCGAGCACTCCATCGTGCTCAGCATGCTCCCCGTAGCACATATCACCCCACCGCCGTCCTCCCCGTGCACCACAACGCGATCCCGCACACAACTGAACTCCGGCCGCTGCCGCGAGGTTGTTTCCGGTGAGCTCCGGTCACCGCACGACCTCCCACCTGCTCCCCTAGATGCGGGCGAGCAAGGGCTACGCCCTGGTGCCCTCGGCACCTGCAGCCGACGCCCGTAGCGCGTTTCCGGCGTGCCTCCGCTGCGCTGGATGGTCGCCGGCGGACTAACCCCGGCCGTGCTGACGTGGCCAGGTTAATTAGGCATTAACCACATCTTAATCAAACCCAAGAGTCACAGACAGCCAGGCCCCACCTCGTAATTAACCACAGGGTTATTCCCTGCTTTAATTAAGCTAATGCTTTGACCCGCCACCTCAGCGTTGACCTGGCCCCACTAGTCAGCCTCTGTTCTTGCCCTGTTACACTAACGTGTGGACCCCACACGTCAGGTTTGACCTGGACCGTGCCCTGTTGACCTGCTGACGTCATGATGATGCAGTGCTGACGCAGTGCTGACGCAGTAAAGTTTTCTAGAATTAAAATAAATCAGAAATGATTTATAAATTTCAGAAAATACCCCAAACTTCTAAAAATCATAGAAAATCAACCGTAGCTCAGAATTAAATAAATTGTATATGGAAAATTATCAGAAAAATCCAAGGAATCCATCTGTACCATTTTCATGCATGTTTGAACAATGTTTGTCCTCTGTTTTGGACAAAACAAATAAAAGGCATTTAAATAATCATATATGGAGTTGGAATTTGAATCATGTATTCAAACCAACTTCATTTAAATCATAGCTAGATGCATTAGCTCAAATCACAACATATTGCCATGTCATGATCATGCATCATATTGTGGCACTGCATTGATTGTGTTCTTTCTTAGTTGCCGGTGTTTGTCCCCTCTCGATAGACGTGGTTCCGACGATGTGATCGATGACACCGATGAAGAACTATACTATCTTCAGAAGTGCCAGGCAAGCAAAAACCCCTTGTTCATTCCGATACAATCCCACTCTCTCGCTCCTGCTCTCTTTTACTACATTAGGACAACACTGATTCAACGGTTACATGCTGCGGTAGTTGAACCCCTTTCCTCTGCATGACCTGTCATTGCCACAGTAAATAGATGAAACCCACTAGCATGAGTAGGAGTTGTTTCAGCCCTGATGTGCCTACTCATTCATGCTTGTTTGTCATGCCTGCTACTGCTTAGAGTTGAGTCAGGTCTGATTCATCAAGGATGAATTGGAATGGTGTTGAACATGTCCTACTGTGTGAGCTAAGTGTGTGCACATGATTTGGCAAAGGTAGCGGTAAGAGGCCATGTAGGAGTACATGGTGGGTTGTCTCATTGCAGCCGTCCTCAGGAACTGAGTCCTATGTTTGTGATCCATGAACAGTTACTACCACACATTGGGTTCCGGTAACTCGGCCCCTCTCGGCTTATTAATCAACTCGATCTCTGTCCAGGAGTTGCAACTAGTTTCTGGTGTTTGTAGGTAGTGTTAGTAGTCTACCAAGTGGTACCCGGTACAGGTGGGCTTGGGACAGACTAGGCACCATGGCATGATGTACCAAGTGGCACCTGGATGGTGGGCTTGGGAACCCTGCTCACATTGTTTGGAACCCGAATAGGCGATAAACCTGGACTAGAGACTTGTTGGTTAGTCAGGTCGTGGCTGACTCCCTCGCCCGGCTTCCGCTTGAAGGTTGCCGAGGTACATGACGTGTACAGGGCGATAAGTGGCGAGAGCGTGTGTGAAGAAGTACACCCCTGCAGGGTTATCATTATCTATTCAAATAGCCGGATTCCTCGGATATGGAAACTTGGACCCCTTGCATAGTTCATAGACAAGCGAAAATGGATACTCTAAAATGTGCAAGATAAGTGTGAGTGCTATGGATGGCGTTCTCGCAGGGAGACGGGAGCGGATCCATAGTGGTGTATTGGTATGGTGAATTTGCAGACTCGTGTGCGCCACCTCAAAAGAGCTACTTGCAGTCATAGTTCATGTTAGCCACTAAGTCAAAGCTGGCTTGCTGCAGTCAAACTCCACCACCCCTTATTGATACTAATGCATATGTAGTTAGTTCTGATGTAAGTCTTGCTGGGTACATTTGTACTCATGTTTGCTTAATTTATGTTTTGCAAAGAGATGTCAGTCTCGCTAGTGGTTCCACATGGACCTCGACGTTTAGCTTGATACCTCAACTACGATCTTGTGCCCTCGGCAGGATCTTGTAGATAGTCAGGCTTCTCAACCTTTTTCATTTGTAGATGTCTGTACTCAAACATGTTAAGCTTCCGCGTGTGCTTTGACTTGTATGCTTTGAATGTTGGGTCATGAGACCTATGTTTGTAATATCTCACTCCTTGGAGCCTAATGAATAAATACTTGAGTCGTAGAGTTATGTTGTGATGCCATGTTGTATTTACACATATCGAGCATATTGTGTGTATGATTGAAATGCTTGGTATGTGTGGGATCCGACAACCTAGTTGTTTATCCTTGGTAGCCTCTCTTATGGCGAAATGTAGTCTTGTGCTTCCATGAGCCATAGTAGTCCTCTACAGCCCGGTTCACTGGAGTCCTGCTAGCCCAGCACTACTGCTCCGGAACACTTGACTAGCCGGCATGTGATTCGCTTTGTTCCTGTGTCTGTCCCTTCGGGGAAATGTCACGCGGTGACATCCGGAGTCCTGCTAGCCTACTACAGCCCGGGTTCCCGGAGTCCTATTAGCCCAGTTGCTACAGCCCGGATTCACACGCTCCTGACCAACATGTTCTATGTTGATTCATGTATGCATGTCCCCATAAGTTAGTGCCACTTTGGGTTCACGACTAGTCATGTCGGCCCGAGTTCTCTGTCATATGGATGCTAGCGACACTACCATATACATGAGCCAAAAGGCGCAAACGGTCCCGGGCCATGGTAAGACGACACCTGTGGGAATACTGTGCGTGAGGCCGCAAAGTGATATGAGGTGTTACAGGCTAGAGCGGTGTGACTTAGAATCGGGGTCCTGACAGCTTTGGTATCAGAGCCTGACTGCCTTTAGGTTTAGCAAGCCAAACTGGTCGAAGTTGTGTCTAGAAATGCTTTAGTTATATAAGGGAATTTATTGTGGAAGGGAACGTAAGGCTCTTTTTACTCCTTATCCTCATGACCTTCTGATCTGAGTCATCTTATCTTTTTCTACGGGGTTAAGAACTAGGCTTCTCTTCTATCTCTCAGGATGACGTGTTACTAAACCGTAGTTGCCTAGGAATGTTGAGTTTAAACCTCAGTTCAGTTCCTACTACTTCATTGTGTTCATAGCTGGCCTCAGAACCTTGATATTGTGATGTTGAGTGGCTATGCCACCATTTTTGCAGGATGTCTCAAAATATTTTTGAGCATTTACAGCCGTTATGCTGTCTGAGTCATCCCAGGTTTCTAAATAGTCTAATGCATTTGCAAATCCCTTCTTTCCGTTCCCGATGTTTTTTTGGGTCAGTTTAACCACACTAATCGGTGAGTTGAGGTACTCTGTTGCCTCGACATTATGTTGGAGCTATTATTATGACCCTAGGTGTCATAGAGGATCACCTAATAATCTAGCCATGTTTCGTATTCCTAGTGTGATGATTCCGGCCACCATTCTCGAAAGCATCCCGTGATGCCACTTAGTTGGTAGGCATTCTATTCCTGGGTTCTTGAACCCGAGATTCACCCCACTTACTTCATGTTGATAGTGTTTGCTAGTTCCTTTAGGTTATTAGTAACCTTTGCATTAGTCCTCGAGGTCTGTGGTATTTCCTTCTTCCGAATACTATGACCCATTTATGGCAGAAGTTTGTTGAAACCAAAAGATCACAACAAAGTGCTCTTGATGAGTTCTCCATTCTTATTGTGACTCTGCCAATTCTACCTTCTGCATGGGTTATCTAGAAGAAAGTTGTTGAACTTTGCTCGACATGCTAATCCATGAATCCACCACTTGGAAAGTTATATGTTCCTTGAGTTGTCCCTCTTTAGTTGTCTTGTGACCTTCGTCTATCAATTGATAGTCAAGAGTATGCGTGCATTCGTTCATCGATGCCTATCATTCGTGTGGTCCGTTAAGCTATTCTACTACAGAATGACTAGGAGAAACAAACTCTAGCACCTCATCCATATCTAGGATTGGGTCAAAGCAATTGTATTCTGCAGATTAAGAATGCTAATCCAGCTTCTAGTCTGTTCTACCTTGGAGTGTAACCATCTTTCTGTCAGGAGTGTCATGAGAATTGCACCACCTCCTATAAATTCTTGACGCAGTAGTACTTCTTGCCATCATTGTTCATTCCTCAGTTCCGTGTTATTGTAACCGGAATGCCGACAAGTGTACTGTGATGTGCAAAATCAATACTCCTAGCAACTCCGTTGCTTGGTAGTTAATGGACAATACTCTCAATCTTAGCGTGCTGGTTATTGAATCATCATCCTAAGATTGATCATGCTACCTAGTCCATATTTCCGGGTGCACTCATCGACCAAGGAGTTAGGATTGTGACAATCCCTTGCTAATTGATCATATCGTCTTGCTTGAAAACCAAGATTGTTCTCGAGCTTAATAACATATCGGTGGTTCATGATTTTACGAATATCTTCTCGGAAGTATTACCAGGTTGTCACCTGACCGCTATGTTGAGTTCGTGATCATGTTGGTTTTCCTCCAAACCACCCATTCTCCAAGAATCTGTGTTGGATACCCTGAGCTAGTTGGTTAAGCTAAACAACAACTTGGAGAGTTGGAAGATGAAAGCTTGTCCGACTTAGTTCATCACTAAGGGATATCCTTGTGTGTGTGTGTGTGTGTGTGTTGAAGAAAGATGATATCTTCATCGACTGATCCCCGTGATCAGCTATTGAATCTATTATCTTGTCCAAACCTTGATTTGAGTGTGGGCTATCGTCAAATCAAATCAGAACCAACGATGTTCGTAATGTTGTCTTACTTGTGGTTGTCCCTCGAGCATACACCATTATATCTTTCGGGTCTGACCAATGCTATCACCTTGTTCATATGATTGTGGAATTCCATTTATACGGAAACCTAGATGAATTGTTGTTGAGCCCATCGACAACATCCTTGTCTTCTCCATGATTTTGTTGGATATCAAGATAGTGTTTGAAACTTTTGTAAGCATTATCTTCATGTCCTGTTCATGAAATACATGTTTGGTGTAAGAAGTGACTTTCTCCAAGTTCACATGCATTAGGTGCAAGTTGCCGCCGTGAATTCGAGAAAGATTGTTTTTGTTTCCTTTGGAATCGTCCCAAGTCAGTCATGTACGTGCAAAGTATTCTATAGTCTGATAGATTGATCATCTTCATTCTATATGTATCCCTAGCACACCAAGCCACTAATTGATTTGTTCAAGGAGAAGAAGTCTCTTCTTAAGAGAAAGACTTATGCAAGGACTTCGATATCCTTGTTGATGGTTCCCCACCTGAACTCGGTAGTGTTTTTATTATAAGACTACTACGTGGTCATGCTTGTCTGGGACAACATGTTCACATGTGTTAGCAGAACCAGCTCATGTTTTGGAGCTTACTACCATAGTCCATTTCCCGAGAATCTCGCAACGTCATCTCGTCGATTTGTGTTGCAAACTTTCATTTTTCTCTCTAGACTGGATGAGTCTGGAATATTCTGACACCAACCAGATCTGAATCTCAGGCAGATATGATGGTTGGAACATTTCCCGAGAACTATAATATTGGTCTCTCTGTAACCCGGTAAAGTGGATGTCGTGGCCAACGCACCAGCCAGAAGACCTATTATTGTAGTACCTTTATTGAGGAAGTTGGCCACCTCCCCATAAGGATCTCGCAGGATTTACTTCTGTAGTTATTCCTTATGGATTCCTGTGCTCCCGAAGTCTGACCTTTAATTGATGGACATGTTGATGCTTTTAAGCATTGACCGTGGTACCTACTACATCAAGGAGAACATTAGAAGCGGAGTGCTAAATGTCTCTCGGTCGATCATCCAGATTTGCTTCTTTGGCATTACTAAGGAAAAATCTGAGAAAGTGATGTCCTCCTTTGCATATGCATCCTCCATCACCGTTTATCATGGTAGTATGATGTGTTGCCAGGATCCTTGGCACGGATGTTAGTAAAACCTTGATGAATACAGAAATGCTCAAGTTCTTGAGAGCACTCTCACTCATTGTGTTATATCCTCGGTATCAATTGGAATGTGCCTTCCGTTGCCGAGTGTCCTATAAATCTAGTTTCCTCTCCAAACTAAGTATGCCATTCTTTCGAATTCATTAGATTGATCAATTTGATTTTCCTTAGGCTCGTATAGAGTGTTTCAATGATCTCGGTATCAAAAGTAATTCTTTTTGCCACTTAAGGGAATAATTCTACGAGTCACCATCCCCGAGGTGTTCCGTTATGGTAACATGGGCAACTTAACTCCTCGCTACCTTGAACCCCCCCCCCTTCACCATCTATTTAAGCGTCGAATTGTTGCCTACCAACTTGAACCTTCGTCATCTGTTTCACTCCATCCCTCTAGATGTATGCTTCGTGTCTCATCTCGAGAGATGTTGCTATGTCTCATTCTGTGAGCTGATCGTCAGTTGCTCGATATTTGAGGAGATCAGTTCCGTAGAATTTCTTTCTGTCATCGTCGTGTTGGATGAAGTTCTCAGAGCATGACGTCGAGACAAGATCGTGATCGAATCAACGTTCTTATGAGGCGCAACCTGGATCGTGAAGATTGTGTTAGTTTGCGTTCCCCCTTCCATCTTACCCTACGCTTGAATCTCGGAACGAGATTCTTGTTTTAGTGGGGGTGAGTTGTCACATCCCTAGCTTTACCTTGGCCTTGGACTAGCTTGGTTGTTGCATCATGTTTAAATTCAAATGAAATTTGAATTGGGGAATTTTCAAAGCTTCAGAATCCTTTTAAAAATGATCAAGATAAAATTGCTTCAAATAAGTCCAAGAAAATGTTCTTGTTATCCTCTAGAAATATTGGCAAGAGGTAAAATCCAAACCAATATTTTTGGTGTCTCAGAAACATTTATTTTGGGCATTTGAATTAAATCAATAACTATTTGAATTGGATTTATATCTACTATTAAATAAATATAGGTCCAATAATTCTGAAATATTTTATGGAGCTTTGGTTTAATTCTTTTAGCTTCTAAAAATATTTCCAGAAGCAACAAAATTGAATTGGTTTCAAAACCAAATTCAAAACAAACCTGCAAAATAGAAAACAGAACAGAATTAGAAAAAAACAGACAGACGAAAAACCCACCTGGCTTACCTGCAGCCCACCTAGCCTGGCACTGCTGGCCCAGCCCACCAGGCCCTCCACCGTCTTCAACCTCCCGCCAGTGGGCAGGAGGGCGTGTGGCCGCCGTGCGCGCCCACGCGCTCCGCGCCACCTCCTGCTTGCCGACGAGCCCCTCGACGCGTGGACGATTTTCCCCGTGTCTTCACGATCCCGCTGACCCCCTCTCACTCTCTCTCGAGCTCATCCCCCTCCTCTGCTCTTTCTCCCTCTCACCACCGTCACCGCTGTTAGCCGTACCCAAGGTCAGCGACCACCCCCCGCCCTGCCGCTGAGCCTAGAAGCTCCGCAGT
The DNA here is from genome assembly GCF_002162155.2 of Triticum dicoccoides. Taxonomy (NCBI): domain Eukaryota; kingdom Viridiplantae; phylum Streptophyta; class Magnoliopsida; order Poales; family Poaceae; genus Triticum; species Triticum dicoccoides. Next base: position 631,817,084 of record NC_041392.1, on the reverse strand, counting down.
GTCGTCCTCGACCTCCTCGCTGAGCTACACAATGTTGAATGCTCTGGAGCCTCACCAACGCCGCCGTCTTCATCCTCGGGTGCCGGAGATCCCCGCCGACGTTTCGCCGGACCCCGTGTCTCCCTTGCCTCTCCAGCAGCACCAGAAGAACCGCGGTGAGCCTCTGCACCATTTTCCCCATACCCCGTCGCCTAATTCACCCTCCAGCCACCGTTCCCACCGAAGTCGTGAGCTCTTCGCTGCCGGCGATGGTGCAGACGAGGCCATGCGCACTGCAGCCCGTGTCCGAGCACTCCATCGTGCTTAGCACGCTCCCCGTAGCACATATCACCCCACCTCTGTCCTCCCCGTGCACCACAACGTGATCCCGCATGCAACCGAACTCCGGCCGCCCACGCGAGGTTGTTTCCGGCGAGCTCCGGTCACCCCACGACCTCCCACCTGCTCCCCTGGATGCGGGCAAGCAAGGGCTACGCCCTGGTGCCCACGGCACGTGCAGCCGATGCCTGTAGCGCGTTTCCGGCGTGCCTCTGCCACGCTGGATGGTCGCCAGCAGACTAACCCCGGCCTTGCTGACGTGGCCAGGTTAATTAGGCGTTAACCACCTCTTAATCAAACCCAAGAGTCACAGACAGCCGAGCCCCACCTCATAATTAACCACAGGGTTATTCCCTACTTTAATTAAGCTAATGCTTTGACCCGCCACCTCAGCATTGACCTGGCCCCACTAGTCAGCCTTTGTTCTTGCCCTGTTACACTGATGTGTGGACCCCACACGTCAGGTTTGACCTGGACTGCGCCCTGTTGACCTGCTGACGTCATGATGATGCAGTGCTGACGCAGCAAAGTTTTCTGGAATTAAAATAAATCAGAAATGATTTATAAATTTCAGAAAATACTCCAAACTTCTAAAAATCATAGAAAATTAACAGTAGCTCAGAATTAAATAAATTATATATGGAAAATTATCAGAAAAAAATCAAGGAATCCATCTGTACCATTTCATGCATGTTTGAACAATGTTTGTCCTCTGTTTTGGACAAAACAAATAAAAGGCATTTAAATAATCATATATGGAGTTGGAATTTGAATCATGTATTCAAACCAACTTCATTTAAATCATAGCTAGATGCATTAGCTCAAATCACATCATATTGCCATGTCATGATCATGCATCATATTGTGGCATTGCATTGATTGTGTTCTTTCTCAGTTGCCGGTGTTTGTCCCCTCTCGATAGACGTGGTTCCGACGATGTGATCGATGACACCGATGAAGAACTATACTATCTTCAGAAGTGCCAGGCTAGCAAAACCCCCTTGTTCATTCTGAGACAATCCCACTCTCTCGCTCCTGCTCTCTTTTACTGCATTAGGACAACAGCGATTCAACTGTTACATGCTGCGGTAGTTGAACCCCTTTCCTTTGCATGACCTGTCATTGCCACGGTAAATAGATGAAACCCACTAGCATGAGTAGGAGTTATTTGAGCCCTGATGTAACTACTCATTCATGCTTGTTTTTCATGCCTGCTACTGCTTAGAGTTGAGTCAGGTCTGATTCATCGGGGATGAATTGGAATGGTGTTGAACATGTCCTACTGTGTGTGAGCTAAGTGTGTGAACACGATTTGGTAAAGGTAGCGGTGAGAGGCCATGTAGGAGTACATGGTGGGTTGTCTCATTGCAGCCATCCTCAGGAACCGAGTTCTGTGTTTGTGATCCATGAACAGTTACTACCACACGTTGGGTTCTGGTAACTCGGCCCCTCTCAGCTTATTAATCAACTTGATCTCTGTCCAGGAGTTGCAACTAGTTTCTGGTGTTTGTAGGTAGTGTTAGTAGTCTACCAAGTGGCACCCGGTATAGGTGGGCTTGGGACAGACTAGGCACGGTGGCTCGCTGTACCAAGTGGCACCCGGATGGTGGGCTTGGGAACCCTGCTCACATCGTTTGGGGCCGTGAGCGACACCCCGGCCAGATCTCCTTGCAGATGGAACTTGAATAGGCGATAAACCTAGACTAGAGACTTGTTGGTTAGCTAGGTCATGGCCGACTCCCTCGCCTGACTTCCACTTGAAGGTTGCCGAGGTACATGATGTGTACAGGGCGATAAGTGGCGAGAGCGTGTGTGAAGAAGTACACCCCTACAGGGTTATCATTATCTATTCGAATAGCCGGATTCCTCGGATATGGAAACTTGGACCCCTTGCATAGTTCACAGACAAGTGAAAGTGGATACTCTAAAATGCGCAAGATAAGTGTGAGTGCTATGGATGGCGTTCTCGCAGGGAGACGGGAGCGGATCCATAGTGGTGTATTGGTATGGTGAATTTGTGGACTCGTGTGCGCCACCTCAAAAGAGTTACTTGTAGTCGTAATTCAGGTTAGCCACTGAGTCAAAGCTGGCTTGCTGCAGTCAAACTCCACCACGCCTTATTGATATTGATGCATATGTAGTTAGTTCTGATGTAAGTCTTGTTGGGTACATTTGTACTCACGTTTGCTTAATTTATGTTTTGCAGAGAGATGTCAGTCTCGCTAATAGTTCCACGTGGACCTCGACGTTTAGCTTGATACCTCAACTACGATCTTGTGCCCTCGGCAGGATCTTGTAGATAGTCAGGCTTCTCAGCCTTTTTCATTTGTAGATGTCTGTACTCAGACATGTTAAGCTTCCGCATGTGCTTTGACTTGGAAGCTCTCAATGTTGGGTCATGAGACCTATGTTTGTAATATCTCGCTCCGTGGAGCCTAATGAATAAATACTTGAGTCGTAGAGTTATGTTGTGATGCCATGTTGTATTTACACATATTGAGCATATTGTGTGTATGATTGAAATGCTTGGTATGTGTGGGATCCGACAACCTAGTTGTTTATCCTTGGTAGCCTCTCTTATGGGGAAATGTAGTCTTGTGCTTCCATGAGCCATAGTAGTCCGCTACAGCCCGGTTCACCTGAGTCCTTCTAGCCCAGCACTACTGCTCCGGAACACTTGACTGGCCGGCATGTGATTCACTTCGTTCCTGTGTCTGTCCCTTCGAGGAAATATCACGCGGTGACATCCGGAGTCCTGCTAGCCTGCTACAGCCCGGGTTCCTGGAGTCCTGTTAGCCCAGTTGCTACAGCCCGGATTCACACGCTGCTGACCGACATGCTCTATCTTGATTCATGTATGCATGTCCCCGTAAGTTAGTGCCACTTTGGGTTCATGACTAGTCATGTTGGCCCGGGTTCTCTGTCATATGTATGCTAGTGACACTACCATATACGTGAGCCAAAAGGCGCAAACAGTCCCGGGCCATGGTAAGGCGACACCCGTGTGAATACCGTGCATGAGGCCGCAAAGTGATATGAGGTGTTACAGGCTAGATCAGTGTGACTTTGAATCAGGGTCCTGATAGATACACCCTTTGGACGTCACTTGAAGGAAGTCACTAGATATTTGAACATCGGAGTACCAAGCTTCACCGGGACCCACAACGCCACTTTACCTGAAGAGGAGCGCTGGATGATTCGAGTTCAAGTTCCAGGAAGGACGTTCATGCCAGTCACCAAACCCATAGAATTTTCCTTTGATGCACCAACCTGGAGTCTAGGAAAGAGCATGGCAGCTCACATCGCCATGGGATGTATTGGAGAAGTTTACCACAATGATCTCAAGGATACTATCTACCAGATTTGTGGGCGCGGAGATGAGCAATGGGAGATGATCAGCACCAAGAAGGATAGATCAATCGCAGCTTTTATCCAGGAGTTAAACCAGCACATTCAACGACAAGAGAACTAGATGTGCACAGATATGATAGATCTGAAGAAGGCAAGGACAAGAATCATGGAACTGGAGGAAGAACTCAAGGCTACACGTGAAGATTATGAAGGGGAAATTGAAGTACTAGTGGAGAAGAATGACGATCTGATCATGAAGATCGGAATATTTATGAGAGGCCCTACACCAGGAGAAGAAGACGAAGAACCCAAGGAGATTCGCCCGGAAGACTACATCATCATGTACGACACCGACTCGGATCCAGATGATAGTGATGACGACTATGTTGATGAAGCTGGAGCAGATATCATGGAGTCTGCAACCGAAGAATATTTCTCGTAGACCACCCCAATAGTAGTAGTAGCCCACCATGTAAATATTGTAGTCCGAGCACTTTTGCGATAGTTAGACCGACTGTATGCCCTTGTTTGATTGAATGAGTGAATTGTTTGCTTTTGCCTCATGTGCATATGGGTAGTGTTTTCTCTTTAGACCCCCTCTCTATTCTTAAATCTCGTCTTTTCTAAACCCCTCAGATGCCTCCGAGACGTGACCCCGGATTTACCTTCCCACCTGAGCTCACTCAGTTGATCCAGCAGCAGAACACATTAATGCAGTTGCTAGTCCAGAATCAGAATCAGGGGAACAACAACAACAACCCACCACCACCACCTGTTGATCACTTAGCCCGTTTTCTTAGGCTGAATCCGCCGGTGTTTTCCAGTAGCACCGAGCCTATAGTAGCAGATGATTGGCTCCGCAAGACAGCAAGGGAGTTGACCACAGCAGGATGCACAGATGCGGAAAAGGTGAAGTTTGCCGCACATCAGCTTAACGGACCCACAGCATCATGGTGGGAGAATTTCACAGCCACTTTCCCTATTGACACTGTCACATGGGACCAGTTCCAGCAGGCTTTCCATACTGCCCATGTTTCAGCAGGAGCTATGGCCATGAAGAAGCGAGAGTTTCGCAACTTGCGCCAAGGAGGATGGACAGTTGGCCAGTATGTGGAGGACTTTAGTAAGCTAGCACGTTATGCCCTAGATGGCATTGCTACGGATGCAGCTAAGCAGCTGAAGTTTCTGGAAGGACTGAATGATGAGTTGAGCATGCAATTGATGGTAGCAACCTTCAACAACTACCAGGAGTTGGTAGATCGTGCTCTTATGATTGAAGGGAAGCAGCAGCAAATTGAGAACCGCAAGAGGAAGTATGGACAAGGGAAGTACAATTCTGGAGCTCAGCAGAAGCCATGTTTTACCCCTAGACCGGGAGGACATTTTTGGCATACTCATGGAGGAGGTAGCTTGCACAATCATAATGGCCCCAAGAATGGTAATGGGAATGGAGGAAGCAATGGCCAGAACCGTACCAACCCATCAACCCCAGCCAAAAGAGACCTGAGCCAAGTCACTTGCTTTAAGTGCCAGAAGACCGGATATTATGCCAATGAATGTCCTGAATCCCAGAATGGAATTGGCAATGGAAGCTCTGGAAAGAAGCCGAACCCTTTCAATAGGGGACAGGTGAACCATGTTAACGTGGAGGAGGTTGAAGAGCAGCCGGATGCAGTAATCGGTAAGTTTTTGGTTAAGACATTTACTGCAATCGTTCTTTTTGATACTGGTGCATCGCATTCATACATATCACGGGGACTTGTGGATAAGTATAACCTGCCCACTAAGGTTCTTAGAACACCCATGTTAGTAAGCTCACCAGGAGCGGAGTATATGGCCAGTAAGGAATGTTTTCAAGTGCCATTGAGTATAGGTAGGCAGGTGTTTCCCTCGGATTTAATCATTTTGGAATCACAAGGTTTGGATGTAATTCTGGGTATGGATTGGCTGTCGATGTATGGAGGAAACATCGATTGTGCCAGTAAGTCAATTT
>NC_041392.1:631798984-631811152 GCF_002162155.2 Triticum dicoccoides | reverse complement strand
CCCAGAAGGAAGAAGGATCAAGTATGTATCCCGACATGTGCCTAAAAGGACTCAAGTAAATTCATTAACAGGAGTTGTGCAGGAGGAAGTACCAGTAGTGAAGGATTTCCCTGATGTATTTCCAGAGGAGTTGCCAGGCATGCCACCGGATAGAGACATTGAGTTTTTGATTGAGCTTTTGCCAGGCACACGACCAATATCTAAGAGACCGTATAGGTTGCCCGCAAAGGATTTGGAGGAGATTAAGAAGTAGATTAAAGAGTTACTGGATAAAGGTTATATTCGCCCAACTTCTTCACCTTGGGGATCGCCAGTAATTTTAGTGGAGAAGAAGGATGGATCGTTAAGGATGGTTGTTGATTATCGAGGATTGAATGAAGTAACAATCAAGAAAAAGTACCCACTACCAATGATGAATGATCTGTTTGATCGATTGCAAGGAGCTAAGGTATTTTCTAAGATTGATCTATGATCAGGATACCATCAGTTGAAGATTCGAGAATAGGATATACCTAAGACGGCTTTTACCACCAGGTATGGGTTGTACGAGTACACCGTTATGTCATTTGGCCTGACTAACGCACCGGCATATTTTATGAACATGATGAACAAAGTGTTTATGGAGTTTTTGGATAAAGTTCGTCGTAGTGTTCATTGATGATATTCTGGTTTACTCGAAGAATGAAGAGGAGCATAAGGAGCATTTGCATTTGGTACTTGGGAAGCTCAGAGAACATCAATTATATGTCAAGTTTAGCAAATGTGAATTTTGGTTGAAGGAAGTTGGATTTCTCGGACACGTTATATCCGGAGAAGGTATAGCAGTAGATCCCACCAAGGTTGACACTGTGACAAACTGGGAAGCCCCAACAACAGTTGGAGAGATCCGGAGATTTCTTGGACTCGCAGGATACTACCGGAGATTCATTGAAAATTTCTCGAGGATTGCGAAGCCTATGACGGAGTTGTTGAAGAAGGATACCAAGTTCAAATGGACTGAGGAATGTGAGGCTAGTTTCCAGGAGTTGAAGAAATGTTTGGTTACCTCACCAGTGTTGATTTTGCTGGATCAGACCAAGGATTATGAGGTGTATTGTGACGCTTCACGTCGAGGACTTGGAGCAGTGCTTATGCAGGAAGGAAGAGTTGTTTCATATGCCTCACGACAGCTTAAGCCGCATGATTTAAATTATGCCACACACGATTTGGAGTTAGCAGCCGTAGTGCATGCATTGAAAACTTGGAGACACTTTCTCATTGGAAACCATTGTGAAGTGTACACGGATCACAAGAGTTTGAAGTACATTTTCACACAGAAGGAGTTGAATCTCAGGCAAAGGAGATGGTTGGAGCTCATCAAGGATTATGATATCAGATTGCATTATCACCCTGGAAAGGCTAACGTAGTAGCCGATGCGCTGAGCCGTAAAAGTCATGTCAACACCTTAATGACGGGAGAATTACCAAGGGAGTTAGCGGAAAATCTTCGTGAGCTATGTTTGGAGATAGTTCCAAGAGGCTATGTAGCAGCATTGGAGATTCAGTCTACCTTGATGGATAAGATCAGAGAAGCCCAGAAGACTGACAAGGAGATTGCTTCTATTAAGGAGAAAATGAACAAAGGAAAAGCTAAAGGATTTCATGAGGATGAGCACGATACCTTATGGTTTGAAGACCATGTTTATGTCCCCAATGACCCGGAGATCAGGAAGTTAATTCTGCAGGAGGCCCATGATTCACCATATTCGATTCACCCAGGAAATACCAAGATGTATTTGGATTTGAAGGATACTTTCTGGTGGACCGGAATGAAGAAGGATATTGCGGAGTATGTAGCAGTTTGTGATGTATGACAGAGAGTAAAGGCAGAGCATCAGAAGCCAGCAGGATTGCTACAGCCATTGCCAATACCTGAATAGAAGTGGGATAAGTTAGGCATGGATTTTATCACAGGATTTCCCAGAACTCGTTCAGGCTATGAGACGATTTGGGTTGTAGTCGATCATTTGACAAAGGTAGCTCATTTCATCTCAGTGAAGACTACCTACACTAGTGCCAAGTTGGCAAAGATATACATGACCAGGATCGTATGTCTGCACGGAGTTCAAAGGAGAATTGTAGAAGATAGAGAAACCCAGTTTACCTCAAAGTTCTGGAATTAGTTACATGAAACTTTGGGTACCAGGCTAGAGTTCAGTACAGCTTTCCATCCGCAGACAGTTGGACAGACCGAGAGAGTCAATCAGATTTTGGAGGATATGCTGAGAGCTTGTGCGCTAGATTACGGATCTAGTTGGGACAAGAATTTGCCATACGCAGAGTTCTCCTACAACAACAGTTATCAATCCAGTTTGAAGATGGCCCCTTTCGAAGCCTTGTACAGAAGGAGGTGCAGGACCCCATTGTCGTGGGATGAAGTTGGAGACCGCCAGTTGTTTGGACCGGATCTGATTAAGGAGTCTGAACAGAAGGTGAAATTGATTCGCGGTAGGCTCAAGGTAGCCCAGTCCAAGCAGAAGAGCTACGCAGATTCTAAACGCAAGGAGACAGTTTACGAAGTCAGAGACCGAGTTTATCTTCGAGTATCTCCACTTCGAGGAGTTAAGCGCTTTGGAGTTAAGGGAAAGTTAGCGCCACGTTTTGTAGGACCATACAAGGTTTTGGAGCGTATGGGAGAAGTAGCCTATAAGTTGCAATTGTCCGAAGGATTGTCAGGAGTTCACGATGTATTCCATGTTTCCCAGTTGAAGAAGTGCCATGCAGAGATGGTTGATATACCGCTGAGAGACACAGTGCCGCTGGAAGCGATTCAGTTGGACAGTGATTTGACCTATGAGGAGAAACCAGTCAAGATTCTTGAGTATGCCAGCCGAGTCACCCGCAGCAAGGTTATCAAGTTTTGCAAAGTTCAGTGGAGCCGCCACACGGAGGATGAAGCCACTTGGGAGCGAGAGGAAGATCTGCTGAAGGACCACCCTCACCTATTTTCTAGCCAACCCGAATCTCGAGGGCGAGATTCATCTTAAGGGGGGTAGGTTTGTAACATCCCAAATTTTCAATTTGGAATGTTATGCATTAGATCATCATTGCATATCATATTTATATGCATTTTGGTTTACCCTAGAAATTCTACGCAACTCAAGGACCCTCGGAGAGAGTTGGGGATTTCGTTATTTTCATATTTGAGTTTTCTCAAATTTTGAAAATAGGATCATTTGATTTTATTTATTTTATCTTCAATTATTTCTACTATAAAAATATGAGAGAGGGAATAAAATGACTTTCCCAAAATAAAGAAACATTGAGGATTTAATAATAAAATCAAATAATATTTTATTTTGGATTTATTTGCTATTTTATTTGAATTTAGTAAAAATGTGCGTTTTTCAAAATTGCATTTAGGCCCCAAATAAATTTTCATCCTGTGCGGCTTGATTTTAGAAGCCGGGGAAAATTTATTTCGGGATTTTTGGAGTTAGATTAGTATTCCTTTTGTTTGTTTTTCTGTGCGTAATAATTTAAAAAAAAAGGAGCGAACCGACTATGGGCCATGTTTGGCCCGGACTCCTAGGGGGGGGGGGCTTTATATAGCGCGCCCCGGGGCCCGAATCAGCCCAAGCTGCCGCCGCCCTAACCCTAAGCCGCGCCCGAGCCCTGCCGCCGCCGACGAGATCCCGCCGCCGCCGCTGCTGTTTTTTTTAGAAAAACCGTTCGGTTTTTCGTTGGTTTTTTTAGATCCGTTTTTAGATAGATCGGTTTTTCGGTTTAGTTAATTAGCGAGTGTTTGCTCGTCCGTTCGTTTTACCGAACGCGTTCATCATTTAGATCCAGATAATGAATGTTCGTTCGTTAATCTGTTCGTCGTTTTTCTTTTTCTCGGATTTATTCCGCGATTTTTCTGATCGCGATTTCTGATCTGATTTTCGTTTTAGTATAACTTTTCGCTCATTTATCGGAATCAGGCGATTCAAGCGCCTGGAGTTTCTTCTCAAAACCCTCTTTCCGTTTAACCAACTCAAACAAGTTTTTGCCTCTCTAAAATTTGACCTAGATCCAGCATAGTAAATGAAGCTTGTTTCTTTTGCCGTTTGTCTTTCGTTGCTTCGTTCGATTTGGTTCTTTTTGCCAACCGGAGTTCTTAAGTTGAAATTTCTGGTTAGATCTCTTATTTGAGTTTTACCTGTGCATTAGTTGAGTACTTATTGTATGCTTGTTTGTTTGTGATAGAGTACCCGGAGTGCGCCGCTTGCCACTTCGAATTGCTAGGTTTTGCCGATCATCAGCAAGGCAAGTAACACTTTGATCATACCTCCTACTACCCAGTTTTATTGCATTAGATCAATCCTCACACATTGCATGATTAGGATCTAATTAAATTGTGGGTTTTGGGAAGTAGATGAGGCAGTACCTTTTACCTGTGTTATTATCAAACCCTTGGGAGTTACTTCTATATTTGCTTATATTGCCATGCTATGCTAGTAGACGTGGATTGGGTGAGTGTATCCATGACAGATGTGAGATTGTTAAATTAATGGTTTATCTAAGGTGGCAACTTAAACACACATCTCGGTGGATTGAGGCACCTGGGTATTCCAGCGATTGTCTATTTTTCTTTTGGACCGCCACCCAGGCTCAAAGGGATCATGAGATTATTCATACTAGAAACTTTCGTGTGCAGCCACAAGCTACTATGGGCTCTAGCATAGTTGATTAAGTTGTGCGAACTCTTACAATGGTAGACTAGCAAATGTAGGGTAAAGTAGGTGTAACGGTCTACCCGATCGTAAGGTGCTAGCGCTTCTGAAAGACTATGTCTCGGTCATCTGTTTCTCAAACACCATGTAGTGCGAGAATCCCAACGGAGGAGATCGAGTCTTGTGGGGAAAAGTGCGCAAACCTCTACAGAGCATATAAACTAATCATGGTTAGCCGTGTCCCCGGTTATGGACATCTTGAGTATCTAGTACTTGGATTATCATGTGAATCTCATCATGTTACTCTAATTAATTTGTTGGATTTTTAATGATGATGTTTAATTGGGATTGAGAGGGTGTCTACACTCTCAATGTTTAACAACCACCATGATAGTTAAATAAAATTTATTCTTTTGAAGTAGGAAAAAATTGGCTTTACGCAAAACTGTAACCATAGAGCTTTCCACCAGCCAAATATGCATGTAGTATAGCCTTATTTTTTCATTGCTCTCTATGTGTTACATTGCCAGCATATTCCATGTGCTGACCTGTTTCGGGCTGCAACGTTCATGTTGTAGACTTTTCAGATGACGAGTAAGGTGCTTTTAGGTCGTGGTTCTATACTCAGTGATGCCGTTGGAGTTGATGGACTCACTTATCTTCCAAGCCTTCCGCTGTTATCGTTATTAGATGGCCTTATGCCATATTTATTGTAATAAGTTCTCTTTTGAGACACTCGATGTAATAAGTGTGTGATTGCTACTCTGTTATAAATCCTTCAAGTACTGTGTGGTGTCAGCATTACTGATCCAGGGATGACACCGGAGCACAGAGATTGGACCGTTTGAGGTCTGGTCGCTACATCGTATAAGATGGTTTATGGAAAAGCATGGCACTTGCCTCTCGAACTAGAACATAAAGCATATTGGGCCATTAAAGAGCTCAATTATGATTTCAAACTTGCCGGTGAGAAGAGACTATTTGACATTATCTCACTTGATGAGTGGAGAACCCTGGCCTATTAAAATGCCAAACTGTTTAAATAAAAAGTTAAAAGATGGCATGACAAAAGGATTCAAAAACGTGAGTTTAATGTAGGTGATTATGTATTGTTATACAACTCTCGTTTAGGATTTTTTGCAGGAAAACTCTTCTCTAAGTGGGAAGGTCCTTACGTTATCGAGGAGGTCTATCATTCCGGTGCCATAAAAATCAACAACTTCGAAGGCACAAATCCAAGGGTGGTGAACGGTCAAAGAACCAAACATTATATCTCAGGTAATCCTATAAATGTTGAAACTAATGTTATTGAAACTGTAACCCCGGAGGACTATATAAGTGTAAGTGCATCTAGTGCCACCCCTAGTTGGTTTTGGAGTATTAACGACAAACCTGGTTGAGGGACTAATGTGTTTGTGAGAATTGCAGGATAACATAGGTAGTAGTCCCTCATTGATTCGGTTTACCTACCAGAGATGACCCCTAAAAATGTGTGAAGACATCGAAGACTATGGTGGTATGTGCAGATATTCACATTGAAGACTATGACATGAGAAGACATTGCATGAAGACTTTGAAGCGCGAAGACATAGTTGTTTCGTAGTTTCATTTTCTTCTTTGTTGAGTCATAGGAACCACCGTACTGTTAAGTGGCACTAGTGCAGAACCGGGCAATAGCACTGGTTCGTAAGGCCCTTTAGTGCCGGTTTGGTAACCGACACTAAAATGTAGGCACTAAAGCCCCCCCCCTTAGTACCGGTTCAGCATGAACGGGTGCTAAAGGGCAACCACGTGGCACGATCCAGCTTCAGGGGCAGGGAGCCCTTTAGTACCGGTTGGTGTCACCAACCGGTATTAAAATGTTGGGGGGGGGGGTTGGGTTTATGATTTCTTTTTCATTTAATTTTGTGTTTTCCATTTAATTCTTTTTCGTTTGCTGGTATTTTACAATACTACATATTGTACACGTTATGCATATATACAAATAGAATTTCTAGTATAACCGATCATAATATATATATATATATATATATCATCGAATGTCTCACAACCACCATTAATTAATTCACACATATATACACACATGTATATATATACAATTTCTCCTAGTTGGTGCCTTCGGAGCCAGTGGCATTAGCCTAGCTAATTGCTGCCTTCGGAGCACAATAACAATTGGAAGTGGTTCATTGGGGCGGTAGAGGGTAATAGTATTCTCCTTTGGGATCTATGACCTGGTCGAGCAAAAATCCCGCTATTTCCTCTTGAATTGCTTTTATGCGGTCCTGTGCTAGGAGCTTGTCCCGCACCTCTTTGAACTGTTAAGAAGGAGATCAATATGCATGCGTATTAGTTGTGTGACTAGATATCGATAATGGTGTAAAAATTGTGAATAGTGTTCTGACAATCGATATCGTACCCACTCCTGTCTTTGAGATTTGCTTCTTTCGGACGCCATCATGCGAATGTTCTCACAAACGTAGTATGCACATAGATCATTCCCCGACGCCTGCCTCAGGGCCTTTACGAGAATGGAATTTTGATCAGATAATAATTAATCAAGCATGATAATTAAAGAGATGGCAGCTAGCTAGTACTACTTAATTACTTACCTTGGGTCGATACCATTTCAAACTTTGTTTCCATGGGCCTGGAGTGACCCTGATGAACTTTGCCCAAGCCCTGCCCGCCGACAAAGAAAATGAATAAATGGGTTATTAAATAGTTGTTATCAGGAAATGACGAACTAATTAAATAGTCCCAGATATAGTTAATAACGATTGAAATTACCTGTTGACTATCCCGTTCACGATGGTGTAGTCACTTGCTTTCTTAAGTAGCGAGTCTAGTACTTCAACTGTTCCTTCATCTACTTTAATGATTAACAAGATCCAGTGATATCTGCATGCACACATGTTTGCATGTCTTAATTAAGCGGGCATATGTAAGCAAAAACATGTAGCTATAGCTAGTAGGGAAAAATAGAATTTGTAGTACAAGACAGTGTGACTCATTGGAAGTTGTAAGGAAGTAGTATATCTTCATTGTATTTGAGTTCCTTGAAGAATTGTAGCATGCTTTCCTCTACACATTTTGCATGATATGGATCTAATTTCCATGTGTATTCATTAATGGTATTTGGGTCAACGAACCCAATGCCATAGTGTCCACCTTTTTTCATTTCATAAATCTTCATCCTGCATAATACCACAGAAAAGAATATAGTGAGGATAATTACAGGTAATGATTGATCAAAATGATCAACTAGCTTGAAACTTAAATTACAGAAAGGAATCACTTACAGACAATAACAACTGACGATAGATTTGTCGAGTGCGTCTTTATTGTATAGCTGAAAAAGTTTTGAATACTCAACGGTCACAGCTTTCTTATGGTAGTAATGCTCCTCGTTGACATTCACCATGAGGGACTCTCGATTGGAAATCTTGGTAATGTCCATGTACCATTGATGCAATTCATACATTCTCGTTGGGAGCTTATTGACCTCCTCTGGCTCGACCAAAGGTTGGCCCCGGGCATATTTTCGTTTTATTTCCTCCTCTCTAGTCGGAGACATGGGCTCGATATCGAGGAGTTGTCCAACAGTGATCCCGATCGATTGAGCCTGCGCAATATGCTCCTCGGTTATTACCACATCGCCCACCCCGGGAACGTTAATGGTTTGCCCACAATAATATTGGGCGCGCCTACTCTCATGTGTTGTTGGCACAACAAGCGGGGGTTGATTGCGCAGCCTGTTCTCCCAGCTGGGGAACGGTTTTACCGCTCCTTTTGCCAGCTGATTTGCTCGAGCTCGAGCTCGAGCTCGCCTCTTTCTGTAGACATGCTCGATTTAACTTCCTGAGGTGGCGCTCATAGTCTGTGTCAACAGGCTTGGGAGCTGGTGGTTTAGCCATACGAATGAAGTGGTCAATCTTTTCCACAGGCACTTTCTCCCTTAGCGGCGATGGCAGTTTTGGTGCAAAATGGGCTTCCACCTCGGCCTTCGATATGGCTACGTTTTCCTCCTCGGACTTGTCATAAGGCCTCTGCGGAAGAGGTGCGAGGCTTGGACCATATTGAAATCGCTTGCCTCTGCCTGTACCTGCAGTACTACCTCGACTTGTATCGCTACGCACCATAGCAGAGGTGGCTCTCTTCCGTGATTGCTGAGGCGGCGAAGACGGCTGACGTGGCTGAGTTGGAGGAGGAGGAGTGGCCTGAAGTTGTGCCGGACTTGGAGGAGGAGTGGCCTGAAGCTGTGCCGGACTTGGAGGAGGAGTGGCCTGACGCTTTGCCGGACTTGGAGGAGGAGTGGCCTGAAGCTGTGCCGGACTTGGAGGAGGAGTGGCCTGACACGTTGGTAGACTTGGAGGAGCGGGAGTCCGCTGACTCGGTGGCGGACTGCGATGAGGAGTCGGATGACGCGGTGTCGGTGGCCTTCGAAAGATGATGCAATCCTTTCTCCATAGAATGATACGATGGTTGGCCTCTCCTAGTGTGTGCTCATCGTCACCTCCAGGAATGTCAATCTCTAGCCCCGAATATTGGTCCACCACCTCATCAACCAAGACACGAGCATAGCCCGCTGGAATCAGGTTGCAATGGAAGGTTGCCTCGGGGGGATTTGTAAAAGCAAGGGCGTCCGCCACCTTCATGGATATGTTCTTCATTTTGAAGTGTAGCTCGCAGTTAGTGTTCTCCATGATGTCATCCACTGGGTAGCTATCCAGCAAATGCGTCGCCCGGGGCGGAACCCATGCTGCTTCTCGGCATGGATGGGACGGTGCTATCCATTGGTGGATCATCCGCTAGCTGCTGAGACCCCCTTTGCTGGCTAAGTGAGTCGATTTGCTCCTGCTGCCGCTAGAATTTGATTGCCAAGTCCGCGTGCGCTGATTCTAGGCCTTGAAGGCATTCACAGTCTAGCTTCCTCTGCTCCTCCTCCATCTTCCTCTTCTTCTCCTCCGCAATCTTCTTTCTCGCATGGGTTCTGTAGTCCGCGTTCCAGTCCAAAAACCCCTCATACCACGGAATAGCGCCCATGCCTCGTGTTCTTCCCGGGTGTTCAGGATTTCCCAGGGCACGTCGTTCTCTCTGTTGGGCTCGAACAACCCAGATCGAGCCTCTTCTATTGCAACAAGTAGCTTATCTTCGGCTCCATCCAGACATGCCTTCTTTGAAACTTTGCCTGTCTTCGGGTCCAACTCCCCCCCATGCACATAGAACCAAGTCCTGCACCTGGGGGGCAAGCGCAATGTTTCTGGAGCGACACCTGCATCCAGCATCTCTTTCTCAGACTTATCCCACTTAGGCAATCCCACCGCATAGCCACCTGGCCCCAGCTTATGGAACTTATCCTTTTTTGCGGCATTGGCCTTGTTTATTCTCGACCGTTCCATAGATAATTCCGAATCCTTGAATTTCACAAAATCGTCCCAATGAGCACTTTGGTTCTCTAGTGTTCCATCAAATACTGGAGTCTTCCTTCCTCCGTTGACGTACTTGGCCCATTCACGAATCTTGTGGTTCTTGAATGCAACCGCCATCTTCCTAAGAGCAGCGTCCTTGACTTTCTCCACATCTATATTTGTGAAATGATCTGGTAGGGTGAAATGTTCCATGAGCGTTTCCCAAAGCAACTGTTTTTGTCTGTCGTCGACAAAAGTAACTCCTGTACGTGGCTTTGATGGCTCTCTCCATTCTTGAAGGGAGATCGGGAGTTGGTCCTTCACAAGAACTCCGCACTGACGAACGAACTTGTCCGCAATCTTCTTAGGCGCGAATGGTTCGCCATTAGGTCTGATTGCCTCGATATTGTACTTTACGCCCTCCTTCAACTTTTTGTCCGGGCCTCATTTCGTCCTGTTGCCTGAAGATTTGCTTGATCCGGATGGCTGAAAGAAGAATGATCGATTCGTTAATATATCTTCAAGTCATATAAAACATGTGATGATCACCAGATGCCTGCTTATATAAATATATATACCTCGCCGGTCTTTGTTGTTTCAAGATCAACATTTTCTTCGTCATGTTCATAGCTCACGACTTCATCAATTCGGTCGTCGCGATCGAATATCATATTACCCTCCCCGGTGTTGTTTAGATATTCGGAGCCGTCATAATCTTCTTCATTCTAATCATCATCTCGCCCGCGATGATTGCGTATGATATTGAACAGGGCCTCTTCTCCCTCTCTGCCGGTATTGTCCGCCATAGGTTTTGTTTAACTAATCCAAAAGAAATATATTCAAATTACAATGCATGGATGCAATCAATTAATAAGGAAAAACTGAATCAATCATAGTACATAATAAGCATCATCGAATATAATCTCGAATACGTCGTCTCGAATAATAGATATAATCTCGAATACATCGTCTCGAATAATAGATATAATCTCGAATAGATAGTCTCGAATAATAGATATAATCTCGAATACATTGTCTCGAATAATATATAATCTCAAATACATCGTCTCGAATATTATATATCGAGTACATCACTGGCTAGGTAGCTAATAAAGATCGAATACTACACAAGAATCTAGGACACTCGCGGTTCCTGCGGCGCGGGCGGTGGACACCCAAAGAGAAGGAACCCTCACAGGATCATAGCTGAAGTGAGATCCCTGAAGAAACTGCCAGGTATTGGAGAACCTACCGCCCTCTAACGCAACCATGTAGCGATGGACGTGCTCGTCCTCCTCCCTGACACGGCGATGTACTACCTCCGGCGGGCCCGGCTCCCTCCGCACCGACACTGGCCCACGCGAACGCCACCAAACGAGATCAGGGTCGACGACGGGACCCGGGGCCGGGTTCCTCATCAAGCGGCGCGCCCCTCCAGGCAGCACCTCCCAGTGCGAGCCCGGCGGAGCCCAGTCCCGGACATGGGTCAGCCGGACGTCGTCGCGGATGGGTCGACGGCGAGGATGCGGGCCGGGCATCGTCGAGAACAAATACTAGCTATATGCCCGCAAAAAGTAACATTTTTTTAATGATTGGATTTTGATAACTAAAATTTCTAACATTTCTATATAACTAACATTCCTATAACATTTCTAACAATGCTATATAACTAACATTTCTAATATTTCTATAACTAAAAAACAGAAGAAAAAAATTTATAACATTTCTATATATATAACTAACATTTGTATAACATTTCAAATATATCTATAACTAACAAAAAGAAAAATTTCTAACTTTTTCATAACTATTTCTGTAACTAAAAAACAGAAAAATTTCTAACAATTCTAACTATTTTATAACTATTTCTATAACTAAAAAACAGAAAAATTTCTAACAATTCTAACATTTCTAACAATGCTATATAACTAACTATTTCTATAACTAAAAAAGAAAAATTTCTAACAATGCTATGTGTGTGTGTGTGCTCACCGGCGAGGCGAGAGGCGACGGGGGGCGGCGAGGGGGACGGTGACGGGCGTGGCAACGACGGGGATGGCGATGAC
>NC_041392.1:631711315-631798408 GCF_002162155.2 Triticum dicoccoides | reverse complement strand
TACGGGCCGGGGCGGCGACCACGGGGACGGGGCGGCGATGACGGGGACGGGGACGACGCGGGACGGGCCGGGATGGCGTGGCGGTGACAACGGGGACGACGGGGACGGGGACGACGTGGCGGCGACGAAGGGGACGGGGGCGGCGACAAGGGTTATGGAGACGGGGGCGGCGGGCGACGGGGTAGAGGAGAAGAAGCAGAGGAGAAACTGAAATTTTTGAAGTGTTTAGTTATATAGGATGGACCTTTAGTACCGGTTGGAGCCACCAACCAACACTAAAGTCCTGTTTTGGCCAGGCCAAGCGGCGGGAACCGCACCCCCTTTAGTGCTGGGTGGTGGCTCCAACCGGTACTAAAGGCCCCCCCTTTAGTACCGGTTGATGCTACCACCCGGCACTAAAGGGGGTGCGCTGGCGCAGGTGCGGTGCGAAATGTTTAGTCCCACCTCGCTAGCCGAGGGGCATCTGCACTGGTTTATAAGCCCCAGTGCGGTAGCTCCCTCGAGTTCCTCTCCAAAGCAGGCCTACTGGGCCTAAATGTTCTGTGCTGCCCTGTGGGCCTACTGGGCCTTTGCGGGCCTGCATCCTGGCCCAACAATAGGTTGGGTTTCTAGTCGTATGCAGGCCGCTGTGGCTCAGTAGGTGGGTTTTTTTTTCTTTTTTTTTGCTTTATTTATTTTTGTTTGAGTTGTTTTTTGCTGTATTTAGAGTTTCTTTGTGAATATTTTTGCTTTAGGTACAAAAAATTACAAACTTTATGTTAGTACCGGTAGTTTACAAATTTGAATAGTTTAAATTTTGATTTATTTGAAATTTGTGTGAATCACTAGTTTGTGAATAACTTAACTTTGAGAATAGATTTTTCAGTGATTCTTTTTTCTTATGTTTAATATTAGTGTGTTTTCTCATTATATTCAATTTGGTAATGCTTAGGTTCTTTAAAAAAATGAAATTCCTTTTGTAACGGATGAGTTTTCGTCCGAAACCCTGATACTTCGAAAGAGATTGTCCATTTAGTACACGAAGTGCATCCAGTTTTTGCGGTAACCCTCTCTACTTTTTTGCACATGCTATGTGGGTGAGATTATGATACCATGCCAACTTTCAACCTTTTCTGAGTACATTTGAAATGCTTTTCAATTTCAGGGTCATTTAGCTTAAAAAATCAGTAAAGGCATGAAAGAATTTGTTTGCACATAAAATTTCTTCGCGTTTCAAATGCCAAAACACATAACTACCCTAACTATTACAGAGATTCCCTCCTGGGTGTGAAACACAGAAGAAAGTGATGATAGTGAAGCCGATCACATCCCAGATCTTTGGGTGTGAAACTTTTTCTTCACGTGTGTCCCTTTGCGCCATAACCATGGAAAATCTTCATCATTTAACCGGATGCTCGGGTCAATATTCACTGTGAATGGAGCAATTTCATCAAACTTTTCATAATCTTCTAACATGTCTGTCTTGTCATCCACTCCCACGATGTTTCTCTTCCCAGAAAGAACTATGTGCCGCTTTGGCTCATCGTACGATGCATTCGCTTCCTTATCTTTTCTTTTTCTTGGCTTGGTACACATGTCCTTCACATAGAAAACATGTGCCACATCATTGGCTAGGACGAATGGTTCGTTTGCATACGCAAGATTGTTGAGATCCACTGTTGTCATTCCGTACTGCGGGTCTTCCTTTACCCCGCCTCGTGTCATATTGACCCATTTGCACCGAAACAAAGGGACCTTCAAACCACGTCGATAGTCAAGTTCCCATATGTCCTGTATATAACCATAATATGTTTCCTTTCCTGTCTTGGTTTCTGCATCAAAGCGGACACCACTGTTTTGGTTGGTGCTCTTCTAATCTTGGGCGATCGTGTAAAATGTATTACCATTTATCTCGTACCCTTTGAAAGTCGTTATATTCGAAGATGGTAACTGGGACAGCAAGTACAGGTCATCTTCAATAGAGGTGTCATGCATGGTACGTGTCTGCAACTAGCTGGCGAAACTCCTGGTTTGTTCACGTGTAATCCAGTCATCAGACCGCTCCGGGTGTTTGGAGCGTAGCAAATTCTTGTGTTCATCCATACGGAGCCACCAAGGCGGAATTCTGTAGAACTGTGTAGTGTGCTTCAGTGAGAGAATGTCCATCCATACATATTATTTGTTCCCCTCCTAGCGTGCATTTTCCATCCAGTCTGCCCTTATGCCGCGATTCAGGAACACCAATCGGCTTAAGGTCAGGAATAAAGTCAATACAAAACTCAATGAGCTCCTCATTTTAATGGCCCTTGGAGATGCTTCCTTCTGGCCTAGCACGGTTATGAACATATTTCTTTAAGACTCCCATGAACCTCTCAAAGGGGAACATATTGTGTAGAAATACAGGACCAAAAACGTTAATCTCTTCGCATAGGTGAACTAGGACGTGCGTCATGATGTTGAAGAAGGATGGTGGGAACACCAACTCGAAACTGACAGGACATTGCACCAAATCATTCTCTAACCTTGGTATGATTTCTGGATCGATTACCTTCTGAGAGATTGCATTGAGAAATGCACATAGCTTCACAATGGCTAATCGAACGTTTTCCGGTAGAAGCCCCCTCAATGCAACCGGAAGCAGCTGCGTCATAATCACGTGGCAGTCATGAGACTTTAGGTTCTGGAACTTTTTCTCTGTCATGTTTATTATTCCCTTTATATTCGACGAGCAGCCAGACGGTACCTTAATACTAAGCAGGTATTCAAAGAAGATTTCCTTCTCTTCTTTGGTAAGAGCATAGCTTGCATGACCCTGATGTATGCCGTCTTTTCCGTGCATATGTTGCTGGTCCTCCCGTGCCTCAGGTGTATCTTTTGTCTTCCCATACACGCCCAAGAAGCCAAGCAGGGTCACACAAAGATTCTTCGTCACATGCATCACGTCGATTGCGGAGCGGACCTCTAAGTCTTTCCAATAGGGCAGGTCCCAAAATATAGATTTCTTCTTCCACATGGGTGCGCGTCCGTCAGCGTCATTCGGAACAGGTTGTCCACCAGGACCCTTTCCAAAGACCACCTTCAAATCCTTGACCATATCATGTACATCAGCACCAGTACGGTGGCGAGGCTTCGTCCGGTGATCCGCCTCACCAGAGAAATGCTAGCCTTTCTTTCTTACGGGATGCCTGCTCGGAAGAAATCAACGATGTCCTAGGTACACATTCTTCTTACAATTAGCCAAATATATACTGTCGGTATCGTCCAAATAGTGCGTGCGTGTGCGGTATCCCTTGTTTGTCTGTCCTGAAAGGTTACTGAGAGCAGGCTAATCATTGATGGTCACGAACAGCAACGACTTTAGGTCAAATTCTTCCCCCATGTGCTCATCCCACGCACGTACACCTGTTCCATTCCACAGTTGTAAGAGTTCTTCAACTAATGGCCTTAGGTACACATCAATGTCGTTGCCGGGTTGCTTAGGGACTTGGATGAGCACTAGCATCATAATGAACTTCCGCTTCATGCACAACCAAGGAGGAAGGTTATACAAACATAGAGTCACAGGCCAGGTGCTATGGTTGCTGCTCTGCTCCCCAAATGCCATCTGCGCTTAGACCAAAACATACATTCCTTGCATCATCTGCAAACTCCTTCCCGTACTTTCTTTCAATTTTTCTCCACTGCGACCCGCCAGCGGGTACTCTCAACTTTCCGTCTTTCTTATGGTCTTCTCTATGCCATCGCATCGCCTTGGCATGCTCTTTGTTTTGGAACAAACGTTTCAACCGTGGTATTATAGGAGCATACCACATCACCTTGGCAGGAATCTTCTTCCTGGGGCGCTCGCCCTCGACATCACCAGGGTCATCGCGGCTGATCTTATAGCGCAATGCACCGCATACCGGGCAAGCGTTCAAATCCTCGTACTCACGGCGGTAGAGGATGCAATCATTAGGGCATGCATGTATCTTCTGCACCTCTAACCCTAGAGGGCAGACAGCCTTCTTTGCTTGGTACGTACTCTCGGGCAATTCGTTGTCCTTTGGAATCATATCCTTTATCATTACCAACAACTTTCCAAATCCCTTGTCAGATACACCATTCTCTGCCTTCCATTGCAGCAATTCCAGTGTGGTGCCCAACTTTTTCTTGTCACCTTCGCAATTCGGGTAAAACAATTTTTTTGTGATCCTCTAACATGCGCTGCAACTTCTTCTTCTCCAAATCACTTGCGCAGTTTCTCTTTGCATCGGCAATGGCCCGACCTAGATCATCAACGGGCTCATCCGATGCCTCTTCTTCAGCTTCTTCCCGCACTGCCGGCTCAGCTTCTTCCCTCATTGTTGTATCATCGTATTCAGGGAACCCATGGCCAGGATAGCTGACGTCGTCCTCTTCTTCTTCATTGTCTTCCATCATAACCCCTCTTTCTCCATGCTTGGTCCAAACATTATAGTGGGGCATGAAACCGGACTCAAACAGGTGGACGTGAATGGTTCTTGATGTAGAGTAATTGCGACCATTCTTACAGCCAGCACATGGACAATGCATAAAACCATCCGCTCGCTTGTTTGCCTCGGCCGCAAGCAGAAAAGTACGCACGCCATTAATGAACTCGGGAGAGCATCGGTCATCGTACATCCATTGCTGGCTCATCTTCAATACACATCACCGAAAACATCAAATTAATACAATACATAAATTTCATACATAAAGTTCATACATAAAGAGCATACAACACTTAAATGCAACAAACAAATAACTCTCTAGCTAAAGAATTTAAATGCAACAACAAATGCGATCAAGATCGCAACTAAGGTAACAATTGATCCAACAGCATAATGATACCAAGCCTCACTATGAATGGCATATTTTCTAATCTTTCCAATCTTCAAGCGCATTTTCTCCATCTTAATCTTGTGATCATCGATGACATCGGCAACATGCAACTCCAATTCCATCTTCTCCCCCTCAATTCTTTTCAATTTTTCCTTCAAATCCTCATTTTCTCTTTCAACTAAATTTAACCTCTTGACAATAGGGTCGGTTGGAATTTAGGGTTCAACTACCTCCTACATACAAATATCTATGTCAACTTGATGGGCATAATTTTTCATAAACACAAAATGCAATGAATAGTTTTAAAAGAGAATATACCACATCCAAATCATAACCCGGACGAGGGCCGACGGGGACGGATATCAAAACCATGGCACTATGCATAACAAACAACATATGGGTAAGATAATTATGCGAGTAACTATATATCCAAATCACACAAACATCATTTTTTTATATAAAACTTCATGAACAAGAGGCTCACCACAAGGTGGTGCCGGTGACGGGACGTTGTGAGCGATCGACGGTGGTTACGACATAGATTTAGAAGGTACTAAGCAAACCACACCTACATATGCAAAACTAAGTGTTATTTTTGACCTCAAATTGCATACAAATCAAATACTAGCACATATATATAATTCCTCCCAAATTACTAAACTCAAAAATCAATCACTATATAAAGCATTGCACGAGCTAATCTAGCAATGAGAGATGAAAGGAAAGAGTTGCTAACCTTT
The DNA here is from genome assembly GCF_002162155.2 of Triticum dicoccoides. Classification (NCBI taxonomy): domain Eukaryota; kingdom Viridiplantae; phylum Streptophyta; class Magnoliopsida; order Poales; family Poaceae; genus Triticum; species Triticum dicoccoides. The sequence continues at coordinate 631,792,850 of NC_041392.1, read as the reverse complement.
GTGATCATTTGAATGGATGGGGGCCTTCAAATCTTGGGCAAAATGTGTGATGAGCTTGAGAGGAAGAAGGGAAAGAACAGAGAGGAGAGGGGAAAGGGGAAGAACAGAGCGAGCTCGGGTGGACGAAGGGTCTATGTAGGACGACCTTTAGTACCGGTTCGTGATACGACCCGGTACTAAAGGTGATGGAGGGGCCCCGGACTGACAACATCCTGCCACCACTCACTTTAGTACCGGTTCGTGGCACGAACCGGTGCTAAAGGTTCGCCATGAACCGGTACTAATGAGAGCGGCCCGGCTAGCCGTTGGAACCGGCACTAATGTACACATTAGTGCCGGCTCAAATTCAAACTGGCACTAATGTGCTTCTGTTTGACCCTTTTTCTACTAGTGTGGGGTCCAAGTGAACATAGTCAGAATGACTAAAGTGATGCTCAACCAAATCCTAAGTCTTCGAGCGAAGACAATGAGAGCAAATCTTATCCAGAGCTGGATAAGTCAGATTTACTTGTAGCCCAAGTTAAGCTGTTGCGTGTGTTTGAAATCTGACCATGGGAACACGTGTCAGTTCCTTAGTGACCCAGGGTCATTTCGAACAAATCAGGTTGGGTTGCCTAGTGGCTATAAATAGCCTACCCCTACACCATAAATTGGTGGCCTCTCAGAGTTAGTGCACGGCTTTTGTCGTTTGAGAGCAACCCACCTCGAAGCCTTTGAGAGAGAAATCCTTGCGAGGACAAAGCCCTAAACACCCAGAGCCAAAGAGTGTTAGGCATCACTGAAGTCTTCCTGTCTGTGTGATCTGAAGACTTGTTACACTTGAGGACTGTGAATCCTCCAGCCGGTTAGGCGTCGCGTTCTGAGCATCCAAGAGTCATTGTGGATCACTAGTGAACGAAGTCTGTGAAGGTTTGGAAGTCTACCTTGAAGACTTACCTGAGTGATTGGGCGAGGACTGTGTGTGCTTAGCTCAAGGGGAATAAGGTGAAGACATGGTCTTCTGAGTTAAATCTCAGCCTCCCTAACCAGACGTACATTTGTCAAAGCAACTGGAACTGGTCCAACAAATCCCTTGACTTCACCAAGCACCTGGTTCTATCCTTTCCTTCTCTTCATTTACAGTTGGTCCTTGTGAAGTCATTACCTGCTTGCATTATCTGTTTATCTTTGTTGTGTAACTGTTTGTTCTGATTGGCTTCATACTATCTTCCATCCTGATCCATACTGCCTAGCTACTATTAGTCTTCGTGCTTTCACTTCATTGTATACTTGAATATGGCTTTCCTAGTGTAGTCTACCTTCCGCTGCATGTTAATAGGTTCATTTCTATCGTTTGTCTTCGAAACTTCCATATTTTGAACTTTCATAAAAATCGCCTATTCACCCCCCATCTAGTCGATAACTACTACTTTCAATTGGTATCAGAGCAAGGTACTCCCTTGTTCTGTGTGATTCGGTTTAACCACCTGGAGTTTTAGCTATGTCGACTGCAGGGATAATCAAAGTATCGGCTGCGTGCCCTGTCTTCGATGGAACTGAATATCCCTACTGGAAGAATAAGATGCGTATGCATCTTGAAGCCATTGATGTCGACCTGTGGTATGTCGTCAAGAATGGTGTTCCCAAGACTGGTGAAGGTGTCACCCCTGCTGATGTCAAGAGGTTCGTTCAACTGGATTCTACTGCCAAGAACATCATCTGTGGTCATCTGAATAAAGGACAGTATGGCCGTGTGAGTGCTCTGGAAACATCGAAGCTAGTCTGGGAATGGCTCTCCAAGGTCAACGAAGGCGTCTCAACCCAGAGAGATCAAAGGATCAGTGTCCTTCGCAACCTCTTCAACCGCTTCAAGAGAAACGACAATGAGAATGTTCAGCTCACGTTTGATCGCCTCACTCACATCACATATGAGCTTCAAGCTCTCGGCGCTACTGAGATCACCAAGCATGAAATCGTCAAGACGCTCCTGAGATCACTTGACAGCTTATTTGACACCCTAGCCCAGATGATTCAAGAACACCCTGACTTCAAGACACTCGATCTATCTGACATACTTGAAAGGCTCAACACACATGAGTTTCAGCTTTCTGAGAAAAGAGATATCTACGGTCCCAACTATGGCCGAAATCGTGCCTTGAAGGCATTTCCTCACCTGAAGAAGAATCTGACTGCAGTTCTGATGATCCTGAAGATATTGGAAATGAGCTTGCTATGCTAGTGAAGAAGTTCCAGAAGTTCACTAGGAAGAAAGGCTTCAGAAAGTCTTCACGCTCCAGCTCAAGGATTGATGAAGCTTCTACTCATGACTACAAGAAGAGAACATGCCACAAGTGCAAGAAACTTGGTCACTACATCTGTGAGTGTCCACAGTGGGACAATGAGAACAAGAAGACAAAGAAGAGCAAGGAATATGATTCTGATGACAAGAAGAAGAAGAAATAATCAAAGTCTTCTTCCAAGTCTTCCTCAAAGTCTTCATCACACAAGAAGAGCTCATCTGGCAAGGCTCGTGCGTTTGTTGGCAAGAAAATGGATTCAAAGGAGGAGTCTGCTTCTGAGGAGGTGGAGGTGGAGTCTGAGGAGGAGTCCGACTCTAGCGTCGCAAGTCTGGCTACAGCCTACGTTGCCAAGTCCAACTTCAGCACTGAAGACAATGGTTCCATCACTCACGCTGATGACAAGCATGACTCCGCTCACACCTATTGCTTCATGGCACGTGGTGCCATGGTAAACTCATGCAATGCTCACTATCAAACATCCAGTGAAGATGACTCTGATTGTGATTCCAAACCCAGCTACAAAATACTTGCTAAAATTACAACTGAACAACTGAAAGCTATGGAACATATTCAAAAACTGTTAGAAAAAAGCGATGACCTATTGGATGCGGAAATGACTCGATCTCAGTCCTTAGTTCAAGACATAAAAAATCTTCATGTTAAGTATGAGGAACTTGAAAGTCGTCATGAAACGCTCTCAACAACTCATTAAAAGCTTTCCTACGATTATCTTCAAAGGAAGCAAGAACTTGAGAAATTGAGAGCAATTCATGAAGATCTTCAAAAGGAAAACGAGTCACTTCGTGCTCAATAGATCAGTCCCGCTCAGGAAGGATTTGAACCACCATGTCTAAAATGCCTTGAGCGTGATAACGCTACTTCTGTTGCTGAATGTTCTACTACTGCTACTGTTGCAATATCTTCAACTGTTGATGTGGTAACTGACCCCTCTGCTGAGGATGCCACTGCTATTGCTAATGAAAATGCTAGGTTGAAGACATTGCTTGAAACAGGGATGTACAAACGTCTCAAAGGGCATCAAACACTATGTGATGTCCTCAAAAGGCAGATTCTGAACTGAAACCCTAGGAAAGAGGGTGTTGGGTTCGAAAGGAAAATGAATGTTGATGGCTCTTACTGGAAGCCTGAGTAGTACCCCAAAACCACATGGGTTGCTGCAAAGGAACCTTCAGTGGATCCATCCACCTTATCTGGCTTCACTTGTGCTAACCCTATTATCATTGACGAATCCTTTGATGCAAACTATAAACTGTTTAAGAATCAGAATGGTGAAGTGTTTGCTAGGTATATTGGTACTAACTGTAGAAATGGGCCACCTATGAAGAAAGTCTGGGTGCCCAAAAGGTGTCTGGAGAATCTTCTTATGAATGTCATCATGACACCACAAGGGAAGAAGACAAACCCCAGACCACAGGCTTCATATGGTCCAAAGGATTCATATAGACAGTGGACTCACCAAAGTCGCACTAACACAAATGTTTTGCAAGGAAACCATACCCAGGCCTATGAATATGAGCGTGTTTCATCAAACTGCCATGTTCATAAGACCAAGAACTACTCTGCTTATTCTTATGAGTATTATTCACCTCCTGCAAAACTATTTTCCAGGGCTTCAAAGCCAAGGTTCTCAGATGCTGCACTTAGACTCATTGCTTCGAAGCCACCTCTGAAGATGTGGGTGGCTAAGAAAGTTTAACTCTCTTTTGCAGGGAAAGGTCTCCAGCCGAAAATCAAATGCATCTGAAGCTATTGTTGGGGACCTAAAACATCTTGTGGGGCACAAGATAAAATGCCCAAATGATCTTATTGTGTATTTCATTCCTAAGTCGCTTAACATGCATCCTATCAGTTCTAACTTGGGTCTAAGCTTTCATAATTCACTTGCTCGTCAAATGTTTATGCTTCACAATACTCTTCATGAAGCCTATCCCCCTAACTGTTATGTAGGGTATGACACCAGCTGCTTCAGAATGGATTATTGATAGTGGATGCACTAATCATATGACTAGTGATCAAAGTCTTCTCATGGACTCAACCTTACGTCCATCTGAGAAGAGTCACATCACATTTGCGGACACTAGTAAAAGCAAGGTATTGGGTCTAGGTAGAGTTGCAATCTCAAAGGATCAGTACATGGATAAAGTGATGTTTGTTGAATCCCTTGGTTTCAATTTAATGTCTGTCTCAATGCTTTGCGATTTGAACATGATTGTGATATTTGGAAAATATCGTTGCCTTGTTCTAATGGAATCTGACAAGTCTCTAGTCTTTGAAGGGTATAGGAAAGATGATTTGTACATGGTAGATTTCTCAGCAGGACCATAGCTTGCCGTATGTCTTCTTGCAAAAGCTTCTGAGTGCTGGCTCTGGCATCGGAGGCTAGGGCATGCTGGCATAAGGAACTTGCATACTCTCGCAAAGAAGAAGCACGTCATAGGCATCAAGGGCATCAAGTTCAAGAAGGATCACTTATGCGGTGCCTGCAAAGCTGGAAAGATGACGAGGGCCAAGCATCCCTCGAAGACAATCATGACAACAACTCAACCATTTGAACTGCTACACATGGACCTTTTCAGTGCTACTCACTACTCTACTCTAACTACTATTGCTTGTCTCTATGGCTTTGTCATTGTTGATGATTATTCAAGATATACATGGGTACACATAATCCTCTACAAGACTGAAGTGCAGGATGTCTTCAGACGCTTCGTCAATCGAGCCATGAACAACTATGGCGTCAAGATCAAGCACATCAGAAGTGACAAAGGCACATAATTCAAGAACACCGGCCTCGACACTTATCTTGATACCATGGGTATCACTCATGAGTTCTCAGCTCCATACACGCCGCAACAGAATGGCATCGTGGAACGCAAGAATAGAACACTCATTGAGATGGCAAGGACGATGTTTGATGAATACAAGACTCCAAGAAAGTTCTGGCCCGAAGCCATTGATACTTCATGCCATGTCATTAACTGTGTTTATCTTCACAAGCTTCTAAAGAAGACATCCTATGAACTCCTTACTGGTAAGAAGCCAAATGCCAGTTACTTTAGAGTATTTGGTGCTAGGTGCTGGATCAAGGATCCACATCACACTTCAAAATTTGCACCGAAAGCACATGAAGGTTTTATGCTTGGTTACGGAAAGGATTCGCACTCCTACAGAGTCTTCAACCTCTTTCACTATAAAGTGGTTGAAACTGTGGATGTGCGGTTCGATGAGACTAATGGCTCGCAAAGAGAGCACCTGCCAAATGTGCTAGACGAAATTCCACCTAGTGAATCCATCAAGCTTATGGGAACTAGAGAAATCATATTGTCTGAAGCTCAGGCTGAAGAGGAACTTATCATTTCTGCACCTAATCAACCTGAAGACAATCCTCCTAATGATGACAATGATCAGCAAGGGCAAAATCTTCTTCCAGTTCATCCTCGTGTTGCAAATGAAGTACAGATTGAGAAGATAATTGATAGCATCAATGCACCTGGTCCACTCACTCGTTCAAGAGCAACACAGCTAGCAAATTTCTGTGGGCACTTTGCATTTGTCTCAATATCTAAACCCAAGAAAGTTGTTGAAGCCTTCATGGAACCTGAATGGGTTCAAGCTATGCAAGAAGAGCTTCAATAGTTTGAGCTGAACAATGTGTGGGAACTGGTCAAGCATCCTAATCCTCGTAAACACAATATCATAGGCACTAAATGGATATATCCCAACAAGCAAGATGAGCATGGTCAAGTTGTCGGGAACAAGGCTCGTCTCGTTACTCAAGGATACACTCAAGTTGAAGGAATTGACTTCGATGAAACATTTTCTCCTATGGCTAGGCTTGAAGCCATTCACATACTGCTAGCCTACACAAATCATCGTAACATCCTCCTGTATCAAATGGATGTGAAGAGTGCTTTTCTCAATGGAAAGATTGAAGAAGAAGTGTATGTTGCACAACCACCTGGCTTTGAAGATCCAAAACATCCTGACATGGTTTACAAGCTCAAAAAGGCACTGTACGGCCTTAAACAAGCCCCTCGTGCTTAGTATGACACACTCAAAGACTTCCTGAAGAGCAAAGGCTTCAAACCTGGTTCCCTGGATCCCACACTCTTCACGAAGACATGTGATGGTGAACTGTTTGTGTGCCAAATATATGTGGATGACATTATCTTCGGCTGCACAAATCAAAAATACAGTGATGAGTTTGGACACATGATGCAAGAGAAATATCAGATGTCCATGATGGCTGAGTTGAAGTTCTTCCTTGGTCTTCAAATACGGCAGCAAAGCAACGACATCTTCATATCTCAAGAGAAATACCTCAAAGACTGCCTGAAGAAGTTTGGAATGCAAGACTGCAAAGGTTACATGACGCCAATGCCAACCAAAAGTCATCTGGGTCCGGACGCCAATGGTAAAGAGTTCGATCAAAAGGTATACCGCTCCATGATTGGTTCTTTGCTTTATTTATGTGCATCTAGGCCAGATATCATGCTTAGTGTTTGCATGTGTGCCCGATTCCAAGCGGCACCAAAGGAATCGCATCACTTAGCTGTGAAGCGAATTCTTCGATATTTGGCTTACACCCCAACACTAGGATTATGGTATCCAAAGGGCTCGGAGTTTGATCTAGCTGGATTCTCGAATGCTGATTATGCTGGTGTAAGTGCATCTAGTGCCACCCCTAGTTGGTTTTGGAGTATTGACGACAAACCTAGTTGAGGGACTAATGTGTTTGTGAGAATTGCAGGATAACACAGGTAGAAGTCCCTCATTGATTCGGTTTTCGTACCAGAGATGACCCCTAAAAATGTAAGAAGACATTGAAGTCAAAGGTGGTATGTGAAGACATTCACATTGAAGACTATGAAAAGAGAAGACATCGCATGAAGACTATGGAGCGCGAAGACTTAGTTCTTTCGTCATTCTTTTTCTTCTTTGTTGAGTCATAGGAACCACCGTACTGTTAAGTGGAGTCCAAGTGAACCAGTCAGAATGACTGAAGTGATGCTTAACCAAAATCCTATATCTTCGAGTGAAGACTATGAGAGCAAATCTTGTCCAGAGTTGGATAAGTCAGCTTTGCTTGTAGCTCAAGTAAAGTTGTCGTGTGTGTTTGAAATCTGACTGTTGGAACACGTGTCAGTTCCTTAGTGACCAAGGGTCATTTCGGACAAATCAGGTCGGGTTTCCTAGTGGCTATAAATAGCCCACCCCCTACAACCATAAACGGTTGGCTGCTCAGAGTTAGTGCACGGCTTTTGTCGTTTGAGAACAACCCATCTCGAAGCCTTTGAGAGAGAATTCCTTGCGAGGATAAAGCCCTAAACACCCAAAGCCAAAGAGTGTTAGGCATCACTTAAGTCTTCCTGTATGTGTGATCTGAAGACTTATTACACTTGAGGACTATGAATCCTCCAGCCGGTTAGGCGTCGCGTTCTGAGCATCCAAGAGTCATCGTGGATCGCCGGTGAACGAAGTCTGTGAAGGTTTGGAAGTCTACCTTGAAGACTTACCAGAGTGATTGGGCGAGGACTGGGTGTCCTTAGCTCAAGGGGAATAAGGTGAAGATGAGGTCTTCTGAGTTGAATCTCAGCCTCCCTAACCAGACGTACAGTTGTCACAGCAACTAGAACTGGTCCAACAAATCATTGTCTTCAACGAGTCACTGGTTTCATCCTTCCCTTCCCTTTACTTACTGTTGGTCCTTGTGTAGTCATTGTATGATTTCTTTATCTTTTGTCTTCACTGAGTCACTGCTTGTTCCGATTGGCTTCACAATATCTTCCTACCTGATCTTTACTGCCTAGCTGCTATTAGTCATTGTGCTTTCACTCCATTGAATACTTGACTATGGTTTGCCTAGTGTAGTCTACCTTCCGCTGCATGGTAATAGGTTTATTTCTATCGTTTGTCTTCGAAACTTCCATTGTTTTGAAGACTTTCATAAAAATTGCCTATTCACCCCCCCTCTAGTCGATCACTAGCACATTCAATTGGTATCAGAGCGAGGTACTCCCTTGTTCTGTGTGATTCGGTTTAACCACCTGGAGTTTTAGCTATGTCGACTGCAGGGATAATCAAAGTCTCCGTTGTGTGCCTAGTCTTTGATGGAACTGAATATCCCTACTGGAAGAATAAGATGTGCATGCATCTTGAAGCCATTGATGTCGACCTATGGTATGTCGTCAAGAATGGCGTTCCCAAGGCTGGTGAAGGTGTCACCACTGCTGATGTCAAGAAGTCACTACTAGGAAAAGGGCTATAGATGGAATTGACACTAATGGCGCACCAGACATGTGGTGCGCCATTACTATATATTAATGGCGCACCATGTGTTGGTACGCCATTAGTGTCCAAATACTAATGGCGCACTGCATCCGCTGGTGCGCCATTAGTAAAAAAAAATATTTTTTTCAAAACTACTAATGGCGCACCGTGGGAGTGGTGCGCCATTACTAGTTACTAGTTGAACTAGTAATGGCGCACCACATCCACGGTGCGCCATTAGTAAAAAAAAATTAAATTTTTTTAATTTTTTGTCAAAACTACTAATGGTGCACCGTGGGAGTGGTGCGCCATTACTAGTTGAACTAGTAATGGCGCACCATGCCACGGTGCGCCATTAGTAACTTGGCCACCACTTCCACCGAATGCACCCCCCCCCCGGTGGATCGCCTTTTCAGTTTTAAAAAAAATAAAAGAAAATGATGAAAATGTCAAAAAAATAAAAGAAAATAAGTTTCCCATGTGATATGTGGTCTAGTTGTTGGGAAAATTTGCAAATATGAATTTCAACTTCATTTGCAAAATCTCTCGAGAATTTGTAAAAATGGGCATAACTTTTGCATACTAACTCGGATGAAAAAGTTTTTTATATGAAAAATCATCTACTCGAAAAGTTACATCCATATTTAACGGGGGGAACCCCGTTAAACATTTTCAAAAACCTCAAAATCCTAACAGAAAAAAAGATACGGGGCTTTTAAGATCTGGAGAGGCAAAAAAATTCAAAAAAAATTCAAACTCACTAATGGCGCACCTGCCCATGGTGCGCCATTAGTATCTTCCCGCCTTCAAAATTTAAAATAAGTCAAAAAAAAGTTACTAATGGCGCACCTGCCCATGGTGCGCCATTAGTATCTTCCCGCCTTCAAAATTCAAAATAAGTCAAAAAAATAAAAAAAAAGTTACTAATGGCGCACCTGCCCATGGTGCGCCATTAGTATCTTCCCGCCTTCAAAATTCAAAATAAGTCAAAAAATAAAAATAAAAGTTAGTAATGGCGCACCTGCCCACGGTGCGCCATTACTATGTCGTATATATGGCTGGGCGCACCTCCTCCACTCCACCTCTCCTCCAATCCATCTCCTCCTCTCCTCTCCTCCACTCCATCTCCTCCTCTCCTCTCCTCCACTCCTTCTCCTCCTCTCCGGCGACCTCCTTCTCCTCTCCGGCGACCTCCTCCTCCTCTCCGGCGACCTCCTCCTCCTCTCCGGCGACCTCCTCCTCTCCGGGAACCTCCTCCTCCCTCCTCTCCTTCCCTCCGCTCCCCTCACGGTTTCTCCTCCCTCCTCTCCGATGAGCTCCTCCTCCCTCCTTTCCTCCCATTCCCTCATGGTTTCTCCTTCCTCCTCTCCGATGCTTCGATGAACTCCTCTCCGGCGACCTCCTCCTCCTCTCCAGCGATGTAGGCGAGCGCCTCTCTGGTGACCTCCTCCTCCTCCTCTCCGGCGAACTCCTCTCCGGCAAAAGAACGTACAAGATCCAAAAACAGGAACAAAATTTGAAATAATATCGTGCCAAAAAACGAGCAAAAAAACTAGCAAAAAATGGGCAAAAAAATCACGATCCAGATCCAAATTCAAAATTCAAAAATAGCAATGGCGCACGGTGGGGGTTAGACGGTGCGCCACTACTATTTTCCCTCCTTCAAAATTCAAAAATACTAATGGTGCACCGTGTCCTATACTAATGGCGCACCAGTGGCCTATACTAATGGCGCACTGTGGCCTATACTAATGGCGCACCACTGGTGCACCATTAGTATACCAGATACTAATGGCGCATCAGTGGTGTGCCATTAGTAAAAATTACTAATGACGTGCTAGTAATGGCGCACCAGTGATGCGCCATTAGTAGGCCTTTTCCTAGTAGTGAGTTCGTTCAACTGGACTCCACTGCCAAGAACATCATCTGTGGTCATCTGACCAAAGGATAGTATGGCCGTGTGAGTGATTTGGAAACATCTAAGCTAGTCTGGGACTGGCTCTCCAAGGTCAACGAAGGCGTCTCAACCCAGAGAGATCAGAGAATCAGTGTCCTTCGCAACCTCTTCAACCGCTTCAAGAGAAATGACAATGAGAATGTTCAGCTCACGTTTGATCGACTCACTGACATCACAAATGAGCTTCAAGCCCTCGGCGCCACTGAGATCACCAAGCATGAAGCTGTCAAGACACTCCTGAGATCACTTGACAGCTCGTTTGACACCCTAGCCCTGATGATTCAAGAACGTCCTGACTTCAAAACACTCAATCTGTCTGACATACTTGAGAGGCTCAACACACATGAGTTTTAGCTTTCTGAGAAAAGATACATCTACGGTCCCAACTATGGGTGAACTCGTGCCTTGAAGGCAAAAGCTGTCTCCTCATCTGAAGAAGAGTCTGACAACAGTTCTGATGATCCTGAAGACATTGGAAAGGAGCTTGCTATGCTTGTGAAGAAGTTCCAAAAATTCACCAAGAAGAAAGGCTTCAGAAAGTCCTCACGATCAAGCTCAAGGAATGATGAAGCTTATGTTCATGACTACAAGAAGAGAACATGCCACAAGTGCAAGAAACCTGGCCACTACATCTCTGAGTGTCCGCAGTGGGACAATGAGAACAAGAAGAAAAAGAAGAGCAAGGAGTATGATTCTGACGACAAGAAGAAGAAGAAATACTCAAAGTCTTCTTCCAAGTCCTCCTCAAAGTCTTCATCACACAAGAAGAGCTCATCTGGCAAGGCACGTGCGTTTGTTAGCAAGGAAATGGATTCAGAGGAGGAGTCCGCTTCTGAGGAGGCGGAGGTGGAGTCTGAGGAGGAGTCCGATTCTGGTGTTGCGAGTCTGGCTACAGCATACGTTGCCAAGTCCATCTTCAACACTGAAGAAAATGACTCCGTCACCGACATCGATGCAAATGACAAGGACTACTCCACTCCTACCTACTGCTTCATGGCACGCGGTGCCAAGGTAAACACATGCACTACTCACTATCAAACTTCTAGTGAAGATGACTCTAATTGTGGTTCCAAACCCAGCTACAAAACACTTGCTAAAATTGCAACTGAACAACAGAAAGCTATGGAACATATTCAAAAACTGTTAGACAAAAGAGATAACCTGTTAGACGCTGAAATGACTCGATCTCAGTCCTTAATTGAAGACATAAAAAATCTTCACGTTAATTATGAGGAACTTGAAAGTCGTCATGAAACGCTCTCAACAACTCATGAAAAGCTTTGCTATGATTATCTTCAAAGGAAGCAAGATCTTGAGAAATTGAGAGCGGCTCATGAAGATCTTCAAAAGGAAAACGAGTCACTTCGCGCCAAACAGATCAGTTCAGCTCGGGAAGGATTTGAACCACCATGTATTAAATGTATTGAGCATGACAACGCTACTTCTATTGCTGGTTATTCTACTGCTGCTACTATTGCAATATCTTCAACTGCTGATGTGCCAACTAACCCCACTGCTGAGGATGCCACTGCTATTGCTGATGAGAATGCTAGGTTGAAGACATTGCTTGAAACAGGGATGTTCAAAAGCCTCAAAGGGCATAAGACACTATGTGATGTCCTCAAAAGGCAGATCCTGAACAGAAACCCTAGGAAAGAGGGTGTTGGGTTCGAAAGGAAAATGAATGCTGATGGCTCTTACTGGAAAGCTGAGCAGTACCCCAAAACCACATGGGTTGCTGCAAAGGGACCTTTAGTGGATCCATCCACCCTATCTGGCTTCACTTGTGCTAATCCCATTGTTATTGATGAATCCTTTGATGCAAACTATAAACTATTTAAGAATCAGAAGGGTGAAGTGTTTGCCAGGTATATTGGTACTAACTGCGGGAATGGACCGCCTATGAAGAAGGTCTGGGTGCCGAAAAGTTGTTTGGAGAATCTTCTGTGAATGTCATCATGACACCACAGGTGAAGAAGACAAACCCCAGACCACAGGCTTCATATGGTCCAAAGGCTTCATATAAACAGAGGACTCACCTGAGTCGCACTAACGCAAATGTTTTGCAGGGAAGCCATACTCAGGCCTGTGAATATGAGCGCGTTTCATCAAACCGCCATGTTCATAAGACCAAGAACTATTCTGCCTATTCATATGAGTACTATTGTCCACCTGCAAGACTTTTTGCTAGGGCTCCAAAGCCAAAGTTCTTAGATGCTGCACTTAGACTCATTGCTTCGAAGCCACCATTGAAGATGTGGGTGGCTAAGAAAGCTTGACTCTCTTTTGCAGGGAAAGGTCTCCAGCCAAAAACCAAAATCGTCTAAAGCTATTGCTGGGGACCTTAAACATCTTGTAGGGCGCAAGATCAAATGCCCAAATGGTCTTATTATGTACTTTGTTCCTGAGTCGCTTGCTACTTGCCCTATCAGTCCTAATCTCGATCTAAGCTTTCATAATCCACTGGCTCGTCAAATGTTTTTGCTTCACAATTCTCTTCGTGAAGCCTATCCCCCTAACTGCACTGTAGGGTACGACACCAGTTGCTTGGGAATGGATTATTGATAGTGGGTGTACCAATCACATGACTGGCAAGCGAAGCCTTCTTATGGACTCAACCTCACGTCCATCTAACAAAAGTCACATCACATTTGCTGACACTGGTAAAAGTAAGGTATTGGGTCTAGGTAGAGTTGCAATCTCAAAGGATCAACACATGGATAAAGTCATGCTTGTTGAATCCCTTGGTTTCAACTTAATGTCTATCTCAATGCTTTGCGATTTAAACATGATTGTGATGTTTGGAAAATATCGTTGCCTTGTTCTAATGGAATCTGACAAGTCTTTGGTGTTTGAAGGGTATCGGAAAGATGATTTGTACGTGATAGATTTCTCAGCAGGACCACAGCTTGCCGTATGTCTTCTAGCAAAAGCTTCAGAATGCTAGCTCTGGCATCGGAGGCTAGGGCATGCTGGCATTAGGAACTTGCACACTCTTGCAAGAAAGAAGCATGTCATAGGCATCGGGGCGTCAAGTTCAAGAAGGATCACTTATGCGGTGCATGTGAAGTAGGAAAGATGACGAGGGCCAAGCATCTCTCGAAGACAATCATGACAATGACTCAACCCTTCGAACTGCTCCACATGGATCTTTTCGGTCCCACTCATTACTCAACTCTTACTACTACTTCTTGTCTCAATGGCTTTGTCATTGTTGATGATTATTCAAGATATACTTGGGTGCATATAATCCTCTGCAAGACTGAAGTGCAGGATGTCTTCAGTCGCTTCGCCAATCGAGCAATGAACAACTATGGCGTCAAGATAAAGCACATCAGAAGTGACAATGGCACTGAATTCAAGAACACTGGCCTAGATACATATCTTGATACTTTGGGCATCACATGTGAATTCTCAGCTCCGTACACGCCACAGCAGAATGGCATCGTCGAACGCAAGAACAGAACACTTATTGAGATGGCTCGGACGATGCTTGATGAATACAAGACTCCAAGAAAATTCTGGCCTGAAGCCATTGATACCGCATGCCATATCATCAACCGTGTTTATCTTCACAAGCTTCTGAACAAGACATCCTATGAGCTCCTTACTAGCAAGAAGCCAAATGTCAGTTACTTCATAGTATTTGGTGCCAGGTGCTGGATCAAGGATCCACATCACACTTCAAAATTTGCACCAAAAGCACATGAATGTTTTATGCTTGGATATGGAAAGGATTTGCACTCCTATAAAGTCTTCAACCTCTTTCACTATAAATTGGTTGAAATGTGGATGTGCGGTTCGATGAGACTGACGGCTCGCAAAGAGAGCACCTGCCAAATGTGCTAGATGAAGTTCCATCCAGTGAATCAATCAAACTTATGGGAACTGGAGAAATCATACCTTCTGAAGCTCAGCCTGAAGAGGAACTTATCATCTCCGCACCTGATCAACCTGAAGACCATGATCAACCTGAAGACAATGCTCAGCCTGAAGACAATCCTTCTAACGATGACAATGATCAGCAAGAGCAAAATCTTCGTCCTGTACATCCTCGTGTTGCAAATGAAGTACAGATTGAGAGAATAATTGATAGCATCAATGCACCAGGTCCACTCACTCGTTCAAGGGTAACACAGCTAGCAAATTTCTGTGTGCACTTCGCATTTGTCTCAATATCTGAACCCAAGAAAGTTGATGAAGCCTTCATGGAACCTGAATGGATTCAAGCTATGCAAGAAGAGCTTCAACAGTCTGAGCTGAATAATGTATGGGAACTGGTTAAGCGTACTGATCCTCGCAAGCACAATATAATAGGCACCAAATGGATATATCGCAACAAGCAAGATGAGCATGGTCAAGTTGTCAGAAACAAAGCTTGTCTCGTTGCTCAAGGATATACTCAAGTTGAAGGGATTGACTTTGATGAGACATTTGCTCATGTGGCTAGACTTGAAGCCATACGCATACTGCTGGCCTATGCAAATCATCATAACATTCTTCTACATCAAATGGATGTGAAGAGTACTTTTCTCAATGGCAAGATTGACTAAGAAGTGTATGTTGCACAACCAACTGGCTTTGAAGATCCAAAACATCCTGATATGGTGTACAAGCTCACCAAGGCACTGTATGGCCTCAAACAAGCCCCTAGGGCTTGGTATGACACACTCAAAGACTTCCTGAAGAGGAAAGGCTTCAAACCTGGTTCCCTCAACCCCACTCTCTTCATGAAGACATATGATGGTGAACTGTTTGTGTGCCAAATATATGTGGATGACATTATCTTCGGCTGCACCAATCAGAAATACACTGAGGAGTTTGGATATATGATGCAAGAGCAATATCAGATGTCCATGATGGGTGAGCTGAAGTTCTTCCTCGGTCTTCAAATACGTCAGCAACGCAACGACATCTTTATATCTCAAGAGAAATACCTCAAAGATTGCCTAAAGAAATTTGGAATGCAAGATTGCAAAGGCTACACGACGCCAATGCCAGCCAAACATCATCTGGGTCCCGACGACAATGGTAAAGAGTTCGATCAAAAGGTATACCGCTCCATGATTGGTTCCTTACTTTATTTATGTGCATCTAGGCCAAATATCATGTTTAGTGTTTGCATGTGTGCCCGGTTCCAAGCGGCACCAAAGGAATCACATCACTTAGCTGTGAAGCGAATTCTCAGATATTTGGCTCACACCCCAACACTAGGATTATGGTATCCAAAGGGCTCAGAGTTTGATCTAGTTGGATTCTCGGATGCTGATTATGCTGGTGACAATGTGGATCGCAAGTCTACATCAGGCACATGTCATTTTCTGGGATGATCACTTGTATGTTGGTCTTCAAAGAAGTAGAACTGTGTATCTCTCTCCACTGCTGAATCTGAATACATTGCTGCTGGATCTTGCTGCGCTCAGCTTCTATGGATGAAGCAAACACTCAAAGACTATGGCATTCACCTAAAGCAAGTACCACTCTACTGCGACAACGAAAGCGCCATCAAGATTGCCAACAACCCAGTTCAACACTTGAAGTCAAAGCACATTGAAATTCGTCATCACTTTCTCAGATATCATGTTGTGAAGGAAGATATTGATATCATACACGTCAACACTGAAGAGCAATTGGCAGATCTTGGATGAGAAGAGGTTTTGCAAGTTACGGTGTGAGCTAAATATCTTGGAATCCTCAAATGTCCTGTGATCAGGCACACATCCTAACACTTATGCATGTTGATGACTTAGATGTGCAACACACGAAGTAAAGTATATCTTCAATCAATGAAGACTTACATTCTGAGTGTGAATACATTAACGTGGAATTTGACTTCGGAGCGCCACGATAATTGTGCGCCGTGTCTAGGTCTAATACTTCCTATACGGTGGGTAACGCCACCACCAAATTCTTCTGTTTGAAGTGTTTTACCCATGGTGTTACATGTGCTATGTCTTCACATTTTGTTTGTCTTCATTTTCAACTTGTCTTCATGATTATCTTCACTATGTTGACTTGATTGTCTTTTGATATATACATACTAGTGTTCTGTCCTCTACGGCATTCACTTATAGCTACGTATTCCTTGTTGAATCTTTTGAACTAAGTGAATGTGATCGGACCCTAATATCTCTATGCTTTCTATCTTAAACTCTATCTGTCCAAATCATATGCATTCTATTGAAACTGTCGAATGTCTTCTCTGCGTCCTAGTCAGCAGAAGATACAGAGACGAACATTAAGTCCGTTTTCAATGCTAATTCCTTCACCTGAAACCCGGAGAAGTGGGAACGACCACCCGACAATCCAGGCGTGCGTGGGAACGTGGAACAACCTCCGATATGTTGCATGATGGCCACGTGTCCTTCAGATGTGAATCGCCAGGGGCACCTGTGTAATAACACTGTGCCGTCCCTGTCCCTATAAATACACGCCTCACCACAGTCATTATCCTTTCTTCCACTCTCGCACAAACCCTAGCGCCACCGCTAGCCCTCGACGACGCCGGCGAGGAAGTGCTTAGCTGCCGCGACCTCACCGACGCTGTCTTCACGCCGGCCACGGACATCGTCTTCTCCGCCGTCGCCGTAGGTGTCCTCCGTCGCCAAGTTAGGGCATGGACGATCGAACTACTCGGCCTCCTCTCCCACTCCGTCTAGCAGTTCTTCGTGTGGTAAATAAAACTTCCTTTTTACGGCCCCTTTGATCCTATAGATTCATCACTTTCTACCACAAGCAGTTTCTGTTCACACAAGTTGGATCTATTTCATACTGCATCTCATAATATGCCTAGTATGTTCACTTATGCTTCACAAAGTAGTTAGATTCCTCACTTGTACTTATTCGTGGATTCGTACAAATCTGGAACCAACTCTCTATCTATGAGTGAATGTCTTCGCACTATGAGGTCAATGTCTTCTAAACTGATTTATCTTCAAAATCTTCTGAGAATGCATATGACCTCTTCCCCTTCCCTCGCACCTTAATGCTGTCACAGGTACATGTCTGTGGGAGAATCCCTTGGTTCTCATAGTCTGCATTCATTTGCAGAATTCTTACAGCATCACATTAACTCTCCCGAAGCCAGTTCCTGTTTCACCAGAAAGCGGAAGCCTTTGAAGCCTTTAAACGTGCTGAAGCCCTTCAGTTTAAGCTTCATGGCACTAGAGAAACCTACAAGAAAGGGTGGAAGATAGCGTCGTGGCAACAGCTCAAGAGATTTGCCTCCTGACCTCTATGAGCTGTACAAGACAGATCCAGAGGAGGACTACAATCAGCGAAAAACTCGAATCCAATGGATTCGAAGATATTGGGCAGAACAGTGGTTCAAGTATAGGTTCGTGACCCAGGAGTATGCTGAGAAGAATGCCATCAAACGACCATGGGCAGACATTCTATACAGAAATCTTCAACCCAAGTCCAGAGCTGAAGCAATTGTACAAGGCTTCTATCCTTGCATGGTCCGTGGACCACAGCCTGCGGATGCAGACCCATCTTCATTACTGTGGTGCCACGATGATAATCTGTTCAAGCGCAACCTTCAGTTTGCCAGGAACTCGGCCAAAGAGAACAAGAAGTCACGAGGCTTAGACTTCAATCCAGGCCCCTCTGCTCCTCGTGCTGATGGCACACGCGAAGCTGAACCCAATCTTGTTGGGCCCTTCTACAACCTGGAAGGTCTCATTACTCATATCATGGTTCAAGGGATAGCCGTGGATGAGCCTGCAGATGACGCTGAATCTGATGAAGCGCCTGCACCGCCGAAGCCAAAGAAACTGAAGAAGCCTAGAGCTTCAAAGCCTGCTCCTGCAACAAAGGTCTTACAGGCGAAGCCTCTGGCCACTGCACCTCCTGAACACAGTGTGCAGTCTGAAGATTTGTCATGCATCTCCAAGCCCTCGAGAGTAAAGATGCCCTTGCAACCCACCAGCCAAGAACTGACTGTTGCTGCTATTCTGCGCAACGACGCCATTGATCTGTCCAGTGATGAAGATCTTGCAGATGACGCTCTTGAGCAACTGATCAAGAGCAAAGAAGAAGCAGAAATCTTCAATGATTTGCCTCTCTTTGACGTAGCAATCCTTCACAACTTCATTGATGAGTGGTTTGAAACCCCCAATCTCAGCTTTGATGATCTGCAACTTCCAATTGGCCTCAGCGTCGCTTTCACTGGCGCCATTGCTTCTGAGCTAGCTCTAGCTCAGCGCATCGTTGAACTGAAGCAAAAGATTGACTATGAGAAAGCTCAGTTCAAGCAACACATGGCAAAGCTCAGCGTGCAAGATGTCAAGAACTTCAAGACTATGCTGCATGAGCACAAGGAAGCCTTTCTCAAGAAACACGAAGAAGCTAAAGGTTCTCATGAGCACATGAAGAGTCTGGCTGACAAGTGCGTGCAAGCCTACAATGAAGCTGAAAAGCACAAGGCTCTTGGGCGTCCTAACATCGATCCCAGGATGGCTGCAAAGAAGAAGAAGAAGCCAGCTATGGCCGAACCCGAAGCAACAAGGCAGGAAGCACATCCCATTGTCTTCCCAGCCAGTATGACAGGCTCGAAGCCTAAGGTCCCCATAGTGGCTTCAGAATTAAAGAAGACAAGGGATGCCGAGGCTGAAGCCAGAAAGAGGAAACATCTTGAAGCTTCTGATGTCGCTCCCTCCAAGAAGAAGCGCAAAACCAAGAAAGATCGGGCTGCTCCCACAGAGCCCCTTATTGTTGAGCCCATCTCGGTTGCTCGTCCTGCCTCTTCGCATCAAGAACGACGGATGGTAATTCATGAGCCTGCTTCCACAAAGGCTCCTGAAGTTGAAGACATTCCAGCAGTTGACCCCACCGCTGCTGAAGACATTGGTCACCATGACAATGTTGAAGATGATGAAGTCCTTCCTCAGATCGAGCACCAATTGATATCATCGCCTGTGCTCACGCACAGCGAACTCATCAGCATTGGTCGTCCTCTGACACCAACTGCTCAGGATGCATCATGGGCTGATCACCCGCAGAGACAAGACACTCCAAGCTCTCCCCAACCGCAAGCTACCCCAATAGTGCAAGATGATGATGACTTCGTGGCCCAGCACACTCCATCTCCACAAGCGTCGCCCGCATTATGCAGGCTTCGCAAAGGACCAAGGCCCCAAGTCACTCCCACTATGCACGTGTCTGAATCCGAAGCCAAAATGGCTGAAGACATTCCGGCTGCATCAGCCGATGAAGAAGAAGATGAAGAAGAAGCCCCAAGAGACACAAGAGTTGCTACACCCCCGTCTCACCAAGATGTTGTTCTCGAGGAGAATGTGACCGACCCTCCGGCTTCTGAAGTGGAGGTTAACAACCCTGAAGTAACCACCAACATCACTGCTGACGCCAATGACGTTGTCATGGTTGACGCCAATATGGCGTCGGAAGCCAATGAGGCGCCAGAAGCCAATGAGGCACCAGAAGTCAATGTTGCAATACCTGAAGTCAATGCTGCAGCACGTGAGGTCCAAGTACCTGAAGCACATGTGGCCCCTGAAGCCCATGAAGACAATGCCAATGCCCCTGTTCCTCCTCCAAGACCTCACACAATGGAGCTGGCATTTGATCATGGTCAGCCAGTTATGGTTCGATGGCCCATTCTGACTCCTCCGCTAGCTGCTGGTCCACAATTTGAGTACCACGCCGAGCACAGGCCTCAAGTCCAAAAGCCCAAGCCAAGACTTCCACGTTTCCCAGGCACTGCCACTTCACCTGGGGTCTTCAATGCGAATGGCTTTGTGGCACATAATACCTTCTTCAACAGCTCCAAGAACCCTTATACCAGACCGTGCATTTCCTCAGATCGGTTCTGGAGCTATCAGCAGCGCAGCTACTATTCCTGTGTCCTATACAATCAAGGGCGCATATTTCCACATATGCGCCTCGACTCCGAAGCTATAGCTGGTATGCCCTGCCTCGAAGAACCGTTGGACTGTTTCAAAGATGCTGGTCTGTTGCAGTTCATCACTGACAAGGAGCACTGGAATGAATAATTGCTGCTTCAATTCTATGCCACTCTTCATATTCGAGGCTACAACAGGGATCCGAAGACTTGGGTCCTTGAGTGGATGACAAGAAATGTCCATCATGAAGCTAAAGCTCTTGATATCATTGAGCTCACAGGCCTGCACACTCCTGGTGAATACTATGAACCAGGTTGTCAACAATATCAAAATGCCTTGGAAAGCATATTTTAGAAGCCAGAATCCAACATGAGTCAAATGCTGAGCATGATGAAGCCTCTGCCTCACGACGCTGAATACCCATCTGAGTTCTTTGTTGAAGACCTAGAGTACCTACCTCACACCATTTACCACATCATCAGGAAGACTCTATGGCCTGTCAAAGGACACTCATCTGCAGTGAAGCTTGAAGGAGCAATGAAGACTTTGGTTTTCTATATCTTCAATGGCATCAGCTTCAATGCTCAAGACTTCTTCATCAGGCAGTTGGCTGCATCTGGCTTCGACATCTTTGGGTTGAAGTTCTATGCTCCATGGGTCATGCTTCTAATCAAGCGTCACTCAGCCTTCAACTATCAGCCGTCTGCGTGCAATCATCTTATATTCTTGCCCGAGGTTGATCTGTCAGTTGAAGCCATTTACCCAGAGCCTGCTAAGGATCCCATTTATCTTCACAATGTTGATCACCAAAGCTTCACCCAGCCCATTGAAGGAATTCCAGCAGTGTCTCGTGTTTATCCCCTTGCTGGAAACACACGTGCCCCTCGTGCTCAAACTGATGCCACTAGTAGCACCATTGCGCAAAGGCCTCAAAGACGATCTCGTGTCCTCAATGACCGAGAGCTTCTCGTCGCGCTGCATCAGAAACAGGACAAACATCACGACTGGCTTAAGCGTCAGATGCAAAGCCTCTTGGTGGATGTCAACCACATTCGCAATCTTGCCACCAAGAATGCCTTTGCCACTCATGAAACCTATCGGAGGTCGTGGAAGAGTTTGACCCTACTGAGTGCTGAAGCTGACCTGCACGACGATGGCTTCACCGAACGCTTCAAGTTTGACTCAACTCCTCCCAGAAATGCTCACTTGTGTCGGACTCCCTCACTTGAAGACTCTGAATACTCATCCTCAGCTGCAACCGTAAATGCCAGAGTCATCGATGACCAAGATGATGCAACTTCACCTCCTCCAACTTCAGCGTGTGACGACACTGCACCAAGTTCCTCTGCACCACCGGGTCTCATCGACGACCTTGCTGCCTCGCCTGCACCTCATGGGAACGAGTAGGCGCTCTATGTCTTCAAACCTTTCTGGTCCTCACTGACAAAAGGGGGAGAAGCATATGAGTTGATAGTCTTCAAGCGGGTCCATATGGGTGGTTGCTTTACTTTTTGCTACTTTTGCCAAGTGCTTACAACTCTCGTTTTCGATACATTTGGTTCTTTGAGTTGTAACACTTACACTCGATGGTTGTCTGCTACTTATTTGCTATTCTGTGATGTGATGATAAATTCCGCATGTGCAACGATAAATTCTGCACTTAGATCATTTTGCAGACGTCCATTTTTCATTATGCATGTCATTATCTTCACATACTTTTCTTGCATGATGAATTGTCATCATAAGTTGAAGAGGATCTCCACAAGTACAACCTGCCATGTGCATTTGCATACCAAAAGCAAATTACTTATATGCACATCTTCAGGGGGAGCCTTTGCCACTTATGATGACAATCCCCTATCCTTTACAATTTCACATATTTTATTCCCTGTTGAAAACTTCAACTAGTTTGTCATCAATCACCAAAAAGGGGGAGATTGTAAGTGCATCTAGTGCCACCCCTAGTTGGTTTTGGAGTATTGTCGACAAACCTAGTTGAGGGACTAATGTGTTTGTGAGAATTGCAGGATAACACAGGTAGAAGTCCCTCATTGATTCGGTTTTGTACCAGAGATGACCCCTAAAAATGTAAGAAGACATTGAAGTCAAAGGTGGTATGTGAAGACATTCACATTGAAGACTATGACAAGAGAAGACATCGCATGAAGACTGTGGAGCGCGAAGACTTAGTTCTTTCATCATTATTTTTCTTCTTTGTTGAGTCATATGAACCACCGTACTGTTAAGTGGGGTCCAAGTGAACTAGTCAGAATGACTGAAGTGATGCTTAACCAAAATCCTATGTCTTCGAGTGAAGACTATGAGAGAAAATCTTGTCCAGAGTTGGATAAGTCAGCTTTGGTTGTAGCTCAAGTAAAGTTGCCGTGTGTGTTTGAAATCTGACCGTTGGAACACGTGTCAGTTCCTTAGTGACCAAGGGTCATTTCGGACAAATCAGGTCGGGTTGCCTAGTGGCTATAAATAGCCCACCCCCTACAACCATAAACGGTTGGCTGCTCAGAGTTAGTGCACGGCTTTTGTCATTTGAGAGCAACCCACCTCGAAGCCTTTGAGAGAGAATTCCTTGCGAGGATAAAGCCCTAAACACCCAGAGCCAAAGAGTGTTAGGCATCACTTAAGTCTTCCTGTCTGTGTGATCTGAAGACTTCTTACACTTGAGGACTATGAATCCTCCAGCCGGTTAGGCGTCACGTTCTGAGCATCCAAGAGTCATTGTGGATCACCGGTGAACGAAGTCTGTGAAGGTTTGGAAGTCTACCTTGAAGACTTACCAGAGTGATTGGGCGAGGACTGGGTGTCCTTATCTCAAGCGGAATAAGGTGAAGACGAGGTCTTCTGAGTTGAATCTCAGCCTCCCTAACCAGACATACAGTTGTCACGGCAACTGGAACTGGTCCAACAAATCATTGTCTTCAACGAGTCACTGGTTTCATCCTTCCCTTCCCTTTACTTACCGTTGGTCCTTGTGAAGTCATTGTATGATTGCTTTATCTTTTGTCTTCACTGAGTGACTACTTGTTCCGATTGGCTTCACAATATCTTCCTACCTGATCTTTACTGCCTAGCTGCTATTACTCGTTGTGCTTTCACTCCATTGAATACTTGAGTATGGTTTGCCTAGTGTAGTCTACCTTCCGCTGCATGGTAATAGGTTTATTTCTATCGTTTGTCTTCGAAACTTCCATGTTTTGAAGACTTTCATAAAAATCGCCTATTCACCCCCCCCCCCCTCTAGTCGATCACTAGCACTTTCAGCTGGTGAAAAGGTGGATCGCAAGTCTACATCAGGCACATGTCACTTTCTGGCACTTGTTTGTTGGTCTTCAAAGAAGCAGAACTATGTATCTCTCTCCACTGCTGAATCTGAATACATTGTTGCTGGATCTTGCTGCGCTTAGCTTCTATGGATGAAGCAAACACTCAAAGACTATGGTATCCATCTGAAGGAAGTACCACTCTACTGCGACAATGAAAGCGCCATCAAGATTGCCAACAACCCAGTTCAGCACTCGAAGACAAAGCACATTCAGATCCGTCATCACTTTCTCGGAGATCATGTCATGAAGGAAGATATTGATATCATTCACGTCAACACTGAAGAGCAACTGGCAGATATCTTCACAAAGCCCTCGGGTGAGAAAAGGTTTTGCAAGTTGCGGTGTGGGCTATATATCTTGGAATCCTCAAATGTCATGTGATCAGGCACACATCCTAACACTTATGCATGTTGATGACTTAGATGTGCAACACACGAAGTAACGTATGTCTTCAATTAATGAAGACTTACACTCTAAGTGTGAATACATTAACACGGAATTTGACTTCGGAGCGTCACAATAATTGTGCATCGTGTGTGGGTCTAATACTTCCTATACGGTGGGTAACGCCACCACCAAACTTTTGCTTGGAGTGTTTCCTGTTGGTGTTACATTTAAAAATCTTCGCGTTTGGTTTGTCTTCAATATTAACATGACTTCATGTTTATCTTCACTATATTTATTTGGTCTTATTCGGATATATTCATATATTAGTGTTCTGTCCTCTACAGCATTCACTTATAGCTATGTCTTCTCATTTGAATCTTTTGAACTAAGTGAATGTGATCGGACCCTAACCTCTCTATGCTCCTTTCTCAAATCTATCTATCCAAATCATATGCATTCTATTGAAACTGTCGAATTTCTTCTCTGCGTCCTTGTCAGTAGAAGACACAGAGACAAACATTACATCTGATTTAAATGCTCAATCCTTTTGCCTGAAACCCGGAGAAGCGGGAATGACCACCCGACAATCCAGGCGTGTGTGGGAACATGGAACAAACTCCAATGTGTTGCATGTTCACCATGTGTCCTTCAGATGTGAACCGCCAGGGGCACCTGCGTAATTACGTTGTGTCGTCCCTATCCTTATAAATACATGCCACACCCCAGTCATTATCTCTTATTCCACTTCTCCTTCTCTCACAAACCCTAGCGCCACCGCTAGCTCTCGACGACGCCGGCGACATAGCACTTAGCTACCGCGACCTCACCGATGTCGTCCTCACGCCTGTCGCGGACATCATCTTCTCCACCGTCGCCGTAGGTGTCCTCCATTACCAAGTTAGGACACGGAAGATTGAACTGCTCAGCCTCATCTTCTACTCCGTCGAGCAGTTCTTAGTGTGGTAAATAAAACCTCTTTTTACAGTCCGTTTGATCCGATAGATTCATCCTTTTCTACCACAAGTGGTTTCAGTCCCTACAAATTTGGATATATCATGTTCTGCATCTCATAACATGCCTAGTATATTCACTTATGCTTCACAAAGTAGTTAGATTCCTCACTTGTACTTATTCTTGGATTCTTACAAATCTGGAACCAACTCTCAACATATGAGTGAATGTCTTCGCACTATGAGGTCAATGTCTTCTAAACTGATTTATCTTCAAAATCTTCTGAGAATGCATATGACCTCTTCCCCTTCCCTCGCATCTCTAATGCTGTCATAGGTACATGTCCATGGGAGAATCCCTTGGTTCTCATAGTCTACATTCATTTGCAGAGTTCTTACAGCGTCACATTAATTCTCCCGAAGCCAGTTCCTGTCTGACCAGCAGACGGAAGCCTCTGCAAGTTCTGAAGCCATTCAGTCTGAACTTCATGGCAACAGAGAAATCAGTCAGGAAGGGCGGCATACAGCGTTGTGGGAACACAGCTAAGGACCTGCCACCAGATCTCTATGAGCTATACAAGTCAGATCCAGAAGAGACCTATGGTGAACGCAAGAACCGAATCCAGTGGATTCGAAGATATTGGGCAGAGGAATGGTTCAAGTACAAAGTTGTCACTGAAGAATATGCTGAAAAGAATGCCATCAAGTGCCCCTGGGGAGATATTATATACAAAGGTCTTCAGCCCAAGTTGAATCCCGAAGCCATTGCTCAAGGCTTCTACCCGTGTATGGTTCGTGGACCACAGCCTGCAAATGTCGATCCATCATCACTGCTACGGTGTCGCGACGACAATCTGTTCAAGCGCAACCTTTAGTTTGCCAAAGCATCTGCCAAAGAGAACAAGAAATCGCTTGGGTTAGACTTCAACCCAGGTCCATTTGCTCCTCGTGCCGATGGCACACGCGATGTTGAACCCAATATTGTTGGGCCCTTCTACAACCTTAAAGGTATCATCACTCACATTATGGTTCAAGGGGCAGCCGTGGATCACTCTGCAGATGACGCTGATTCTGACGAAGCGCCTGCACCATTGAAGCCTGTGAAGCAGAAGAAACCCAAGGCTTCGAAGCCATCCACTGCACCAAGTGTTTCGCGAGCGAAGCCTCTAGCCACCGCTCCTCCTGAACCAAGTGTGCATTCTAAAGATCTCTCTCGCATCACCAATTCTGAGAAGAGGAAGAATCCCATGCAAACTACTGGTCAAGCACTGACCCCAGCTGCCGTTCTGAGGAACGAGAACGAAACCATTGATCTGTCAAGTGACGACAATCTTGGCGATGATGCTCTTGAGCTGCTAATAAAGAGCAAGCAAGAGGCGGAAATCTTCAATGATCTTCCTCTCTTCGATGTGGAGATCCTGGACAAGTTCATTGACGAGTGGTTCGAAAGCCCAAACCTAAGTTTTGATGATCTTCAACTCCCTATTGGCTTCAGTGTCTCCTTCCATGGAGCCATTGCTCCTGAGCTGGCTCTAGCTCAGAGAATTCTTGAACTAAAGCACAAGATTGACTATGAAAAGGCTCAATTCAAGAAGCACATGGCCCAGCTTAGTGTGACAGACGTCCAAAACTTCAAGCAAATGATGCATAAGCTCAAGGAGGCGTTTCACAAGAAACATAACGAAGCTAAAGGTTCTCGAGAGAGCATGAAACACCTGGCTGCCAAATGTGTTCAAGGCTACAATGAAGCTGAAAAGCGCAAGGCTCTGGGGCAACCTGGCATCGACCCCAGAATGGCTGCTAAGAAGAAGAAGAAGCCTACTGTGGCCCCTGCTGAAGCATCCAGGCGGGAAGAACCTCGCATTGTCTTCCCCGCCAGTATGACAGGCGTGAAGCCTAAGGTTCCCACAGTGGCTTCGAAGCTCAAGAAAACAATGGCAGCCGAAAACGAAGCCAGAAAGCGCAAAACCAAGAACACCACTAATGAGGCTCCACCAACTAAGAAGATAAAAACCAAGAAGAAAGATCGGGCTGCTCCCACAGAGCCCCTTGTTGTCGAGCCAATCTCAGTAGCTCGTCCTACGTCTAAACATCGTGAGCGCCAGTTGATAGTTCATGAGCCTGCTACCATAGAGGCTCCTGAGGCTGAAGAAGATCCAGTTGTTTACCCCACCGCAGCTGAAGACATTGGTCCCCAAGACAAAGTTCAAGATGATGAAGTCCTTCCTTAGATCGAGCACAACATGGTATCATCACCTATTTTGACGAACAGCGAACTCATCAGCATTGGTCGTCCTTTGACGCCAATTGCTCAGGATGATTCATGGGCTGACCACCCTCAAGACCCCCTCCCCCCCGTCAAGAATCACCAAGTACTCCCCCACCTCAAGCCACCACTCTGGTACTTGAAGATGATGACTTTGCGGCCCAGCCGACTCCCTCTCCAAAGGCGTCGCCAGTGTTTCGCAGGCTTCGCAAAGGACCAAGGCCATAAGTCACTCTTTCGAGTGTCCAGAAGGAGAAGAGCACCACTCAGTATCATGCCAAGTGTTCCCTGGAGCCACTCCAACTGCAAACATCTCAGAGTCTGAAGCCAAAGCTGTTGAAGACATTCCAGCTGCATCAGCCGATGAACAAGAAGAACCAAGTCAAGAAGAAGAATGTGTTGCTACACCCCCGTCCAACCCTGAAGTTGTTCTCGAGGAGAATCTGTCTGACCCTCCAGCTACTCGAGTGGAGGTTGAAAATATTGAGGCGGCCACAAACACCAATACTGAAGCCAATGACGTTGTCATGGCCGAAGCAAATGTGGCGCCTGAAGCTAATGTGGCACCAGAAGTGAATGCACATGAAGCCAATGCTGCACCTGAAGCAAATCAGGAGCTCGAAGACAATGCCTTTCCTCCTGTACCACCTCCCAGGCCACACACCATTGAGCAAGCATTCTATCAAGGTCAACTTACCATCATTCGCTGGCCCATTCTGGTTCCTCCACCTGCTGCCGGTCTGCAATTTGACTATCATGTGGAGCACAGGCCACAGGTCCAGAAGCCCAAGCCAAGGCTACCAAGGTTTCCAGGTACTACAACTTCACCAGGATCGTTTAATGTTAATGGCTTCATAGCACACAACACCTTCTTTGATAGCGCCAAGAACCCATATTCCAAGCCAATAATATCATCTGATAGGTTCTGGAGTTATCAGCAGCGCAGTTACTATTCATGCATATTATACAATCAGGGGCGCATTTTCCTCATATGCGTCTAGACTGCAAAGCCATGGCTGGCCTGCTCTGCCTAGAAGAAGCCCTTGACTGCTTCAGAGATGCTGGCCTTCTACAGTTTATGACTACCAAAGAACATTGGAATGAAGAGCTTCTGCTACAATTTTATGCTACCCTCCACATTCGCGGCTACAACAGGGATCCGAAGACTTGGATCCTTGAGTGGATAACAGGCAATGTACACCATGAAGCTAAAGCCCAAGACATCATTGAGGTTACTGCCCTGCCCACTCCTGGCGAACATTATGAACCAGGCTGTTAGCTACACCAGAATGCTTTGGAGAGCATCTTCTAGAAGCCAGAGCCTAACATGAGCCAAATACTGAGCATGATGAAGCCACTGCCCCATGACGCTGACTATCCCAATGAGTTCTTTGTTGAAGACCTAGAGTATCTGCCCCGCACTATTTACCATATCATCAGGCGAACTCTATGGCCTGTCAAAGGACATTCTCATGTAGCGAAACTTGAAGGAGCAATGAAGACATTGGTTTTCTATATCTTCAATAGCATCAGCTTCAATGCTCAAGACTTCTTCATCAGACAATTGGCTGCATCTGGCTCTGATATCTTTGGTCTGAAGTTCTATGCTCCATGGGTAATGCGCCTCATCAAGCTTCCCTCTGCAATCAACTATCAGCCTTCTGCACGCAATCATCTCATATTCTTGCTAGAGGTTGATCTGTCTATCGAAGCCATCTACCCAGAGCCTGCCAAAGAGCATGTTTATCTTCACAATGTCGATCGTCAAAGCTTCACCCAGCCCATTGAAGGATTTCAGGCTGTCACTCGTGTTTATCCTTTGGTTGGCAACACACGTGCCCCTCGTACCCGAACTGAAGCCACTGAAAGCACAACTGCCCAAAGGCCTCGGAAGCGATCTCGTGTTCTCAATGACAGAGAGCTTCTAGTCGCCCTGCATCAGAAACAGGATAAGCATCATGACTGGCTCAAGCGTCAAATGCAGAGCCTCTTGGTGGATGTCAATCGCATCCGCAATCTTGCCACCAAGAATGCCTTTGCACTCATGAAACCTGTCGCCGATCGTGGAAGAGTCTGACTCTGCTGAGATCTGAAGATGATCTTCAACAGGATGGCTTCACGGAGAGATTCAAGTTTGATTCAACTCCTCCCCAGAACACTCCCTTGCGTCGGACTCCCTCACTCAAAGACTCTGAATATTCTTACTCAGCTGCAACAGTTAATGCCAGAGTCATTGATGACCAAGATGATGCTACTTCACCACCTCCAACTTCGGCGCGTATCGACACTGCACCAAGTTCTTCTGCACCACCAAACCTCAACGGCGACCATGCTGCTACGCCTACTCCTCATGGGAACGAGTAGAAAGCTCTATGTCTTCAAACCTTTTTGGTCATTACTGACAAAAGGGGGAGAAGCACATGAGTTGATAGTCTTCAAGCGGGTCCATATGGGTGGTTGCTATTCTTTTGCTACATTTGCCAAGTGCTTACAACTCCCGCTTTTGATACATTTGGTTCTTTTGAGTTGTAACACTTAAACTTGATGGTCGTCTGCTACCTTTTCATCAACTATGTGATGCAATGATAAATTCCGCATGTGCGATGATAAATTCTACACGAAGTCATGTTGCAGACGTCCATTTTTCATTATGCATGTCATTATCTTTGTTATATCTATTCATGCATGATGAATTGTCTTCTTAAGTAGAAGAGGATCTCCACAAGTACAACATGCCATGTGTATTTGCATTCAAAAGAAAAATACTTATATGCACATCTTCAGGGGGAGCCCGTTGCTACTTACGAAGACAATACCTCAAGCCTTTACAATTTCACATACTTTTATCCCCGTTGAAAACTTCAACCAGTTTGTCATCAATCACCAGAATGTTTCAGCCTCCGAAAAGGAAGATATATGTGGTACGGTAAGTAAACCGACTCCAAAACAGTTCTAATAGCATTTTTTTCTCTAAAGCAGTATGGAAAGGACACAAGGGTGGAGGACGCATCCTACCCCCCACGGCGCGCCCCCTGCCTCGTGGGCACTTTGTGTGCCCTCCGGACTCCGTTTTCTTGCACGATACTTATTTAGGTCGGTAAAAATTCATTATATAATCTCTCAAAGGTTTTGACCACCATACCACGCGAATATCCTCTACTTTTGTTTTGAGCTGTTTTCTGCCAGAGTTGTCAAGGCCATGCATCATGTCGTCCCCGTACTCCAACATTGAGGGCGACGATGCTTGGCTAATGAAGATAGAGCTGAGGAGAGAAGAACCCGGGGAGATCAACAAGGATGATAGGATCAAGAAGGCCACGGAGGATCAAGCTCCGGCAGCAGAAGAAGAAGACATTCTTCAACCTCATTACAATCTTCTTACCCCTACTGAAATTGAAGCTTTCAAGATGATTGAAATAGTTCAAGTACAGAACAAGTATCTAACTCGTGAAAATACTCTATTGCAAGAACATATCATCACACTCAAGGGCATTATTCGTAAGTTGGAGCAGCTCCTACGCTCGATGTTGGACAACAAGCCTACATCGCCAACAATCCCTTCATCACCACCTCCGAAGAAAGAGACATAAATACATGGGTACGGGCACTCCCCTTGGCAACTGCCAAGCTTGGGGGAGTGTCCCGGTATCGTATCACCATCACACTTCTATCTTTACCATTTTTCTTAGTTCGATCCTTTTGGTTAATATATCTTGATCTAGTACAATAAAGTTTAGTATGATCTAGTTTTGAGTTTTGCTTTATGATCCTTCTATGTAATCGAGTCCGTGAGCTATATATAATAAAGATTAGTTCTGAGTCGAGGGCTTGGTTATCTTGCTATGATCTTGAGGGAATTAAAGCGAAAGAATAAAAAGAAATAAAGAGATCATATTGATCTTATGGAGAGTAATGACTTCACATATAAAGAGTATGATGAATAAAAGTTTTTGAGAGTTGGCAAACATAGTTTTGGTCATCGTTGCAATTAATAGGAAGTAATAAAGAAAGAGAGGTTTTCACATATAAATATACTATCATGGACATCTTTTATGATTGTGAGCACTCATTAAAATATGACATGCTAAAAGGTGGATGTTGGAGAAGGAAGACAACGTAATGGGTTATGTTTTCTTACATCCGAAATAAATTATATTGTCATGGATCATCCAACATGTTGAGATTGCATTTCCTCATCATGCTAGCCAAATTCTTTGCACCAAGTAGAGATACTACTTGTGCTTCCGAATATCCTTAAACCCAGTTTTGCCATGAGAGTCCACCATATCTACCTATGGATTGAGCAAGATCCTTCAAGTAAGTTGTCATTGTTGCAAGCAATAAAAATTGCTCTCTAAATATGTATGATCTATTAGTGTGGAGAAAATAAGCTTTATACGATCTTGTGATGTGGAAGAAATAAAAGCGATGGGCTGCATAATAAAGGTCCATATCACAAGTGGAAATATAAAGTGACGTTCTTTTGCATTAAGATTTCATGCATCCAACCATAAAAACACATGACAATCTCTGCTTCCCTCTGCGAAGGGCCTATCTTTTATTTATTTTTCCTACTTTATACAAGAGTCATGGTGATCTTCACCTTTCCTTTTTACATTTTATCCTTTTGCAAGCACTATGTGTTGGAAAGATCCTGATACATATAGCTAATTGGATGTGGGTTTTCATAAACTATTATTATTGACATTACCCTTGAGGTAAAAGGTTGGGAGGCAAAACAATAAGCCCCTATCTTTCTCTGTGTTCTATTAAAGCTTCATACTCATAAGTATTGCGTGAGTGTTAGCAATTGTGAAAGACTAAATGATAGTTGAGTATGTGGACTTGCTGAAAAGCTCTTATATTGACTATTTCCAATGTTATGATAAATTGCAATTGCTTCAATGACTGAGATTATAGTTTGTTAGTTTTCAATGAAGTTTACGATTCATACTTGACATTGTGAATAAATTGTTACTTTAGCATAAGAAATCATATGACAATATATATATATATGTGTGTGTGTGTGTGTGTGTGTGTGTGTGTGTTTGTTCTAAGAATGATCATGATGTTCTCATGTCCATATTTTATTTTATCGACACCTCTATCTCTAAACATGTGGACATATTTTTTGTTATCGGCTTCCGCTTGAGGACAAGCGAGGTCTAAGCTTGGGGGAGTTGATACGTCCATCTTGCATCATGCTTTTATATCGATATTTATTGTATTATGGGCTGTTATTACACATTATATCACAATACTTATGCCTATTCTCTCTTATTTTACAAGGTTTGCACGAAGAGGGAGAATGCCGGCAATTGGAATTCTAGGCTGGAAAAGGAGCAAATATTAGAGACCTATTCTGCACAACTCCAAAAGTCCTGAAACTCCACAGAAGTCGGTTTTGGAATATATAAAAAATATTGGGCGAAGAAAGCACCGGAGGGGGGCCACCCACCATCCACGAGGGTGGGGCCGCGCCCTACCCCCTAGGCGCGCCCCCTGTCTCATGGGCCCCCTGGCAGGCCTCCGGTGCCCATCTTTTGCTATATGAAGTCTTTCGCTTTGGAAAAAATCAGAAGGAAGCTTTCGGGACGAAGCACTGCGGTCTCGAGGCGGAACCTTGGCCGAACCAATCTAGGGCTCCGGCGGATTTGTTCTGTCGGGGAAACATCCCTCCTGGAGGGGGAAATCATCACCATCGTCATCACCATCGATCCTCTCATCGGGATGGGGTTGATCTCCATCAACATCTTCACCAGCACCATCTCATATCAAACCCTAGTTCATCTCTTGTATCCAATCTTTGCCTCAAAACCTTAGATTGGTACCTGTGGGTTGCTAGTAGTGTTGATTACTCCTTGTAGTTGATGCTTGTTGGTTTATTTGGTGGAAGATCATATGTTCAGATCCTTTATGCATATTAATACCCCTCTGATTATGAACATGAATATGATTTGTGAGTAGTTACATTTGTTCCTGAGGACATGAGAGAAGCCTTGCTATAAGTAGTCATGTGAATTTGGTATTAGTTCGATATTTTGATGAGATGTATGTTGTCTCTCCTCTAGTGGTGTCATGTGAACATCGACTACATGACACTTCACCATTATTTGGGCCTAGGGGAAGGCATTGGGAAGTAATAAGTAGATGATGGGTTGCTAGAGTGACAGAAGCTTAAACCCTAGTTTATGCGTTGCTTCGTAAGGGGCTAATTTGGATCCATATGTTTCATGCTATGGTCAGGTTTACCTTAATACTTCTTTTGTAGTTGCGGATGCTTGCAAGAGGGGTTAATCATAAGTGGGATGCTTGTCCAAGGAAGGGCAGTACCCAAGCACCGGTCCACCCACATATCAAATTATCAAAATAACGAACGCGAATCATATGAGCATGATGAAAACTAGCTTGACGATAATTCCCATGTGTCCACGAGAGCGCTTTCCTTTATATAAGAGTTTGTCCAGGCTTGTCCTTTGCTGCAAAAAGGATTGGGCCACCTTGCTGCACCTTTTTTACTTTTGTTACTTGTTACCTGTTACAAATTACCTTATCACAAAACTATTTGTTACCGATAATTTCAGTGCTTGCAAAGAATACCTTACTGAAAACCGCTTGTCATTTCCTTCTACTCCTTGTTGGGTTCGACACTCTTACTTATCGAAAGTACTATGATAGATCTCCTATACTTGTGGGTCATCACAGGGGCTGTTATTGATTGCAATAAAAGCAAGATCACTTTTCATATCAATGGTAATGAGCATACGGTGCACTTTCCGAAGAAACAATTCCAAGTGAATGGTATTAATGTTATTGAAAAATCTCCAACAATCACTATTGGAAGATTTCAAATACCTCTACCTACTGTCAAAAAGAAATATGCAATGCTTATTGTTGAGGACATTCATATCCCCATTGAGGTAACTTAAAGTTCTTCGATTTCATGCTAATCGAAAGTGGTTGTTAATAAGACATGATCAACCTTATTAATGGATCATTTTTAACGGTATGAAGTTGGTGAATTTAGTAAGCACTACCTTTTGTACCTACTTTTTATTCTCTATTTTTATTAGTTAAATAAAATAAAATGCCATGTTTTGTCTGTTTTCTGATTTTCCCGTGCAATAAAAAATGACCCAAAAATAAAAGTTCTTAGAATGCCCTGAAAATTTAATACAATTTTTTCTGAATATTTAAGAATTTTTTGTGCAAATAACATCAGAGGGAGGTGCACCAGGTGGGCACAACCCACCTGGGCACGCCAGAACCCCCATGTGCGCCCTGGTGGGTTGTGATCCCCATGTGGGCCCCTTCACTTATATCTTCATACCACATCATCACCTACCTCCAAAAAAATATCCATTGCTCTCTCTCCTGTGTTCTTGCTCTCAAAGCCGTGGATTTCGATCTCTTTGCTCAAAGCTCCGTTTCTGAAACTGTTTTGGGGGATTATTGCTTGGTATGTGACTCCACGGTTTGTCCAATTAGTTTTTGTTTTAGTGGTTTATATTTTGAATAATTAGCTACTCTTGGTGCTGCTGTAGATGAGCTTGCATGTTGAATTCTTAGAGTTCTATGTAGTTTGGATGCTTGCTATGGCATCTATTTATCCCTATGAGTAGTTGGTATCATTTTTGTGAATTTTTGTTGAGAAAATTTTGTGGGCTAATAAATTTCAGAATTTTGTTCATAGGAAAACCATGAATATCTTTAAGAAGTTTGGCTCCAAGAAGAACTCCAAGGGTGTTATTGGGGAGTCATGTGATAGTGATCTTCATCCTCGGGGGTTGGCGGAGGTACGGCCGTGTGAATGGCCGCACACCCCATTCTTGGAAGAGGCTGGAATCCTTCAGGAGTTCATGTAATATGCTCGTAATGCCAGCCTTACCGACTTCATCGCAGATGAGTGTGAACATCACCAAATCCTCACAAACATCTTTGTTCAGAGCTTTACTTTCCTGCCTAGGAATAATCCTCCTGAAGTGAGCTTTGATTTATATGCTGAAAACCATCAGATACCACTTACTGAATTTTGTAACATATGCATGATCCCTTCTTATGGGAGCTTGGCCGAGCCTAGGCCGGCTGAGTTTGAGACCTTTTATCGCACTTTTGCGGTGGGAGATGAGAGAGGGGTGTTAGCTATCACTGCCGCTGGCTTGCATTTTCCTGTTGTTCATTACTTTGCTCTTTTCATTGCAAAATGCTTGCTTGCTAGGGAGAAGGTGGGTGCGCTCAACTCACCAGACCTTGCTGTTTTGCATCGTCCATTAGAGGGCGACAACACTTATAGCTTGGGAGCTATTGTGGCTCGTCGCCTCCATCTTAATAAATCCAAGGGTAAAATTCATGGTGGGATTTATGCTACTCGTTTGGCCACTCGTTTGGCGGCTCACTTAGAGGTTGAGATACGCCCTCATGATTATCCTCTGACCAAGGTTTACCTAGACCGTGCTGCCATGGATCACCATTATTTCATTGATAAAGAGTCTCCTAACATTTCTATTCCTTATAACCTGGTTTTTAGCATTGAAACTCGTGATATTATTTTGTTCCTGCTCCTTCTTTGTTTGATTATGTTGCCAGGGGCGGATATAGGATCATGCCTGCAGACATCATCGCCTACCGGAACGCTCAGCCTGCTACAGAGGCAGAGGAGGAGCCTTCGCAGTGGGATCAGTGGATGCCCGTGATACGTCTCCAACGTATTTATAATTTTTGATTGTTCCATGCTATTATATTATCAACCTTCGAAGTTTTATATGCATTTATATGCTATTTTATATGATTTTTGGGACTAACCTATTAACCTAGATCCTAGTGCCAGTTTCTGTTTTTCCTTCTTTTAGAGTATCGCAGAAAAGGAAAATCAAACGGAGTCCAATTGACTTGAAACTTCACGGAACTTATTTTTGGAATGGAAGCAATCCAGGAGACTTGGAGTAGACGTCAGGGAAGCTTCAAGGGAGGAACAAGGCAGGGAGGCGCGCCCTACCCACCTGGGCGCGCCCCCCACCCTCGTGGGCCCCTCGTGGCTCCCCTGACCGACTTCTTTCACCTATATATGTCCATATACCCTAAAAACATCCGAGAGCAGAATAGATTGGGAGTTCCGCCGCCAGAAACCTCTGTAGCCACCGAAAACAAATCTAGACCCGTTACGGCACCTTGCCGGAGGGGGGAATCCCTCTCCGGTGGCCATCTTCATCATCCAGGTGCTTTCCATGACGAGGAGGGGGTAGTTCTCCCTCGGGGCTGAGCGTATGTACCAGTAGCTATGTGTTTGACCTCTCTCTCTTGTTCTTGAGGTGGTACGATCTTGATGTATCGCGAGCTTTGCTATTATAGTTGGATCTTATGATATTTCTCCCCCTCTACTCTCTTGTAATGGATTGAGTTTTCCCTTTGAAGTTATCTTATCGGATTGAGTCTTTAAGGATTTGAGAACACTTGATGTATGTCTTGCACGTGCTTATCTGTGGTGACAATGGGATATCATGTGATCCACTTGATGTATGTTTTGGTGATCAACTTGCGAGTTCCGTGACCTTGTGAACTTATGCATAGGGGTTGGCACACGTTTTCGTATTGACTCTCTGATAGAAACTTTGGGGCACTCTTTGAAGTTCTTTGTGTTGGTTGAATAGATGAATCTGAGATTGTGTGATGCATATCGTATAATCATACCCACGGATACTTGAGGTGACATTGGAGTATCTAGGTGACATTAGGGTTTTGGTTGATTTGTGTCTTAAGGTGTTATTCTAGTATGAACTCTATGATAGATTGAACGGAAAAATAGCTTCATGTTATTTTACTACGAACTCTTGAATAGATCGATCAGAAAGGATAACTTTGAGGTGGTTTCGTACCCTACCATAATCTCTTCGTTTGTTCTCCGCTATTAGTGACTTTGGAGTGACTCTTTATTGCATGTTGAGGGATAGTTATATGATCCAATTATGTTATTACTGTTGAGAGGACTTGCACTAGTGAAAGTATGAACCCTAGGCCTTGTTTCAACACATTGCAATACCGTTTACGCTCACTTTTACCACTTGTTACCTTGCTGTTTTTATATTTTCAGATTACAAAACCCATTATACTATCCATATTGCACTTGTATCACCATCTCTTCGCCGAACTAGTGCACCTATACAATTTACAATTGTATGGGGTGTGTTGGGGACACAAGAGACTCTTTGTTATTTGGTTCCAGGGTTGTTTGAGAGAGACCATCTTCATCCTACGCCTCCCAGGGATTGATAAACCTTAGGTCATCCACTTGAGGGAAATATGCTACTGTCCTACAAACCTCTGCACTTGGACGCCCAACAACGTCTACAAGAAGAAGGTTGTGTAGTAGACATCAGCCCGCTCCTCAGTACCCCAACTACTATCTAGATTACTGATCGACTACCAAGTTAGGCCAAAAGCCTAAACTTGGGGGAGTACATGTTTCTCACCAACATTACATTCATGTCCAGTTATCCATCTTGTCGGTGTCCACACTTTTTCAAGAATTCATCCGATTAACAAGTTAACTTGCCGATTAATCCCTACTCATAGGGTCACCGAGTAGCCGATAAACTGATAAATTGTCCGATTAATTGATTAAATGGCCGATTAACTTGCCGATTAGCCTATTAATCCCCTACTCGCCAGCCAACCGAGCAGTTACCAGTTAACGATTTCCTCAACAATGCTTTTTCATTGTATCATCCATGTTTAAATTATTTTTTTCTTGCTTTCTTCTTGTGTGTTCGAAAAACTTTAGAAAAACCAAAAAAATTGCGAGTTCTTGATGTATGTTTTGGTGATCAACTTGCGAGTTCTGTGACCTCGTGAACTTATGCATAGGGGTTGGCACACGTTTTCGTCTTAACTCTCCGGTAGAAACATTGGGGCACTCTTTGAAGTTCTTTGTGTTGGTTGAATAGATGAATCTGAGATTGTGTGATGCATATCGTATAATCATACCCACAGATACTTGAGGTGACATTGGAGTATCTAGCTGACATTAGGGTTTTGGTTGATTTGTGTCTTAAGGTGTTATTCTAGTACAAACTCTATGATAGATTGAACGGAAAGAATAGCTTCGTGTTATTTTACTACGAACTCTTGAATAGATCGATCAGAAAGGATAACTTTGAGGTGGTTTCATACCCTACCATAATCTCTTCATTTGTTATCCGCTATTAGTGACTTTGGAGTGACTCTTTGTTGCATGTTGAGGGATAGTTATATGATCCAATTATGTTATTATTGTTGAGAGAACTTGCACTAGTGAAAGTATGAACCCTAGGCCTTGTTTCAACACATTGCAATACTGTTTGTGCTCACATTGACCTAAAACTTCACGGAACTTATTTTTGGACCAGAAGAAGCCCATGGAGTATCGGAGATGGACCAGAAGAGTCCCGGGCTGCCCATGAGGGTGGGGGCGCGCCCACCCCCCTAGGCGCACCCCCTGCCTCGTGGACAGCCCGGAGATCCACCGATGTACTTCTTTATCCTACATATATCCATATACCCTAAAAACTTCGGGGATGAGAATAGATCGGGAGTTCTGCCGCCAGAAGCCTCCGTAGCCACCGAAAACCAATCTAGACCCGTTTCGGCACCCTGCCGGAGGGGGGAATCCCTCTCCGGTGGCCATCTTCATCGTCCTGGTGCTCTCCATGACGAGGAGGGAGTAGTTCACCCTCGGGGCTGAGGGTATGTACTAGTAGCTATGTGTTTGATCTCTCTCTCTCTCTCTCTCTCTCTCTCTCTCTCTCTCTCTCTCTCTCTCGTGTTCTTGAGGTGGTACTATCTTGATGAATCGCGAGCTTTGCTCTTATAGTTGGATCTTATGATGTTTCTCCCCCTCTACTCTCTTGTGATGAATTGAGTTTTCCCTTTGAAGTTATCTTATCAAATTGAATTTTAAGGATTTGAGAACACTTGATGTATGTCTTGCACGTGCTTATCTGTGGTGACAATAGGATATCATGTGATCCACTTGATGTATGTTTTGGTGATCAACTTGCAAGTTTCGTGACCTCGTGAACTTATGCATAGGGGTTGGCACACGTTTTCGTCTTGACTCTCCAGTAGAAAATTTGGGGCACTCTTTGAAGTTCTTTGTGTTGGTTGAATAGATGAATCTGAGATTGTGTGATGCATATCGTATAATCATACCCATGGATACTTCAGGTGACATTGGAGTATCTAGGTGACATTAGGGTTGTGGTTGATTTGTGTCTTAAGGTGTTATTCTAGTATGAACTCTATGATAGATTGAACGGAAAAATAGCTTCATGTTATTTTACTACGAACTCTTGAATAGATCGATCAGAAAGGATAACTTTGAGGTGGTTTCGTACCCTACCATAATCTCTTTGTTTGTTCTCCGCTATTAGTAACTTTGGAGTGACTCTTTGTTGCATGTTGAGGGATAGTTATATGATCCAATTATGTTATTATTGTTGAGAGGACTTGCACTAGTGAAAGTATGAACCCTGGGCCTTGTTTCAATACATTGCAATACCATTTACGCTCACTTTTACCACTTGTTACCTTGCTGTTTTTATATTTTCAGATTACAAAAACCATTATCTACTATCCATATTGCACTTGTATCACCATCTCTTCGCCGAACTAGTACACCTATACAATTTACCATTGTATTGGGTGTGTTGGGGACACAAGAGACTCTTTGTTATTTGGTTGCAGGGTTGTTTGAGAGAGACCATCTTCATCCTACGCCTCCCACAGATTGATAAACCTTAGGTCATCCACTTGAGGGAAATTTTCTACTGTCCTACAAACCTCTGCATTTGGAGGCCCAACAAAGTCTACAAGAAGAAGGTTGTGTAGCAGACATGAGGCTCTTTTCTGGCGCCGTTGCCGAGGAGGTTAGCGGTTGAAGGTATATCTTTAGATCTTGAAGTCGAATCTTTTTGTTTCTCGTTTTAGCACTAGTTTAGTTTATAAAAGAAAACTACAAAAAATGGAATTAAGGGTACCTCATATTCTTCATATTTTTAATATCATGAAAGTAAGGATTCCGATAATTGTGCTCAAGTGCTATAGGAAGAATGCCTTAGAATGTTTGGCACTAAATCTTTGAATGATGAGCATGATTGCAATGTTGTTAGTATGAATTCCTTGAATACCTATGATGCTAATGATATGCAAAGCCACAAGCTTGGGGAAGCTATGTTTGATGAAGATGATATTTTTTTGTCCCCAAAGTTTTGATGAGAAAATTTATTATGATGAAAGCATGCCTCCTATTTATGATGATTATATAGGTGAAAGTGGATTTGGAGAGGTCATGACTTTATTTTGTGATGAATCCACTATTTCGGAAGAGGTTCCAATTGATTACGAGAACAAAGTTGCTACCTATGATGATTATTGTGATGACATGTATGCTATAAAGATTAATGATAACCATGAAACTTGTCATCGTGATTTTAGTTTTCAATTGTATTATGCCTCACATGATAGTTCTTTTGTTGAGTTTGCTCCCACTACTATTCATGAGAAGAAGTTTGCTTATGTGGAGAGTAATAAAAATTCTATGCTTGTAGATCATGAAAAGAATGCTTTAGGTGTTGGTTATATTGTTGAATTCATTCATGATGCTACTGAAAATTATTATGAGGGAGGAACATATGCTTGTTGGAATTGCAATAATATCAAGTTTCCCCCTGTATGTGCTTAAAATTTTGGAGTTATGCTTGTTTTACCTTCCTATGCAAGTTGATTCTTGTTCCCACAAGTTGTTTGCTCACAAAATCCCTATGCATAGGAAGTGTGGCTTAAATGTGTTAGTCATATTTTCTTGATGCTCTCTTTATGTTTTAATTCTTATCTTTTATGTGAGCATCATTGAAATCATCGTGCCTAGTTAGGGCCGTTAAACGATAACGCTTGTTGGGAGGCAACCCAACTTTATTTTTGATCCTTCCTTTTTGTT
The DNA here is from genome assembly GCF_002162155.2 of Triticum dicoccoides. Taxonomy (NCBI): domain Eukaryota; kingdom Viridiplantae; phylum Streptophyta; class Magnoliopsida; order Poales; family Poaceae; genus Triticum; species Triticum dicoccoides. The sequence goes on along the minus strand of NC_041392.1, from coordinate 631,751,550 downwards.
CCTGTTTAGTAATAAATTAATCATCTATCCTCTGTTATCATTGTGTTTTTTATGTTTTAATTAGTGTTTGTGCCAAGTAAAGCCTTTAGGATCTTCTTGGGTGATTATTATTTGATCTTGCTGTAAAAAACAGAAAGTATGCGCTCACAAGAATAATTTTCGTTTTTTACCAGAGAGCGATAAAATACCAATCCGAACTGAAGTAGATAATTAAACAAATTTCCTAGGACTTCCTAATTTTTCAGGATTTTTGGAGTTACAGAAGTATTCGGAACCTACAGATTACTACAGCCTGTTCTGTTATTGACAGATTCTGTTTTCTATGTGTTGTTTGCTTATTTTGATGAATCTATGAGTAGTATCGGAGGGTATGAACCATAGAGAAGTTGGAATACACTAGATATTACACGAATATGAATTTAGAATGAGTTCACAACAGTACCTAAGTGGTGATTTATTTTCTTATACTAACGGAGCTTGCGAGTTTTCTGTTAAGTTTTGTGTTGTGAAGTTTTCAAGTTTTGGGTAAAGATTCGATGGACTATGGAATAAGGAGTGGAAAGAGCCTAAGCTTGGGGATGCCCAAGGCACCCCAAGTCAATATTCAAGGACAACCAAGAGCCTAAGCTTGGGGATGCCCCGGAAGGCATCCCCTCTTTCGTCTTCGTTCATCGGTAACTTTACTTGGAGCTATAATTTTATTCACCACATGATATGTGTTTTGCTTGGAGCGTCAATTTATTTTGTTATAATTTGCTTTCTGTTATTTAGAACAATGTTTTGCATCTTTTATTTCAATAAAAGTGGCATTGATAGCCTTTACTATGCCTATTTTACAAGTCCACATGTTGCTGTTTGAAAACAGAAAGTTTACCGCTATTGCAAAAATTCCCTAGAAAATTCAGAATGTGATAAAATGTTGAAACCTTTTGCATAATAAGTTCTGATAAATTTAATACAGTGGTAATTTTCTTTAATAATTTTTGGAGGTAGGGAAGTATGGATCTTGCTGCACTCTTTACATACTGTCCTGTTTAGGCAGATTGTTGTTATGTTTGCATTGTTTGCATATGTATGCTTCTTTAATGATTCTATTTGAGGATAGGACTATTAAATATGCAGAGGCATTTAGTATTCAATGTTGAATAATAATTTTAGTGATTTGCTACAGTAGAGTATGATAAGGTTTTTGCATTGGTTTATACTAACTTATCTCACGAGTCCTTGTTGAGTTTTGTGTGGATGAAGCTTTTGAGATTTAGGGAGACCGTGATATGAGAGGAATTAAGGAGACACAAAATCTCAATCTTGGGGATGCCCAAGGCATCCCAAGATAATATTTCAAGAAGTCTCAAGCGTCTAAGCTTGGGGATGCCCCGGTTGGCATCCCACCTTTCTTCTTCAACAACTATCAGTTAGTTTCGGTTGATCCTAAGTTTTTGCTTCTTCACATGATATTTTCCATTCTTAGAATATCATTTTACTTTGTTTTTCTTGCTGTTTGAATAAAATACCAATATCTGAAATTCTTAAATATTAGAGAGTCTTCACATAGTTGCATAATTATTCAACTACTCATTGATCTTCACTTATATCTTTCGGATTAGTTTGTCATTTGCTCTGGTGCTTCACTTATATCTTTTAGAGCACGGCGGAGGTTTTATTTTATAGAAATAATTGATCTCTCATGCTTCACTTATATTATTTTGAGAGTCCTTTAGAACAACATGGCATTATAAAAACTTTCATATAAGTGCATTGAATACTAAGAGAAGTTTGATACTTGATGATTGTTTTGAGATATGAGGTGGTAATATTAGAGTCATGCTAGTGAGTAGTTGTGAATTTGAGAGATACTTGTGTTAAAGTTTTTGATTCCCGTAGCATGCATGTATGGTGAACCGTTATGTGATGACGTCGGAGCATGATTTATTTATTGATTGTCTTCCTTATGAGTGGCGGTCGGGGACGAGCGATGGTCTTTTCCTACCAATCTATACCCCTAGGAGCATGCGCGTAATACTTTGTTTCGATAACTAATAGATCCTTTCAATAAGTATGTGAGTTCTTTATGACTAATGTTGAGTCCATGGATTATACGCACACTCACTCTTCCACCATTGCTAGCCTCTCTAGTGCCGCGCAACTTTCGCCGGTACCATAAACCCACCATATACCTACCTCAAAACAACCACCATACCTACCTATTATGGCATTTCCATAGCCATTTAGAGATATATTGCCATGCAACTTTCCACCGTTCTGTTTATTATGACACGCTCCATCATTGTCATATTGCTTTGCATGATCATGTAGTTGACATCGTATTTGTGGCAAAGCCACCGTTCATAATTCTTTCATACATGTCACTCATGAGTCATTGCACATCTCGGTACACCACCGGGGGCATTCATATAGAGTCATATTTTGTTCTAAGTATCGAGTTGTAATTCTTGAGTTGTAAGTAAATAAAAGTGTGATGATCATCATTATTAGAGCATTGTCCCAGTGAGGAAAGGATGATGGAGACTATGATTCCCCCACAAGTCGGGATGAGACTCCGGACGAAAAAAAAGAAAAAAAAGAAAGGCCAAAAAAAGAGAGAAGGCCCAAAAAACAAAAAAAATGAGAGAAAAAAAGAGGAGGGGCAATGCTACTATCCTTTTATCACACTTGTGCTTCAAAGTAGCACCATGATCTTCATGATAGAGAGTCTCCTATGTTGTCACTTTCATATACTAGTGGGAATTTTACATTATAGAACTTGGCCTGTATATTCCAATGATGGGCTTCCTCAAAATTGCCCTAGGTCTTCATGAGCAAGCAAGTTGGATGCACACCCACTTATTTCTTTTGTTGAGCTTTCATACACTTATATCTCTAGTGCATTCGCTGCATGGCAATCCCTACTCACTCACATTGATATCTATTGATGGGAATTTCCATAGCCCATTGATACGCCTAGTTGATGTGAGACTATCTTCTCCTTTTTTGTCTTCTCCACAACCACCCTTCTATTTCACATATAGTGCTATATCCATGGCTCACGCTCATATATTGCGTGAAGATTGAAAGAGTTTGAGAACATCAAAAGTATGAAACAATTGCTTGGCTTGTCATCGGGGTTGTGCATGATTTAAATATTTTGTGTGGTAAAGATAGAGCATAGCCATACTATATGATTTTGTAGGGATAGCTTTCTTTGCCATGTTATTTTGAGAAGACATGATTGCTTTATTAGCATGATTGAAGTATTATTGTTTTTATGTCAATATTAAACTTTTGTCTTGAATCTTATGGATCTGAATATTCTTGCCACAATAAAGAGAAATACATGGATAAATATGTTAGGTAGCATTCCACATCAAAAATTCTGTTTTTATCATTTACCTACTCGAGGAAGAGCAGGAATTGAGCTTGGGGATGCTTGATACGTCTCCAACGTATCTATAATTTTTGATTGTTCCATGCTATTACATTATCAACCTTGGATGTTTTATATTCATTTATATGCTATTTTATATGATTTTTGGGACTAACCTATTAACCTAGAGCCTAGTGTCAGTTCCAGTTTTTCCTTGTTTTAGAGTATCACACAAAAGGAAAATCAAACGGAGTCCAATTGACCTGAAACTTCACGGAACTTATTATTGGAACGGAAGCAATCTAGGAGACTTGGAGTAGACATCAGGGAAGCTTCGAGGGAGGCACGAGGCAGGGAAGCGCGCCCTACCCCCCTGGGCGCGCCCCCCACCCTCATGGCTCCCCTGACCGACTTCTTTCGCCTATATATGTCCATATACCCTAAAACATCCGGGAGCAGAATAGATCGGGAGTTCCGCCGCCAGAAGCCTCCGTAGCCACCGAAAACCAATCTAGACCCGTTCCGGCACCCTGCCGGAGGGGGAATCCCTCTTCGGTGTCCATCTTCATCATCCCGATGCTCTCCATGATGAGGAGGGAGTAGTTCTCCCTCGGGGCTGAGGGTATGTACCAGTTGCTATGTGTTTGATCTCTCTCTCTCTCGTGTTCTTGAGGTGGTACGATCTTCATGTATCGCGAGCTTTGCTATTATAGTTGGATCTTATGATGTTTCTCCCGCTCTACTCTCTTGTAATGGATTGAGTTTTCCCTTTGAAGTTATCTTATCGGATTGAGTCTTTAAGGATTTGAGAACACTTGATGTATGTCTTGCACGTGCTTATCTGTGGTGACAATGGGATATCATGTGATCCACTTGATGTATGTTTTGGTGATCAACTTGCGAGTTTCGTGACCTCGTGAACTTATGCATAGGGGTTGGCACACGTTTTCGTATTGACTCTCTGATAGAAACTTTGGGGCACTCTTTGAAGTTCTTTGTGTTGGTTGAATAGATGAATCTGAGATTGTGTGATGCATATCGTATAATCATACCCACGGATACTTGAGGTGACATTGGAGTATCTAGGTGACATTAGGGTTTTGGTTGATTTGTGTCTTAAGGTGTTATTCTAGTACGAACTCTATGATAGATTGAACGGAAAAATAGCTTCATGTTATTTTACTACGAACTCTTGAATAGATCGATCAGAAAGGATAACTTTGAGGTGGTTTCATACCCTACCATAATCTCTTCGTTTGTTCTCCGCTATTAGTGACTTTGGAGTGACTCTTTATTGCATGTTGAGGGATAGTTATATGATCCAATTATGTTATTACTGTTGAGAGGACTTGCACTAGTGAAAGTATGAACCCTAGGCCTTGTTTCAACACATTGCAATACCGTTTACGCTCACTTTTACCACTTGTTACCTTGCTGTTTTTGTATTTTCAGATTACAAAACCCATTATACTATCCATATTGCACTTGTATCACCATCTCTTCGCCGAACTAGTGCACCTATACAATTTACAATTGTATGGGGTGTGTTGGGGACACAAGAGACTTTTTTATTTGGTTCCAGGGTTGTTTGAGAGAGACCATCTTCATCCTACGCCTCCCAGGGATTGATAAACCTTAGGTCATCCACTTGAGGGAAATATGCTACTGTCCTACAAACCTCTGCACTTGGACGCCCAACAACGTCTACAAGAAGAAGGTTGTGTAGTAGACATCAGCCCGCTCCTCAGTACCCCAACTACTATCTAGATTACTGATCGACTACCAAGTTAGGCCAAAAGCCTAAACTTGGGGGAGTACGTGTTTCTCACCAACATTACATTCATGTCCAGTTATCCATCTTGTCGGTGTCCACACTTTTTCAAGAATTCATCCGATTAACAAGTTAACTTGCCGATTAATCCCTACTCATAGGGTCACCGAGTAGCCGATAAACTGATAAATTGTCCGATTAATTGATTAAATGGCCGATTAACTTGCCGATTAGCCTATTAATCCCCTACTCGCCAGCCAACCGAGCAGTTACCAGTTAACGATTTCCTCAACAATGCTTTTTCATTGTATCATCCATGTTTAAATTATTTTTTTCTTGCTTTCTTCTTGTGTGTTCGAAAAACTTTAGAAAAACCAAAAAAATTAGTTGTAGCTAGTTTACTTTCCATGCATGCTTAGTATTAATATTAAAAAGAAAATCCAAAAAGATTTCCTTGTTCTTCTTTTGCTTGTTCGGAGCTTTCCAGTGTAAATAGTTTTTCTCGTTTTTGCTTTTCCTTTTTATTTGCTTGTTCAAGAAAACCAAAAACTCCAAAAATATTTCAGTGTCTTTCTCTGAATTTCTTTTCTTTTATTCAAGTTGTACCAAGGAGAAGACCACGATGAAAATGTTGAGTGGCTCTCACATGAATAATTGTTGAACTAATAAAGAGCCCATTTTACCTTGTCTTCTCCTGTTGAATAAAATGTTTTGCAGATTCCAGTTTAGTCCATGGCATATTTTCATATCGTTCGGCCGTGCAAGTGAAAGCCAATAATGGCGATATTTGATGAACTGGCCGTGGCAGAGAGAAACTGGTATGAACCCGACTTGTTCTATTTGATGTAAAATGAATGTTCGAGTGGCTTGACTTGGCACATGTTCATGCATGTAGTTGAAACAAAACCAACATAGCCTCTATGTTATTTATGTTCATGGTGTTCATATCCTACTCATGCTAGTGTCCAATGTTACTTATGCATAATGCATGTTCATGATCATTGTTGCTCTCTAGCTGGTTGCTTCTCAATCTAATTGCTAGCCTTCGCCTGTACTAAGTGGGGATTCTGCTTGTACATCAAAAACCCTGAACCCAAAGTTATTACAGATGAGTCCACCATACCTACCTATATGTGGTACTACCCTGCCGTCCTAAGTAAATTTGCATGTGCCACCTCTAAAAACTTTAAAAAATATATATCTGTTTTGTGTGCCTGGATTGTTCATGGAACGACAGGAGGTAGCCGGTATCTTCCATGCTAAGCGGGTTATTCTAAGGTCGAGTGTTTATACACCCGCCATCGCACAAGAAAAGGGCGGTAATAGGGATGCCCAGTCCCAAACTGCAAAATACAAAAAGAGTTAATCGCTCGAATAATCAAACAAAAACTCCCAATGGAGTCAAAACCTTTACTTTTTATCGCTTGGGAACCGCCACTAGCTTGTTTATCATGGGAGATATTGATAACTGATAGTCGTGAAGTAAATGAGAAGGGTGCATGTCTCAAAATATCATTTATCTTTGTTTTAAAACTTGAGCTTTGGCACCTCTGCAAATCACTGCTTCCCTCTGTGAAGGGACTATCTATTTACTTTTATGTTGTGTCATCACCTTCTAAAACAAGCGCTAGAACCTGAGAGCATTGTTGTCATGACTTATGCATTGTGTGTAGCTAATGTTGGGTGTATCATGACTGGATCTTTTCTACCATGAATTACAATGTTTAGTCACTGCTCGAACTTTGGAGCTGCTCTGCATTTATGTTTTGCGGTCTCAGAAAGGGATACTGAGATACCACTATTGTCATATTAATGTTGGGGAACGCAGTATTTCAAAAAATTCCTACAATCACGCAAGATCTATCTAGGAGATGCATAGGAACGAGAGGGAGATAGTATGTCTATGTACCCTCGTAGACCGAAAGCAGAAGCGTTATGAAACGCAGTTGACGTAGTCGAACGTCTTTGCGATCCAACCGATCAAGTACCGAACGCACGGAACCTCCGTGACCTGCACACGTTCATCTCGGTGACGTCCCTTGTACTCTTGATCCCAGTTGAGGCCGAGGGAGAGTTTCATCAGCACGACAACGTGATGACGGTGATGATGAAGTTACCGACGCAGGGCTTCGCCTAAGCACTACAACGATATGACCGAGGTGGAATTTTGTGGAGGGGGGCACCGCACACGGCTAAACAATCAACTTGTGTGTCTATGGGGTGCCCCTCCCCCGTATATAAAGCAGTGGAGGAGGGGAAGGCCGGCCCTCTCATGGCATGCCCAAGGGGAGGGAATCTTCCTCCTAGTAGGAGTAGGTTTCCCCCCTTCCTAGTACGGGTAGGAGAAGAAGGAAGAGGGAGAGAGAGGGAAGGAAAGGGGGCCAGCCCCCCACCCAATTTGGATTGGGCTTGGGGGCGCACCCTCCACCTGGCTGCCTCCTGCTCTCTCCCACTAAGGCCCAATAAGGCCCATTGACTCCCCGGGGAGTTCCGGTAACCCCGGTACTTCGGTAAATGCCCAAACTCATCTAGAACCATTCTGATGTCCAAACATAGCCTTCCAATATATCAATATTTATGTCTCAACCATTTCGAGACTCCTCGTCATGTCCATGATCACATCCGGGACTCCAAACTACCTTCGGTACATCAAAACACATAAACTCATAATACCGATCCTCATCGAATGTTAAGCGGGCGGACCCTACGGGTTCGAGAACTATGTAGACATGACCGAGACTCACTTCCGGTCAATAACCAATAGCGGAACCTGGATGCTCATATTGGTTCCTACATATTCTACGAAGATCTTTATCGGTCAAACCGCATAACAACATACGTTGTTCCCTTTGTCATCGGTATGTTACTTGCCCGAGATTCGATCGTCGGTATCTTAATAACTAGTTCAGTCTCTTTACCGGCAAGTCTATTTCCTTGTTCCGTAATGCAACATCCCGCAACTAACTCATTAGTCACATTGCTTGCAAGGCTTATAGTGATGTGCATTACCGAGAGGGCCCAGAGATACCTTTCTGACAATCGGAGTGAAAAATCCTAATCTTGATCTATGCCAACTCAACAAACACCATCGGAGACACCTGTAGAGCATCTTTATAATCATCCAATTACGTTGTGATGTTTGATAGCACACAAGGTGTTCCTCCGGTATTCGGGAGTTGCATAATCTCATAGTCATAGGAACATGTATAAGTCATGAAGAAAGCAATAGCAATAAACTAAATGATCATAGTGCTAAGCTAACGGATGGGTCTTGTCCATCACATCATTCTCTAATGATGTGATCCCATTCATCAAATGACAACACATGTCTATGGCTAGGAAACTTAACCATCTTTGATTAACGAGCTAGTCAAGTAGAGGCATACTAGGGACACTTTGTTTGTCTATGTATTCACAGATGTACTAAGTTTTCGGTGAATACAATTCTAGCATGAATAATAAACATTTATCATGATATAAGGAAATATAAATCTTTATTATTGCCTCTAGGGCATATTTCCTTCAGTCTCCCACTTGCACTAGAGTCAATAATCTAGTTCACATCGTCATGGGATTTCACACCAGTAGTTCATATCTTTATGTGATTAGTTCACATCTTCATGTGACTAATACCCAAAGGGTTGACTAGAGTCAATAATCCAGTTCACATCGTTATGTGATTAACACCCAAAGAGTGATCATGTTTTGCTTGTGAGAGAAGTTTAGTCTACGGGTCTGCAACATTTAGATCCGTATGTATTTTGCAAATTTCTATGTCTACAATACTCTGCAAGGAGCTACTCTAGCTAATTGCTTCCACTTCCAATATGTATCTAGATCGTGACTTAGAGTCATATAGATCAGTGTCAAAAGCTTGCATCGACATAACTCTTTATGATGAACTCTTTTATCACCTCCATAACCGAGAAATATTTCCTTAGTCCTCGAAGGATAATTTTGACTGTTGTCCAGTGATCTACTCCTAGATCACTATTGTACTCCCTTTCCAAAATCATGCTAAGGTATAAAATAGGTCTAGTACACAGCATAGCATACTTTATAGAACCTATGACTGAGGCATAGGGAATGACGTTTCATTCTCTTTCTATTTTCTGCCGTGGCCAGGTTTTGAGTCTTTACTCAACTTCACACCTTGGAACACAGGCAAGAACTCTTTCTTTGACTGATCCATTTTGATCTCCTTCAAAATCTTGTCAAGGTATGTACTCATCGAAAAAACTTATCAAGCGTCTTGATCTATATCTATAGATCTTGATGCTCAATATGTAAGCAACTTTACCAAGGTCTTTCTTTGAAAAACTCCTTTCAAACACTCCTTTATGCTTTCCAGAAAATTCTACATCATTTTTGATCAACAATATGTCATTCACATATACTTATCAGAAAGGTTGTAGTGCTCCCACTCACTTTCTTGTAAATACAAGCTTCACCGCAAGTCTGTATAAAACTATATGCTTTGATCAACTTATAAAAGCGTATATTCCAACTCCGAGATGCTTGCACCAGTCCATCGATAGATCGCTGGAGCTTGCACACTTTGTTAGCATCTTTAGGATTGACAAAACCTTCTAGTTGCATCATATACAACTCTTCTTTAATAAATCCATTAAGGAATGTAGTTTTGATGTCCATTTGCCAGATTTCATAAAATGCGGCAACTGCTAACATGATTCGGACAGACTTTTCAGCATCGATACGAGTGAGAAAATCTCATCATAGTCAACACCTTAAACTTGTCGAAAACCTTTTTCGACAATTCGAGCTTTGTAGATAGTAACACTACTATCAGCGCCCGTCTTCCTCTTGAAGATCCATTTATTCTGAATGGCTCACCGATCATCGGGCAAGTCAATCAACATCCATACTTTGTTCTCATACATGGATCCCATCTCAGATTTCTTGGCCTTAAGCCATTTCGCGGAATCTGGGCTCATCGTCGCTTCCTCATAGTTCGTAGGATCATCATGGTGTAGCGATCTGACCTCAAACGGTCAAATCTCTATGCATAAGTGTCATCCCTGGATCGGTAATGCTGACACACATAGTACTTGAAGGATTTATAACAGAGTAGCAATCACACACTTATTACATCGAATGTCTCAAAAGAGAACTTATTACAATAAGTATGGCTTAAGGCCATCTAAGTAAGATAACGGCGGAAAGCTTGGAAGATAAAGTGAGTCCATCAACTCCAACGGCATAGCTTAGTGCACGACAAACGACCTAGCGCACCTTACTCTTCATCTGAAAAGTTTGCAACATGATATGTTGCAGCCCGAAACGGGTCAGCACATGGAATATGTTGGCAAGATAACACAATAGAGCAGTGAACACGTAAATGCTATCACTACATGCATATATGGCTGGTGGAGGCTCTATGGTTATAATGTTTTTGCGAAAAGCCAAATTTTCCCTACAACAAAGGAATCTATTTTATTTAACTATCATGGTAGTTGAAAAACATTGAGAATGGTAAATCCCCATCTCAATCCCAATTAAAAGTAATTAACATCCCAACAAATTAACTTAGAGTGATGAGATCCACATGATAATTCAAGAACGAGATACTCAAGATGTCCATAACGGGGACACGGCTAACCATGATTAGTTTGTACACTCTGCAGAGGTTTGCGCACTTTTCCCCACAAGGCTCGATCTCCTGCGTTGTATTTCTCGCACTGCATGGTGTTTGAAAAATGGATAACTGAGACACAGTCTTTCCGAAGAGGTTCCCTTAACCGATAGATAGGCCGGTACACCTACAATCCCCTACATCTGCTAGCCCATCATGGAAAGGTTTCCCACAACTTACTCAACTATGCCAAAGCCCATAATGGCATGTGGCTGCACACGGAAGTTTCCAGCATGAATAATCTTATGATCCCTTTGAGCCTGGGTGGCGAACCAAAAAGGACATCACTGGTATATCCCCGGGTGCCCGCAACCAATCCACCCAGATGTGTGTTTAAGTAGCCACCTTAAGTAAACCATTAATTATTAATCTCACATCTATCATGGATACACTCAACCTAATCCACGTCTACGAGCATAGCATGGTAATAAGTAGCATAACGTAGAAGTAACTCCCAAGGTTTGATAATAAAATAGGTAATAGGTTCTACCTCATCATCTACTTCCTAAACCCACAAATTAAAATATCCTACTCATGCAATGTTTGAGGGTTGAAACTAATGCATAAAAACTGGGTATTAAAGCGATATGATCAAAGTGTTACTTGCCATGCTGTTGATCCGCAAGACCTAGTGACTCGTAGTAGCACGATGCGCACTTCGGGAATTCTAGCGCAAAAAAACAATAGAATACATAAGCACTCAAGCATAGATGCACGGGTAAATCTCGAATAAGAGGATCGAATCTGAAAACTCAACTGAAGAGATTCGATTTGCAAAAAGAATCAATCGAATCGGAGCTACGGAACTGAAACTACGGTCAAAAGAACTTCGAAAACAAATCTTCTTGAAACCAAATTTTAAATTTTCAAAACCTTGTTCAATTTGATTAAACAAAAAGAGAGTTTCAAGACGAAGATTCTGGCATTGGTTTCACTGGATTTGGACAAATGGTTAAGAAACGGCGAGTGTTTGAAGATCAGGGGCTAATCTGCGATAAAAATAATCGCGGATAGGTCCCTGGCCGAAAATAAAATAAAAAGAAAAGACTAATGAACGAGCGTTCGCTGTCTGAACCTAACCGGCGAATAGCGTTCGTTGGAACGAAGGAACGGACGAACGTCCGCTAAATAAATAAACCGTCAAAAACCGAACCAACAAAAATAAAAAAAATGCATCTAGGGTTTTCAAAAAAACTGAACGGTTTTTACCTAAACCAAAAAACAACGGCAGGTCCGGCGAATGGTGGCGACGGCTCCGGCGTACGACGCGGCGGCGAGCGGCGGCGGCGGCCACGGCGGCGGCGAGCGGCGTGGGCGGCGCAGGCACGCTAGGGTTAGGGTTTCAGGGCGGGCGGCTTGGTGGGCTGGGGAGGCCTCGGGCGGCGGCTTATATAGCCTGCCCGGCAGGAGTCCGGGTCGGCCACGGCCCGTTTAGGTCGGTTGACTTGTTTTAAAACATATTTCGCCGGAAAAATCCTAAAAAATAAAATAAAAATCTAAAATGCCAAAACAAATTTTTCCCGTCTAAATAGAATATTTAGAACAAAGTGAACATTTTCTTGGCCTAAAAATGCAATTTTGAAAAATGCATATTTTTTCTGATTCGAATAAAATAGCAATAAAATCCAAAAAATATATTATTTATTTGATTTTAACATTTTTCCTCCAATGTCTCATTTATTTTGGAGAAGTCATATTATCTCCTCTCATATATTTTAATTTTAAAAAAAATTGGAGAAAAAAATAATAAAATCAAAATGATCCTTGTTTTCGACAATTGAGAAAATTCAAATATGAAAACAGCGAAATCCCCAACTCTCTCCGTGGGTCCTTGAGTTGCTTAGAATTTTGAGGATTGCAAAACAAAATGCAATAAAATATGTTATGCAATATGATGTCTGATGTATAACATTCCAAATTGAAAATTTGGGATGTTACAAACCTACCCCCCTTAAGATGAATCTCGCCCTCGAGATTCGGGTTGGCTAGAAAATAGGTGTGGGTGGTATTTCCGTAGATCATCCTCTCGTTCCCAGGTGGCTTCATCCTCGGTATGGTGGCTCCACTAAACTTTGCAAAACTTGATAACCTTACTGCGTGTAACTCGGCTAGCAACCTCGAGAATCTTGACAGGTTTCTCCCCATAGGTCAGATCACTATCCAACTGAATTGCTTCCAGGGGCACTGTATCTCTCAGAGGAATATCGGCCATCTCAGCAGGACACTTCTTCAACTAGGAACCGTGAAACACATCATGAACTCCTGACAGTCCTTCGGGTAACTCCAACTTGGAGGCCACTTCTCCCATACGTTCCAAAACTCGGTATGGTCCTACAAATCTTGGGGCTAGCTTTCCCTTAACTCCAAAACGTTTAACTCCTCGCAGAGGTGACACCCGTAGATATGCTCGGTCTCTGATTTCGTAGACTACCTCCTTGCGTTTTGAGTCTGCATAACTTTTCTGCCTGGACTGAGCTACCTTCAGTCTGTCTCGAACCAACTTAACCTTCTCTTCTGACTCTTTGCTCAAATCCGGTCCAAACAGCTAGCGGTCTCCAACTTCATCCCACATCAACGGCGTTCTGCACCTCCTTCCATACAAAGCTTCGAAGGGTGCCATCTTCAAACTGGCTTGGTAACAGTTGTTGTATGAGAACTCCGCGTAGGGTGAATTATCATCCCAACTAGATCCATAATCTAGCGCACAAGCTCTCAACATGTCCTCCAGAATCTGACTGACTCTCTTAGTCTGTCCATCTGTCTGCGGATGAAAAGTTGTACGGAACTCTAGCCTGGTGCCCAAAGTCTGGTGCAGCTGGTGCCAAAACTTTGAAGTAAACTATGTTCCTCTATCTGATACAATAGTCCTCGGAACTCCATGCAGACATACGATCCTGGTCATGTATATATTGGCCAACTTCACATTGGTATAGGTGGTTTTCACTGGGATAAAGTGAGCCACTTTGGTCAAGCGATCCACTACTACCCAAATAGAATCATATCCCGATCGGGTCCCGGGTAATCCGGTGATAAAATCCATGCCAAGCTTATCCCACTTCCACTCGGGTATCGGCATAGGCTGCAGTAATCCTGCTGGCTTCTGATGTTCTGCCTTCACTCTTTGACATACATCACATACGGTTACATACTCGACAATATCCTTCTTCATACCCGTCCACCAGAAACGCTCCTTCAAATCCAAATACATCTTGGTGTTTCCGGGGTGTATCGAGTATGGTGAGTCGTAAGATTCCTGGAGTATTAACTTCCTGATCTCTGCATTATTGGGCACATACACACGGTCCTCAAACCACAAGGTGTCGTGCTCGTCCTCACAAAAACCTTTGGCCTTCCCTTTGCTCATCTTCTCCTTTACCTCAGCAATTTCCTTATCACCCTTCTGAGCTTCTCGAGAACTAAACGCAAAATGCTCCTTATGCTCTTCTTCATTCTTCGAGTATACCAAAATGTCATCAATGAACACCACAACAAACTTAGCCAAGAACTCCATAAACACCTTGTTCATCATACTCATGAAATAGGTCGGGGCGTTAGTCAATCCGAATGACGTAACCGTGTACTCATACAGCCCGTACCTTGTGGTGAAAGCTGTCTTAGGTATATCCTGTTCTCGAATTTTCAGCTGGTGGTACCCTGATCATAAATCGATCTTGGAAAATACTTTAGCTCCTTGCAGCTGGTCAAACAAATCATTGATCATCGGCAATGGGTACTTGTTCTTGATCGTCACTGCATTCAATGCGCGATAATCAACAACCATTCTCAGAGATATCCTTCTTCTCAACCAAGAGCACTGGGGCTCCCCGTTGTGACGAACTTCGTCGAATGTAACCTTTCTCCAATAACTCCTTAATCTGTTTCTTAATCTTCTCCAGATCATTTGCGGGCATCCGGTATGGTCTCTTTGATATTTGTCCGGTGCCTGGCAATAACTCTATTAAAAACTCAATGCCTCGATCCAGGGGCATGCCTAGTAGTTCCTCTGGAAATACATCCAGGTAGTCCTTCACTACATGCACTTCTTCCTGAACAACTCCCGTGAGGGAATTTACGTGAGTACTCTTAGGGGTATGCCTGGATACATACTTAATCATTTTTCCCTCCAGTGTGGTGAGTAGAATTTACCTACTAGCGCAATCAATGTTTCCTCCATAGTTTGATAGCCAATCCATACCGAGTATCACATCCAATCCTTGTGATTCCAAAATTATTAAGTCTAAGGGGAAAACATGCCTACCTATGGTCAATGGCATCTGAAAACATCCACTGCTTTCCATATACTCCGCTCTGGGTGAGCTTACTAACATAGGTGTCTTAAGAACTTTGGTGGGCAACTTATACTTATCCATGAATCCCCTTGATATGTATGAATGTGATGCACCATTATCAAAAAGAACTATTGCAGTAAATGACTTAACCAAAAACTTACCGATAACTACATCTGGCTGCTCCTCAACCTCCTCCAAGTTCACGTGGTTCACTTGTCCCTTGTTGAAAGGGTTGGGCTTCTTTCCATAGCTTCCATTGCCATTTCCATTCTTGAGTTCAGGGCACTCATTGGCATAGTGTCCAGTCTTCCCGCACTTGAAACAAGTAACGTGGCTTTGGTCCTTCTTGGTGGGTGTGCTTGGGTTAGAGCGGTTCTGACTGCTTGCTCCACTCCCATTTCCATTCCTAGGGCCATTGAGGTTATGTGAACTTCCTCCATTGTGAGTGATCTCCATGGTTATTTGTAAATCCTCCCGAGTTCGGGGTGAAACGGGGTTTCTGCTGAGCTCCTGAATTGTATTTCCTTTCTCCATACTTGCTTTTGCGGCTCTCAATCTGCTGCTGCTTCCCTTCAATCATAAGAGCCTTATCTACTAACTCCTGGTAGTTGTTGAATGTTGCCACCATCAACTGCATACGCATCTCATCATTCAGCCCTTCCATAAACTTCTCCTGTTTCGCGGCATCGGTGGCCATGTCATCTGGGGCATAATGAGCTAGCTTGCTAAACTCCTCCACATATTGCCCTACAGTATGGTTCCCCTGGCGTAAGTTGCGAAACTCACGCTTCTTCATGCTTTATGCTAGCTCTAGTGGATACATGAGCAGTGCAGAATGCTTGCTGAAACTTCTCCCAAGTAACATTGGCACTACAAGAAATATGTCAACTTATGACCTTCTGTCAGTGACCCTCGAAGAATTGGTCATAAATTTATGACCATTTTAGACCAATTGGTCAAAAGCTATTCAGGGGGCTTCAAACCCTAAACCATTGCGACCATTTTGGTCAGAAAGGTCGTAATTTCCTTACACGAAATGGTCAGAGAGCAAACAGTGCTAGTCCGTTGCCTTATTTCTAGTTGTTAATGACCAATATAGATGGTCATAGCCTTGTAGATTGTGGTGGGTTGTGATGACTAGGCGCCATCTCATCAGTTTTGCCTATGTGTCATGTCCATGTGGCAGTTTTTGCCCTAGGTTGTGAAGCAACCTATATTTCTATCATTCCCAAAATTCCCAAAAAAATCTCATAAATTCTTTGGGTCATATCTTCATCAAATATGTAAAAATCCTTCCTTGCCTAGTTCAAAACTAATTCAACAATATTCATTTTTGTATTCTGTTCACAACAACACTTTATGAAGGAAGTGCTATTTATATATTCTTGATCGCCCTCGGAATTTTTGGGCACTCTTTCCTATCCAAATCTTTACCGCATGACAAAATTCAGCTCCATTTGCCTAGCAAATCTTCCGGCAAATTTCCAAAGTTTTTGTCCACCTAGAAGCATTGTGAAGGAAGTACCTTTTTTATATCTCTAAATGACATGAAATTTATATAGTTCCTTCATATGCCCAAATTATGACCCTCCTCCAAATTGCAGCTCAGTCAAATCATCTATGTGAGCCCAGGTTCAATTTATATTTTATGGCCAAATTGGCACGTTGCAAAGCAAGTGTTATATAGACCCCTCCTATTACCCTCAAACTTTTCGGGCACTCTTCCATACCCAAATCATTGCCACATTACAATATTCAGCTCAATTTTCCTAGTAAATCTTTCTCGGGAAATTTCCAAAGTTTCTACCTCGAGAGAAGCTTTGTGAAGTAAGTACTAGCTAGGCTTACCCAAATGATCTGAAAATTTACCAGAGCATGACCATACCTAAGTAACTTACCTACACCAATTTTGAGCTCATTTCATTCATCCAATCTCTCTCACTAGTTTTCCCAAGTTTCTGTCCATAGAAGAGCATTGTGAAGGAAGTACTACTTTGGCACGTCCAAATGGTATCAATTTTCTACAATGCTTTCCTATGCCCAAATAACCATCCTCCACAAAATTTCAGCTCACTCCATTCATTATTTTGAGCCCAGCTTCAACATTCATATTTTTGTCCAGCGTGGTACTTTGCAAAGCAAGTACCACCTAGGATCCTACTTTTGAGCTAAAAATTTGTGAAGACATTCTACTTAGTAGATGATCATCCTCAGCCAAAACTCACGCCCATTGGCCATGTGCATTTCCCATACCGCTAATCAAACACTTGGCTACTAATTCATGTTTGAGCATCGATCGGTCTCCTCGTGAGAATCTTATGTTGTAATTTTCTTCCTAGCACCAACCTGGGGAGTGCCCAACCCACTAGACATGCCTAGGCCGCCCAGAACACATGGCAACATTACGGTCACACGGTGACCACGCGACGGGCATGTGAGTTTACGCGCTCTAGAGTTGGGGCCCTCGGCCACCGCCCAAACCTCGACGTATCGCCACCAAACCATGTATTTGTGATTAAATAGGTCCTTATGTAACTAGAAATGATTTTTGGAAAAAATAAATAGCAAACTATGAGGCAGCTGCAGTTCAAATTTGACCCGCTTCCAACTAAATTAGCGGGAAATTTGTCTTTTTCACGAGAGGTGGATCAAAAAAATTTACACCCAACAATTTTGTCAATTGTGCATTAAATATGGCCTAGTATTTTATAAAAATGATTTGGTCCAATTTTGCAACAATTATTTGGTAGTTCCTCCACAAAAAACCTCATTTCGGGCACTCAAAAAATGGAAAATGGTTTTTTCATCCAAAGAAAATGAAAACTTCCTTAGGAAACAATGTTTGCCATTCCAATATGCACCCTTGTGCACAATATGAGATCATTTGAACAAACTATGCCATGAATGTGGCCATAAGATTGATCATTTGGCTTGAAAACCCTGAATCTTCACGCGTGATAGCTCATTTTTTAGAACACTTTTTTAAAATAATTGTCGTATTACAAGTTTATTATTTTTCCTGGAAACTTGGTCACATATAATGACACAATGCGAAGGTTTCCCAATTTTTTGAATTTTTTATGCCCGTTTCAAAATGCGGTCAAAACGGCGGGCATGACCATTCCTAGTTAGTGGTTGAATCTTGGAATTTTTTTGGTGTTTCTCTGATTAAATAGATACTTATGTACCTAGAAATGATTTTTGGAAAAAATAAAGAGCAAACTGTGAGGCAGCTGTAGTTCAATTTTGACCCGCTTCCTACTGAATCGGCGGGAATTTGTCTTTTTCACCGGAGGTGGATCAAAACTTTTGACACCCTACCATTTGGTCAATTGTGAATCAAATATAGCCTAGTATTTTAGAAAAATGATTTGGTCCAATTTTGCAACAAATATATGGTAGGTCCTTCACAAAAAGAACTCAATTTGGGCACTCGGAAAATGGAAAATGAATTTTCCATGCAAAGAAAATGAAAACTCCCTTAGGAAACATTGTTTGGAATTCCAAGATGCACCCTTGTGCACAATATGAGATCATTTGAACAAACTATGCCATGAATGTGGCCATAAGATTGATCACTTGGCTTGAAAGCCATGAATCTTCACGCATGACAGCTCATTTCTGTGAACACCTTTTTAAAATAATTGCCGTATTACAAGTTTATTATTTTTCCTGGAAACTTGGTCACATATAATAACACAATGCGAAGGTTTTCCAATTTTTTGATTTTTATTTTATTTTTTTATGCCCGTTTCAAAATGCGGTCAAAACGGCAGGCTTGAGAGTTCCTAGCTAGTGGTTGAACCTTGAAAAACTTTTGATGTTTCTCTGATTAAATAGATACTTATGTACCTAAAAATGATTTTGGGAAAAAATAAAGAGCAAACCATAAGGTAGCTGCAGTTCAAATTTGACCCACTTCCAGCTGAACCGGTGGAAATTTGTCTTTTTCACGAGAGGTGTATAGAACCTTTTGACAACCAACAATTTTGTCAACTGTACATTAAATATGCATTAGTATTTTCTAAAAATTATGTGGTACAATTTTGCAACAAATACATGTTAGGTTATTCACAAAAAACCCCATTTTGGGCACTCGAAAAATAGAAAATGGCTCTTTGTGCAATGAAAATGAAACCCCCCAAATCAACATTATTTGTCATCCTAAGTACATACATGTGCACAATATTGATTGATTTTAACAAACTATAAGTGGTTAATATGTTGAATGTTTGCCCTGAATAAGAGGATAAAAACTATAAGAAAAACAAAATATATATTTTACACAACCTTAATTCTGATTGGTTGAATTCGCTATGGCATGGATCGATGACATGGCGGAGATCCGTCCATCCATACAACCATCCACCGTCCATCCAACCCACTGATCCAGATCCTACCCTACCCTGCGCTTCTCTCCCTGATCCAACCCACCTCTCCCCCTCCCCACTGCCTCCCCTCACCTTCTCTCCCCGATCCAGATCCACACGTCGTCGCCGCCGCCCCTCATCTCCCTCGACACCTCCCATCCCCACCGACGACCTCGATGCCCTTCTCCCCCACCAGCGCCGCCCCCATCCTCTTCCCTTTCACTCACCTTCCCTCGCTCTCTTCCCTTGGCCGCCGCACGAGCAGGACTGCGACGCAGCACCAGCGCCGCCATGCTAGATCCAGCGCTGGCTACCCCCCTGCCCTACAGACCCGTGGCAGCTCATCTCGGTGCTGCGCCAGCGTGTGCGTCATGCCGCACCGTCGGAAAAGCCTCCTCCGGCATCCTGCGCCAAGCCTCCTCCGACTCAGGGGCGCCACCGCGAGCCTCCTCTGACTCGGGCACCGCGAGCCGCCGTACCGGTAGCAGCGCCGGTGTCCTTCCGACTCTCCTGCTCGACAACGCCATCGCCTAGGGTATTTTTTTCTTTGCCTGTCTCAATCCTATACCATGCGGTCTGTGAACTTCGGAAGCATATGTGCAAATCAATTAGTGTAATTAGTGTATTCACTGTGGGATCCATGGCCCCCCTCCCCCCAGATCCACCAGGCCATGCTCCTCCCGTGGGATCCATGGCGCGGGTCACCCTACAACAGCTGATCTGTGACAAGCGAGACAGGAAAGAGGTGTTCCTTCTCATGGTCTGCAGTGCATCTCGCGTTCCACGGCGTCCTTGGCGAGATGTATGCGACATCTTCAGCACACACAACGTCATGTGGCAATGGAGATCAGAAGTTGCGGCTGTACGACCACAGTGGTGGTAAGAGAAGTACGGCCCCTTCCCTTCCTTGCTAGCTAGTAGCTGTTTTGATTTTGGTTGGTCCAATCCGATCCAATCCTGCCATGTAGTTTGGTTATAACATAGGAGAGGGACACCTACAGTTGAGTTTCAGTTTGGACAGCATTTGACGCACATGTATTGGGGTATTTGGTTCACTTCTATTTGTATGTGCATTTCTTAAATTGAAAATAAAATTAGTTGGGTATTCAATTCCTACGAACCAATCTGCAACATTTTTTATTCAACATGTACTACATCAGCAACTTAAATTTGTCTGTTTCATTTACCAAATTTTTAGAGGCTTGATAGATATCAATGTCACAAGAGAACAGCTGGCTCGATTTGTTGACGCTTTTACTGCTTTACTAGGTACCAATACAATTCTTCCATAAGTGAAATAAATGTCTGAATTCAATTATACCTTTTGTTGTAGACTAGTGTTTTGACACCCAGTTAAATTGGCAGGAAGGAATGGAACCTTGGAGGAGTTGCTTGAAGTCATCATGTGGGCAGAACTAGGAATAAACAAGAAGCCAGTAAAAACTACCTTCCCTTTTTTATTGATGCTTATCATACAAAATTCATACAACCCCAATAATCTTGGGATGATGTGTTTGTCTGCAATTACTGACCGGCTAATCAACATGCATGCATCTCCCCTAGGCTTGTGCGGGTCAGACCAGCATTGAACAAATTAAAGTATGTTGCCAAGTGCAAGTGTGCTACTACGTACTAGTCTACTACATATGAGTGATTAGTGCGTGCAAGTGTTGTGCTTACTTATACAGTGCTACAACGTAAAAGCTTGGTGGCCCTGTCCCACAAACTAGTGCGCTACTACAAAATGAACATTAATGCATGTAAGTGTTTGTGCTAGCTTAGAGTGGTATGGTTTGAGTAAATATTGTTTGTACTACAGAACTAGTGCTAGCGTGCTACTACTGTACTATAGTACTAGTGAATGAGCGTTGGTGGTGTTAGTTTTTAGGTTAAAGACAATTTCTTACCTACTCAATTTATCATGTATATATGTTTTTTTATGTGAAGCCCCTGTTATTCGCGTCAACTATTGTTTATATGGTATTTACTGAAGTTATACCAAAATAATATGGTATATATTGAAACTGAACCGTATTCATAATTCGTACTGTATTTACTACAACCCCTGATTTTGCTACATCATTTTTATAGTTCAAAAAATCTGGGGCTATACATTATTATGTTCAGAAAAAACAAATAAGCAAACTTATGTGAATATAGTACACTTGATGTTGATCATCTGGTGCATTAGTATGCAATTCTCATTGTTAGTTCTTGTTTCTTGATTCATTTGTACTATATGATTCAGGTTTTATACTTTGCCAGTAGGTAGCTCATACTGCATGCTTGCTTCTGCTTTCAATATTGTGTTCTGCATGCTTTAGTCACTGTGCCCTTAGTTCTTTTTTGTAGGGAGCTATGCTTATCATCAGAAACTCTTGGTGATGATGTTATTCCTCATTTGGTTCATATGTTGCAATTATATACCACATAATTCTACACCATGTGGTGGACTTAAGTATCTTAGTGACTTCATTTGATGTGTGTATTTGTGTTAATTTTAAGCTTATGTTGCTGTGAAAATGTACCTCACTGACCGTCTGTCTATTTATTGTGTACTTCTTGCATGAGGAGGTGACTAGTGATGCGGCGCGCCAAGCAGCAGTAGGGGAAGGGGGTCTCCTGATCAAGGAGGTGGAGGAGTAGGGGCGTGCCCAGCCGGCAGCCCTGTCCTGCTCGTGGGGGAGGGGTAGGAGGGGTCGGCTCCTCTGCTTCCATTACGACCGCGGCAGGTAGCTCCTCCATCTCCCTCCCCCTCTTCCCGTGCTCACTACTTCTGCTGCTAAGTTGACGAATATGTGATGCACTTGTCCCAAGGAATTTTAGAGGGGTCTGTATGAACAAGTCATGTTTTTATTTTGTTTTATTTAGGTTGTTAGTTACCAAGCAGAGAGGGAAGATGAGCTCTTGCTCGGATTTTTTTTTGCCAGCACATGATTTGTATGTATGCAATCATCATCTGATTTGATGCTACCTTGTCGTTCATGTTGTGTGCATTGATTCCCACAAACTATAACTTGATTTGATTCTACCTTGTCTTTTTTTCAATTGATATTTTTCTCATCCAACACTCTGACTATAAATGTGTTGTTTTAATCCTGATGATGATGTAGTAGTATAAGGTGGACATCACATTCCTCTTTTAACCCAAAGTGAATAATTTTGTTTCATCATGTCTTGGTTTACCCAAGTCAGATTGTTTTTGGTTTGTACTTTGGACCTTGTGTGTTTCTCACATAAACTAGTGTTGTTGTAACATGAACTTTAGTAGGTCGCTCCTATCTAAATGTGATCATTGCAAGGAGGAACCATTGTTTGGCTTCATCCCTTACTCATTTGATCATTTTTATGGCCCATATGCATTCTACGTGTTGCCTAACTTGGCATGACGTGCACGAAAACTATTTGGGCATCCATATTCTAGCTCTTCTTAATTTTCATGCATGTTTCTTTCCAGACTTGATCTTACTACTAAATATCTCACCTGTTGTTTTCTGTTTTCTTGTTGGCAGATATTGAGTAAATTCAAGACGAAAGATGTTGAAAGAAGCTCCAAGACATTCTTATATAGCAAGTTCTGTAATAATAGCTGGGTTATCTGGGAATTTAATGTATCTTCTCTCTGTTTGTGAATTTCATGTATGTTTTAGAATTACAATTTCTGTTTCATATGAAATAGTAATTATGTATGTGATTTGAAAACGTGTGCAATGGAAACATGACTAATGCGACCCACTTATCAAAATAATTTGAGCACATTTGAAATTTCTGACGTGTGGGACCAGTGTATGATATTATGATATTTGGGACAAATATAAACAGTGGAAAATAAAATGGCAAAAAAAAATTCATATGCTGTAAAAGGCCACATCTTGAAATAAAAAGGCCGAATTGCTGGGCCAGGCCCATGTAGCTAGCGAAATTAATAGGAAAAATAAATATTAAAAAGGCCGAATTGTTGGGCTAGGCCCATGTAGAAAACCGAATTGGACCAGGCTAAATCTTGTGCCACATCAGCTTGCCACGCTGGATGCCTACGTGGCCTAGGGAGGTTGCTAGTGACCAAAACACCACAGTAGACGTATTTTGGTCATAAACGTCTACGACCATTCCAGAAGAAAGGTCGCTATAGTCAGTTTACGACGGCCAGCTTTTGACCTTATGTTTTTGGTCACAAAAAGGTCACAAATGGAAATTTGTGACCATTCAGTGACCAATAGTGGTGGTCACAAGTTGACATATTTCTTGTAGTGTGGCTATGGGGAAAGTGGTTGTCTAATTGTCCCACCATGAGGCTGCAGGTCCATCCAATTGGTGTGCGGCAAAACGCACCATCTCAGCATCTGTGCAACCCGTAGTGGTTAACTCCCTTCCAATCCTGCGTAGCCAGTCATTCGCAACTATGGGCTCGGTGCTACTGGAAAACACCGGTGGTTGTAACCTCAGAAAACGGGCTAAGTTGTCAACTGGAGGTGGTGGCGGTGGGTTGTTGTTGTTGTTGTTGTTGTTGTTGCCTTGATTCTGAACTAGCAACTGCATCAGTGTATTCTATTGTTGGATCAACTGAGTGAGCTCCGGTAGGAAGGCAAATCCGGGGTTACGTCTTGGAGGCATCTGGTGGGTTTTAGAGGGGAGAGATTAGAATAGAATGAGGTCTAATGAGAAAGCACTACCCATATGCACATGAGACAAACACAATCAATATCACTCCAAAAAAATATCAAGAAATGGCATACAAACGATCTAACTGTCGTTATAGTGCTTGGACTACTACTATATACATGGGGAAATACTGCTAATAATATGATAGTCTAGTAGAAATTTTGATCGGTGGAAGACTCCATGATATCTGCTCCAGCTTCATCTTCATAATCATCATCACTGGGGTCGGAGTCGGTGCTGTCGATGATGATGTAGTCCTTGGGGTGGTCATCATCTCCTCCTGGCGCAGGGTCTCCCATGAATACTCCTAGCTTCCTTGTCATGTCGTCATTCTTCTCCACTAGTATGATGATTTCCTCCTCATATCCGTCGCGTGTAGACTTGAGTTCCTCTTCCAGCTCCATGTTCCTAGTCATCAACTTCTTCAGATCTATCATGCTTGCGCACATTTGATTCTCCTGGCGACGAATGTGATGATTTAACTCCTGGATGAAGGCTGCAATGGACCTGTCCTTCCTGGTGCTGATCATCTCCCATTGCTCATCTTGGCGCCCACATATCTGGTAGATAGTGTCCTTAAGCTCCTTGTGATAAACATCGCCGATGCGTCCCATAGCAATGTGGGCTGACATGCTCTTGCCTAGACTCCAGGTTGGTGCATCAAAGGAAAACTCTATGGGCTTAGTGACTGGCGTGAATGTCCTTCTCGGAACTTGAACTCGAATCATCCAACGCTCCTCCTCTGGTAATGTGGCGGTGTAGCTCCCTGTGAAGCTTGGTATTCCAATGTTCAGGTACCTAGTGACTTCCTTCAAGTTCGTCCAAAAGGTGTGTCTTCATCCGGCTGTGTAAACTTATTCCTTGTGTCTGCCATCCTATAGAGTAGAAAATGGAGATGAGTCAAAAATGAGTAGAGAAGAGTGACCTATGGCTCATCTTAGTGGTCGTGTACTACATTCAGCGTGTGCTCTGTTACCATCTTGTAACGATCCGACCTCAACCGATCAAATCTCTGTGCATAAGTGTCATCCCTGGATCGGTAAGCTGACACACACAATACATGAAGGATTTATAACAGAGTAACAATCACACACTTATTACATCGAATGTCTCAAAAGAGAACTTATTACAATAACTATGGCTTAAGGCCATCTAAGTAAGATAACAGCGGAAAGCTTGGAAGATAAAGTGAGTCCATCAACTCCAACGGCATAGCTGAGTGCACGACAAATGACCTAGCGCACCTTACTCTTCATCTGAAAAGTCTGCAACATGATATGTTGCAGCCCGAAATGGGTCAGCACATGGAATATGCTGGCAAGATAACACAATAGAGCAATGAACAAGTAAATGCTATCACTACATGCATATATGGCTGGTGGAGGCTCTATGGTTATAATGTTTTTGCAAAAAGCCAATTTTTTTCCTACAACAAAGGAATATATTTTATGTAACTATCATGGTAGTTGAAAAACATTGAGAATGGTAAATCCCCATCTCAATCCCAATTAAAAGTAATTAACATCCCAACAAATTAATTTAGAGTGATGAGATCCACATGATAATTCAAGAACTAGATACTCAAGATGTCCATAACCGGGGACACGGCTAACCATGAGTTTGTACACTCTGCAGAGGTGTGTGCACTTTTCCCCACAAGACCCGATCTCCTCCGTTGTATTTCTCGCACTGCATGGTGTTTGAGAAACGGATGACTCAGACACAGTTGTTCCGAAGAGGTCCCCTTAACCGATAGATAGGCCGGTACACCTACAACCCCCTACATCTGCTAGCCCATCATGGAAACGTTTCCCACAACTTACTCAACTATGCGAGAGACCATAATGGCATGTGGCTGCACACGGAAGTTTCCAGCATGAATAATCTTATGATCCCTTTGAGCCTGAGTGGCGAACCAAAAAGGACAGCACTGGTATATCCCAAGGTGCCCGCAACCAATCCACCCAAATGTGTGTTTAAGTAGCCACCTTAAGTAAACCATTAATTATTAATCTCACATCTGTCATGGATACACTCAACCCAATCCACGTCTATGAGCATAGCATGGAAATAAGTAGCATAACGTAGAAGTAACTCCCAAGGTTTGATAATAAAACAGGTAATAGGTTCTACCTCATCATCTACTTCCTAAACCCACAAATTAAGATATCCTACTCATGCAATGTTTGAGGGTTGAAACTAATGCATAAAAACTGGGTATTAAAGGGATATGATCAAAGTGTTACTTTGCTTGCTAATGATCTGCAAAACCTAGTGACTCGTAGTAGAACGCTGCGCACTCTGGGAATTCTAGCGCAAACAAACAATAGCATACATAATCACTCAAGCATAGATGGACGGGTAAATCTTGAATAAGAGGATTGAATCTGAAAACTCAACTGAAGAAATTCTATTTGCAAAAAGAATCAATCGAATCGGAGCTACGGAACTGAAACTACGGTCAAAAAAACTTCGAAAACAAATCTGCTTGAAACCAAATTTTAAATTGTCAAAACCTTGTTCAAGTTGATTAAACAGAAAGAGAGTTTAGAGACGAAGATTTTGGCGTTGGTTTCACTGGATTTGGACAAACGGTTAAGAAACAACGAGCGTTTGAAGATTAGGGGCTAATCTATGATAAAAATAATCGCGGATGGGTCCTTGGCTGAAAATAAAATTAAAAAAAAACTAACGAACGAACGTTCGCTGTCTGAACCTAACCGGCGAATAGAGTTCATTGGAACGAACGAACGGATGAATGTCCGCTAAATAAATAAACCATCGGAAACTGAACCGATAAAAATAAAAATAAACGCATCTAGGGTTTTCAAAAAACCCGAACGGTTTCTACCTAAGCCAAAAAAACGGCGGGTCCGACGAACGGCGGCGACGAGCGGCGCGGGCGACGGCGTAGGCGGCGGCGGCATGCTAGGGTTAGGGCTTCGGGGCGGGGTGGCTTGGTGGGCTGGGGGGCCTCGGGCGGCGGCTTATATAGCCTGCCCGGCAGGAGTCTGGGTCGGTCACGGCCCGTTTAGGTCAGTTGACTTTTTTGTAAAATATATTTCGCCGGAAAAATCCTAAAAAATAAAATAAAAATCTAAAAATGCCAAAACAAATTTTCATCGTCTAAATAGAATATTTAGAACAAAATGAACATTTTCTTGGCCTAAAAATGCAATTTTCAAAAATGCATATTTTCTAATTCGAATAAAATAGCAGTAAAATCCAAAAAAAATTATTTATTTGATTTTAACATTTTTCCTCCAATATCTCATTTATTTTGGAGAAGTCATATTATCTCCTCTCATATATTTTAATTTGAAATATTTTTGGAGAGAAAAATAATAAAATCAAAATGATCCTTGTTTTCGATAGTTGAGAAAATTCAAATAGGAAAACAGTGAAATCCCCAACTCTCTCCATGGGTCCCTGAGTTGCTTAGAATTTTGAGGATCACAAAACAAAATGCAATAAAATATGTTATGCAATATGATGTCCTAGGTATAACATTCCAAATTGAAAATTTGGGATGTTACACATGGTCAAGTAACATGACCTCCAGAACAGGATTACCGTACCACTCTGGTGCAGATCTTACTCTGCTAGACCTACGATGTTGGGTAGTAACTTGATTTGAAGTTTCATGATCATCATCATTAACTTCCTCACTGATTGGTGTAGACATCACTAGAACAAATTTCAGTGATGAGCTACTTTCCAATTCGATTACCTTATCAGGTTCTACTTTCCTCCCACTCACTTCTTTCGAGAGAAACGCCTTCTCTAGAAAGGATCCACTCTTAGCAACAAAGATCTTGCCTTCGGATCTGTGATAGAAGGTGTGCCCAATAGTTTATTTTGGGTATCCTATGAAGATGCACTTCTCCGATTTGGGTTTGAGCTTATCAAGCTGAAACTTTTTCACATAGGCATCGCAACCCCAAACTTTAAGAAACGACAACTTAGGTTTCTTGCTAAACCACAGTTCGTATGGTGTCATCTCAACGGATTTTTAAATGGTGCCCTATTTAACATGAATGCAACTGTCTCTAATGCATAACCCCAAAAGGATAGTGGTAAATCCGTAAGAGACATCATAGATCGCACCATATCTAATAAAGTACGGTTATGACATTCGGACACACCATTACATTGTGGTGTTCCAGGTGGCGTGAGTTGTGAAACTATTCCACATTGTTTCAAATGAAGGCCGAACTCGTAACTCAAATATTTCGTCTCCGCCATCAGATTGTAGAAACTTTATTTTCTTGTTACGATGATTCTCCACTTCACTCTGAAATTCTTTGAACTTTTCAAGCATTTCAGACTTGTGTTTCATTAAGTAGATATACCCATATCTGCTCAAATCATCTGTGAAGGTCAAAAAATAACGATACCCGCCGCGAGCCTCAACACTCATTGGACCGCACACATCAGTATGTATTATTTCCAACAAGTCTATTGCTCGCTCCATTGTTTCGAAGAATGGACTCTTAGTCATCTTGCCCATGAGGCATGGTTCGCAAGCATCAAGTGATTCCAAAAGTCCATCGGCATGGAGTTTCTTCATGCGCTTTACACTAATATGACCTAAACGGCAGTGCCACATATAAGTTGCACTATCATTATTAACTTTGCATCTTTTGGCTTCAATATTATGAATATGTGTATCACTACGATCGAGATTCAATAAACCGTTTATATTGAGTGTATGACCATAGAAGGTTTTATTCATGTAAATAGAACAACAATTATTCTTTGACTTAAATGAATAACCATATTGCAATAAACATGATCCAATCATATTTATGCTCAACGCAAACACCAAATAACATTTATTTTAGGTTCAACACTAATCCCGAAGGTAAAGGGAGTGTGTGATGGTGATCTTATCAACCTTGGAATCAGTTCCAACTCACATCATCACCTCGCCCTTAACTAGTCTCTGTTTATTTTTGCAACTCCCGTTTCGAGTTACTACTCTTAGCAACTGAACCAGTATCAAATAATGAGGGTTTGCTATAAACACTAGTAAAGTACACATCAATAACATGTATATCAAATATACCTTTGTTCACTTTTCCATCCTTCTTATCCGCCAAGTATCTAGGGCAGTTCCACTTCCAGTGACCATTTCCTTTACAGTAGGAGCACTCAGTTTCAGGCTTGGGTCTAGCTTTGGGCTTCTTCATGGGAGTGGCAACTTGCTTGCCATTCTTCTTAAAGTTCCATTTCTTTCCCTTGCCCTTTCACTTGAAACTAGTGGTCTTGTCAACCATCAACACTTGGTGCTTTTCTTGATTTCTACCTTTGCTGATTTCAGCATCGCGAATAGCTCGGGAATCATTTTTGTCCTCCCTTACATATTATAGTTCATCACAAAGTTCTATTAACTTAGTTATAGTGAGTAGAGAACTCTATCAATTACTATCTTATCTGGAAGATTAACTCCCACTCGATTCAAGTGATTGTAGTACTCAGACATTCTGAACACATGCTCACTGGTTGAGCTATTCTCCTCCATCTTGTAGGCTAAATACTTGTCAAAGGTCTCATACCTGTCGAGTCGTGCATTAGTCTGAAAATACCAATTTCAACTCTTGGACCATCTTATATGCTTCATGGCATTCAAAACATTTTGAAGTTCCGGTTCTAAGCCGTAAAGCATGGCGCACTAAAATATTAAGTAGTCATCATACCAAGCTTGCCAAACGTTCATAATGTCTGCATCTGCTCCTGCAATAGGACCGTCACCTTGCGGTGCATCAAGGGCATAATTCTTCTGTGCGAAAATGAGGATAATCCTCAGATCATGGATCCAGTCCTCATCATTACTACTATTATCTTTCAACTCAGTTTTCTCTAGGAACATATCAAAAATAAAACAGGGGAGCTATACGCGAGTAATAGATCTACAACGTAGATATGCAAATACTATTAGGACTAAGCTTATGATAAGTTAAAGTTCAATTAATCATATTACTTAAGAACTCCCACTTAGATAGACATCCCTCTAATCATCTAAGTGTACACGTGATCCATATCAACTAAACAATGTCCGATCATCATGTGAGATGGAGTAGCTTTCAATGGTGAACATCACTATGTTGATCATATCAACTATATGATTCACGCTCGACCTTTCGCTCTCAGTGTTCCCAGGCCATATCTGCATATGCTAGGCTCGTCAAGTTTAGCCCGAGTATTCTGCGTGTGCAAAACTGGCTTCCACCCGTTGTATGTGAACATAGAGCTTATCACACCCGATCATCACGTGGTGTCTCGGCACGACGAACTGTCGCAACGGTGCATACTCAGGGAGAACACTTATACCTTGAAATTTTAGTAAGGGATCATCTCATAATGCTACAGTCGTACTAAACAAAATAAGATGCATAAAGGATAAACATCACGTGCAATCAATATAAGTGATATGTTATGGACATCATCATCTTGTGCCCTTGATCTCCATCTCCAAAGCACCGTCATGATCACCATCGTCACCGGCTTGACACGTTGATCTCCATCATAGCACCGTTGTCGTCTCGCCAACTATTGCTTCTATGACTATCGCTACCGCTTAGTGCTAAAGTAAAGCAATTACATGGCGATTGCATTTCATAGAATAAAGCGACAACCATATGGCTCCTGCCAGTTGCCAATAACCGTGTTACAAAACATGATCATCTCATACAACAATTTATATAATCACGTCTTGACCATATCACATCACAACATGCCCTGCAAAAACAAGTTAGACGTCCTCTACTTTGTTGTTGCAAGTTTTACATGGCTGCTACAGACTTAGCAAGAACCGTTCTTACCTACGCATCAAAAACCACAACGCGGTATAGTGATTGCTTTTTGATCTTTAGAAAGAACCCTATTCATTGAATCCAATTCAACTAAAGTTGGAGAAATAAACACCCACTAACCACCAGTATGTGAAGCACGTCTGTAGAACCATTCTCGCGTAAGCATACGCGTAATGTCGGTCGGAGCCGCTTCATCCAACAATACTGCTGAATCAAGAATAAACTAGTGATGGCAAGCAATATGTATATACCCACGCCCACAACTCCTTTGTGTTCTACTCGTGCATATAACATCTACGCATAGACCTAGCTCGGATGCCATTGTTGGGGAACGCAGTATTTCAAAAATTTCCTATGAACAGGCAAGATCTATCTAGGACATGCATAGCAACGAGAGTATGTCTACGTACCCTCATAGACTGAAAGCAGAAGCATTATGAAACGCGGTTGATGTAGTCGAACATCTTCGCGATCCAACCGATCAAGTACCGAACGCACGGCACCTCCGCGATCTGCACATGTTCATCTCGGTGACGTCCCTCGTACTCTTGATCCAGGTGAGGCCGGGGGAGAGTTTCATCAGCACGACGGCGTGATGATGGTGATGATGAAGTTACCGACGCAGGGCTTCGCCTAAGCACTACAACGACATGACCGAGGTGGAATTTTGTGGAGAGGGGTTTTGCGCACGGCTAAACAATGAAATTGTGTGTCTATGGGGTGCTGCCCTCCCCCGTATATTAAGGAGTGGAGGAGGGGAGGGCCGACCCTCTCACGGCATGCCCAAGGGGGGCAATCCTACTCCCAGTAGGAGTAGGTTTCCCCCCTTCCTAGTAGGAGTAGGAGAAGGAAGAGGGAGAAAGAGGGAAGGAAAGGGCGGCCAGGCACCCACCCAATTCGGATTGGGCTTGGGCGCATGCCCTCCACCTGGCCGCCTCCTCCTCTCTCCCACTAAGGCCCGTTAAGGCCCATTGACTCCTCGGGGGGTTTCGGTAACCCCTCGGTACTCCGGTAAATGCCCGAACTCATCCGGAACCATTCTGATGTCCAAACATAGCCTTCCAATATATCGATCTTTATGTCTCGACCATTTCGAGACTCCTTTTCATTTCCATGATCACATCCGGGACTCCGAACTACCTTCGGTTCATCAAAACACATAAACTCATAATACCAATCGTCATCGAACGTTAAGCGTGTGGACCCTACGGGTTCGAGAACTATGTAGACATGACCGAGACTCACTTCCTGTCAATAACCAATAGGGGAACATGGATGCTCATATTAGTTCCTACATACTCTACTAAGATCTTTATCGGTCAAACCGCATAACAACATACGTTGTTCCCTTTGTCATCGGTATGTTACTTGCCCGAGATTCGATTGTCGGTATCTTAATACCTAGTTCGATATCGTTACCGGCAAGTCTCTTTACTCGTTATGTAATGCAACATCCCGCAACTAACTCATTAGTCATGTTGCTTGCAAGGCTTACAGTGATGTGCATTATCGAGAGGGCCCGGAGATACCTTTCCGACAATCAGAGTGATAAATCCTAATCACCATCTATGCCAACAAAAAAAACACCATCGGAGACACCTATAGAGCATCTTTATAATCACCCAGTTACGTTGTGACGTTTGATAGCACACAAGGTGTTCCTCCGGTATTCAGGAGTTGCATAATCTCATAGTCATAGGAACGTGTATGTGTCATGAAGAAAGCAATAGCAAAAAACTAAATGATCATAGTGCTAAGCTAATGGATGGGTCTTGTCCATCACATCATTCTCTAATGATGTGATCCCGTTCATCAAATGACAACACATGTCTATGGCTAGGAAACTTAACCATGTTTGATTAACGAGCTAGTCAAGTAGAGGCATACTAGTGACACATTGTTTGTCTTTGTATTCACACATGTACTAAGTTTCCGGTTAATGCAATTCTAGCATGAATAATAAGCATTTATCATGATATAAGGAAATATAAATCTTTATTATTGCCTCTAGGGCATATTTCCTTCAGTCTCCCACTTGCACTAGATTCAATAATCTAGTTCACATCGTCATGTGATTTCACACCAATAGTTCACATCTTTATGTGATTAGTTCACATCTTCATGTGACTAATACCCAAAGGGTTTACTAGAGTCAATAATCTAGTTCACATCGCTATGTGATTAACACCCACAGAGTGATCATGGTTTGCTTGTGAGAGAAGTTTAGTCTACGGGTCTGCAACATTCAAATCTGTATGTATTTTGCAAATTTCTATGTCTACAATACTTTGCAAGGAGCTACTCTAGGTAATTGCTTCCACTTTTAATATGTATCTATATCGCGACTTAGTGTCATCTAGATCGGTGTCAAAAGCTTGCATCAACATAACTCTTTACGACGAACTCTTTTATCACCTCCATAACCGAGAAATATTTCCTTAGTCCTCTAAGGATAATTTTGACCGTTATCCAGTGATCTACTCCTAGATCACTATTGTACCCCCTTTCCAAAATCATGCTAAGGTATACAATAGGTCTGGTACACAGCATAGCTTACTTTATAGAACCTATGACTAAGGCATAGGGAATGACTTTTCATTCTCTTTCTATTTTATGATGTGGTCGGGTTTTGAGTCTTTACTCAACTTCACACCTTGCAACACAGGCAAGAACTCTTTCTTTGACTGATCCATTTCGAACTCCTTCAAAATCTTGTCAAGGTATGTACTCATCGAAAAAACTTATCAAGCATCTTGATCTATATCTATAGATCTTGATGCTCATTATGTAAGCTGATTTACCGAGGTCTTTCTTTGAAAAACTCCTTTCAAACACTCCTTTATGCTTTCCAGAAAATTCTACATCATTTCTGATCAACAATATGTCATTCACATATACTTATCAGAAAGGCTGTAGTGCTCCCACTCACTTTCTTGTAAATACAGGCTTCACTGCAAGTCTGTATAAAACTATATGCTTTGATCAACTTATCAAAGTGTATATTCCAACTCCGAGATGCTTGCACCAGTCCATAGATGGATCGCTGGAGCTTGCACACTTTGTTAGCATCTTTAGGATTGACAAAACCTTCTGGTTGCATCGTATACAACTCTTCTTTAATAAATCCATTAAGGAATGTAGTTTTGATATCCATTTGCCAGATTTCATAAAATGCGGCAACTACTAACATGATTCAGACAGACTTTGAAGCATCGATACGAGTGAGAAAATCTCATCATAGTCAACACCTTGAACTTGTCAAAAACCTTTTTTGACAATTCGAGCTTTGTAGATAGTAACACTACTATCAGCGTTCGTCCTCCTCTTGAAGATCCATTTATTATGAATGGCTCACCGATCATCGGGCAAGTCAATCAAAGTCCATAGTTTGTTCGCATACATGGATCCCATCTCAGATTTCATGGCCTTAAGCCATTTCGCGGAATCTGGGCTCATCATCGCTTCCTCATAGTTCGTACGTTCGTCATGGTCAAGTAACATGACCTCCAGAACAGAATTACCATACCACTCTGGTGCGGATCTTACTCTGGTTGACCTACGATGTTTGGTAGTAACTTGATCTGAAGTTTCATGATCATCATCATTAACTTCCTCACTGATTGGTGTAGGCATCACTAGAACAGATTTCAGTGATGAGCTACTTTCCAATTCGAGAGAAGGTACAATTACCTTATCAGGTTCCACTTTCCTCCCGCTCACTTCTTTCAAGAGAAACTCCTTCTCTAGAAAGGATCCACTCTTAGCAACAAAGATCTTGCCTTCGGATATGTGATAGAAGGTGTACCCAATAGTTTCTTTTGGGTATCCTATGAAGATGCACTTCTCCAATTTGGGTTTGAGCTTATCACACTGAAACTTTTTCACATAAGCATCGCAACACAAACTTTAAGAAACGACAGCTTAGGTTTCTTGCTAAACCACAGTTCATATGGTGTCATCTCAACGGATTTTTAGACGGTGCCCTATTTAACGTGAATGCAGTTGTCTCTAATGCATGACCCCAAAAGGATAGTGGTAAATCGGTAAGAGACATCATAGATCGCACCATATCTAATAAAGTACGGTTAAGACATTTGGACACACCATTACATTGTGGTGTTCCACGTGGCGTGAGTTGCGAAACTATTCCACATTGTTTCAAATGAAGGCCAAACTCGTAACTCAAGTATTTCGTCTCTGCGATCAGATCGTAGAAACTTTATTTTCTTGTTACTATGATTCTCCACTTCACTCTGAAATTCTTTGAACTTTTCAAACATTTCAGACTTGTGTTTCATTAATCAGATATACCCATATCTGCTCAAATCATCTGTGAAGGTCATAAAATAATGATACTCGCCGCGAGCCTCAACACTCATTGGACTACACACATCAGTATGTATTATTTCCAACAAGTCTGTTGCTCGCTCCATTGTTCTGAAGAAGGGAGTCTTAGTCATCTTTCCCATGAGGCATGGTTCACAAGCATCAAGTGATTCCAAAAGTCCATCAGCATGGAGTTTCTTCATGCGCTTTACACTAATATGACCTAAACGGTAGTGCCGCATATAATTTGCACTATCATTATTAACTTTGCATCTTTTGGCTTCAATAGTATGAATATGTGTATCACTACGATCGAGATTCAATAAACCATTTATATTTAGTGTATGACCATAGAAGGTTTTATTCATGTAAATAGAACAACAATTATTCTTTGAATTAAATGAATAACCATATTGCAATAAACATGATCCAATCATATTTATGCTCAACAAAAACACCAAATAACATTTATTTTAGGTTCAACACTAATCCCGAAGGTAAAGGGAGTGTACGATGGTGATCTTATCAACCTTGGAATCAGTTCCAACTCACATCATCACCTCGCCCTTAACTAGTCCCTGTTTATTTTTGCAACTCCCGTTTCGAGTTACTACTCTTAGCAACTGAACCAGTATCAAATACCGAGGGTTTGCTATAAACACTAGTAAAGTACACATCAACAACATGTATAGCAAATATACCTCTGTACACTTTTCCATCCTTCTTATCCGCCAATTATCTAGGGCAGTTCCACTTCCAGTGACCATTTCCTTTGCAGTAGAAGCACTCAGTTTCAGGCTTGGGTCTAGCTTTGCGCTTCTTCATGGGAGTGGAAACTTGCTTGCCATTCTTCTTGAAGTTCCCTTTCTTTCCCTTGCCCTTTCACTTGAAACTAGTAGTCTTGTCAACCATCAACACTTGATGCTTTTCTTGATTTCTACCTTCACTGATTTCAACACCGCGAATAGCTCGGGAATCATTTTCGTCATCCCTTACATATTATAGTTCATCACAAAGTTCTAGTAACTTAGTGATAGTGACTAGAGAACTCTGTCAATTACTATCTTATCTAGAAGATTAACTCCCACTCGATTCAAGGGATTGTGGTACTCAGACATTCTAAGCACATGCTCACTGGTTGATCTATTCTCCTCCATCTTGTAGGCAAAATACTTGTCAGAGGTCTCATACCTCTCGACTCGGGCATGAGTCTGAAATACCAATTTCAGCTCTTGGAACATCTTATATGCTCCGTGGCGTTCAAAACGTTTTTGAAGTTTCGGTTCTAAGCCGTAAAGCATGGCGCACTAAAATATCAAGTAGTCATCATACCGAGCTTTCCAAACGTTCATAATGTCTGCATCTTCTCCTGCAATAGGTCCGTCACCTAGCGGTGCATCAAGGACATAATTCTTCTGTGCAGCAATGAGGGTAATCCTCAGATCACGGATCCAGTCTGTATCATTGCTACTATTATCTTTCAACCCAGTTTTCTCTAGGAACATATCAAAAATAAAACAGGGGAGCTATACGCGAGTAATAGATCTACAACATAGATAAGCAAATACCATCAGGACCAAGTTCATGATAAATTAATGTTCAATTAATCATATTACTTAAGAATTCCCACTTAGATAGACATCCCTCTAATCATCTAAGTGATCACGTGATCCATATCAACTAAACCATGTCCGATCATCACGTGAGATGTGCTACCTCTTGAGCACTGCGTTGGTTTTCCCTTGAAGATGAAAGGGTGATGCAGCAAAGTAGCGTAAGTATTTCCCTCAGTTTTTGAGAACCAAGGTATCAATCTAGTAGGAGGCCACACGCAAGCCCCTCGTACCTACTCAAACAAATAAGAACCTCGCAACCAACGCGATAAAGGGGTTGTCAATCCCTTCACGGTCACTTACGAGAGTGAGATCTGATAGATATGATAATGATAAGATAAATATTTTTGGTATTTTTATGATATAGATTTAAAGTAAAAATTGCAAAGTAAAATAGATTGGAAACTTATATGATGGAGAATAGATCCAAGAGCCATAGGTTTCAGTAGTGGCTTCTCTCAAGATAGCATAAGTATTACAGTGGGTGAACGAATTATTGTCGAGCAATTGATAGAATTGAGTATAGTTATGAGAATATCTAGGCATGATCATGAATATAGGCATCACGTCCGTGACAAGTAGACCGACTCCTGCCTGCATCTACTACTATTACTCCACACATCAACCGCTATCCAGCATGCATCTAGAGTATTAAGTTCGTAAGAATAGAGTAATGCATTGTGACGCCCCCGATTCAATCGTACACTAATCATGCACGCAAATGTGTACGATCAAGATCAGGGACTCACGGGAAGATATCACAACACAACTCTACAAATAAAATAAGTCATACAAGCATCATAATACAAGCCAGGGGCCTCGAGGGCTCGAATACAAGTGCTCGATCATAGACGAGTCAGCGGAAGCAACAATATCTGAGTACAGACATAAGTTAAACAAGTTTGCCTTAAGAAGGCTAGCACAAACTGGGATACAGATCGAAAGAGGCGCAGGCCTCCTGCCTGGGATCCTCCTAAACTACTCCTGGTCATCGTCAGCGGGCTGCACGTAGTAGTAGGCACCTCCGGTGTAGTAGGGGTCGTCGTCGACGGTGGCGTCTGGCTCCTGGACTCCAGCATCTGGTTGCGACAACCAGAAAGAAGGGAAAGGGGGGAAAAGGGGGGAGAAAGCAACCGTGAGT
Source organism: Triticum dicoccoides (assembly GCF_002162155.2). Taxonomy (NCBI): domain Eukaryota; kingdom Viridiplantae; phylum Streptophyta; class Magnoliopsida; order Poales; family Poaceae; genus Triticum; species Triticum dicoccoides. Next base: position 631,713,546 of record NC_041392.1, on the reverse strand, counting down.
ACTCATCCAAAGTACTCGCAAGCAAGGAACTACACTACATATGCATGGGTATATGTGTAAGGAGGCCATATCAGTGGACTGAACTGCAGAATGCCAGAATAAGAGGGGGATAGCTAATCCTGTCGAAGACTACGCTTCTGGCAGCCTCCGTCTTGCATCAAGTAAAAGAGTGTAGATTGAAGTCCTCCAAGTAGCATCTCCAAATAGCATCTCATAGCATAATCCTACTCGGCGATCCCCTCCTCATTTCCCTGAGGTAGAGCGACCACCGGTTGTATCTGGCACTTGGAAGGGTGTGTTTTATTAAGTATCCGGTTCTAGTTGTCATAAGGTCAAGGTACAACTCCAAGTCGTCCTGTTACCGAAGATCACGGCTATTCGAATAGATTAACTTCCCTGCAGGGGTGCACCACATAGCCCAACACGCTCGATCCCATTTGGCCGGACACACTTTCCGGGGTCATGCCCGGCCTCGGAAGATCAACACGTCGCAGCCCCACCTAGGCAAAACAGAGAGGCCAGCACGCCGGTCTAAACCTAAGCGCACAAGGGTCTGGGCCCATCGCCCATAGCACACCTGCACGTTGCGTACGCGGCCGAAAGCAGACCTAGCCTAATGGCGTTCCAGTCCAATTCGGCGCGCGCCGCTCCGTCGCTGACGTCTGAAGTGCTTCGGCTGATACCACGACGTCGGGATACCCATAACTACTCCCACGTTGATGGTTAGTGCGTATAGGCTCGTAGCCAGACTCAGATCAAATACCAAGATCTCGTTAAGCGTGTTAAGTATCCGCGAACGCCGAACAGGGCCAGGCCCACCTGTCTCCTAGGTGGTCTCAACCTGCCCTGTCGCTCCGCCACAAAAGATCCACACAGAGGGTCGTCGGGACAAAGGTCCTTTCAGCCCCCAATCCGTGAATCACTCGCGGGTACTCTTCGAGCTGACCCGACTTTAGTCACCATCTGTATAGTATGTATGTATGTATAGTATATACCCGTGATCACCTCCCAGGTGATCACGGCCCGATAGTATAGCAAGGCAGACTGACAAGAATGTAGGGCCAATGATGATAAACTAGCATCCTATACTAAGCATTTAGGATTGCAGGTAAGGTATCAACAGGTGTAGCAACAATGTCAGGCTATGCATCAGAATAGGATCAACGGAAAGCAGTAACATGCTACACTACTCTAATGCAAGCAGTATAGATAAGAATAGGCGATATCTGGTGATCAAGGGGGGGGCTTGCCTGGTTGCTCTGGCAAGAGAGAGGGGTCGTCAACTCCGTAGTCGAACTGGGCAGCAGCAGCGTCGGTCTCGTAGTCTACCGGAGAGAAGAGGGGGAAGAAACAATGAATACCAAGTAAACAGATGCATATCGATGCATGACATGTCAAGAAGCGATGCTAGGCGTGCCCTAACGTGGTATAAGGTGGTACTGGTCAAGGGGGAATCATCCGGGAAAGTATTCCCGGTGTTTCGTGTTTTCGGGCAGAGGAGCCGGAGGGGAAAAGTTGCGGGTTCGATAGGTTAGGGGGTGTGGTGGACGAACGGACTGCGTATCCGGGTTCGCCACGTCGTTCTGAGCAACTTTCATGTTGAAAATATTTTAATCCGAGTTATTGATTAAAAGATATGATTTTTAAAAGATTTTAATAATTTTGGAATTTAATTAGTTATTTAATTAATTCGAAAAAAATGTATTTATGACGTCAGCATGATGTCATGCTGACGTCAGCAGTCAACAGGGGTTGACTGAGTCAACCCTGACATGTGGGTCCCGCATGTCATTCTCTAATATCTAATTAACCTAATCAGAGTTAATTAACATTAGTTAATTAGGTTAATTAGTGATTAGTGCTAATTAATCAGAATTAATTAGATTAATTAATTGATTAATTAACTAATTAATTAGTTAATTAGTTAATTAGTTTTATTTAATTTTTCATTTTCCTTTTATTTTTAAACCGTTCTGTGGGGGTGGGGCCCCCATGTCATCGGCCCAGAGGGCCAAACGGGCATGCGGGCGTGGTGGGTTTGCGGGGCGGTGCCCGTTTCGGGCGCAACCCCGAAGGACGCGGCGCGGGCGCCCGCGCCCGAAGCCAACGGGGGTCGGGGCGGCCGAGGCCACGACGGTGGCCGGAGGGGCCGCAGCCACGGCGAGGGTGGCCGGGCGGCAAGCGGCGCCGGCGAGGCGATTCGGGGCGACGGGGCGGGGCCGGCAGTGGCG
>NC_041392.1:631701676-631709414 GCF_002162155.2 Triticum dicoccoides | reverse complement strand
AACTTGCCCTTGTGACTGAGGATGAAAAGCAGTGCTGAAAGATAGATGAGTGCCCATAGCTTCTTGGAAACTTGCCCAGAATCTTGAAGTGAATAAACTGCCACGGTCTGAACTGATAACCAATGGAATACCGTGAAGCGAGACAATTCTGGTCAAGTAGAGGTTTGCCAGCTGACTAGCAGTGATCGTTTCCTTGACAGCCAGAAAATGTGCAACTTTAGAAAGTCGGTCAATGACGACAAGAATAGCATCATTGCCTTTCTGCGATTTGGGGAATCCAGTGACGAAGTCCATTTCAACATGGTCCCATTTCCATTCAGGAATAGATATAGGTTGCAGAGTTCCAGCAGGCCTTTGATGTTCTGCTTTGATACGACGGCAAACGTCACATTCAGCAACATAACGAGCAATGTCTTGCCTCATGTTAGACCACCAGAATCTCTGACGAATGTCTTGATACATCTTCGTACTACCAGGATGGATACAAAGAGGCGTATCATGAGCTTCTTTCATAACCTCCTGAGTCATATTCAGGTTTTCCTTCTTACATGGCACCACTAGGCGGCCTTTGAAGTACAAGGCGCCATCATCAGCAATAGTGAAGGATGAGGGACTTCCTTCTTTGAGGTCTTGCTTAATCTTGTAGGCTTCAGAGTCAAATCCCTGCATTGTCTTAATGGTGCCCACGAGATCGGGTTCAACAGCCAGGGTATAGAGAGAACCCTGGGAAACAACACGGAGATTCATCTTGCGGAACTCCGGAGGAGGGGGAGCGAGTGCACCCGGAGGAACAATATGGAGGTTTAGCTTTCTGAATTCTTCAACAAGTGAGGGCTGAACTTTGTGAACCTGGAGGTGATTGCAGTAAGACTTGCGGCTCAAGGCATCAGCCATTACATTAGCCTTGCCTGGGGTATAGGAAATACCCAAATCAAAATCTGCAACAGTCTCCATCCATCTCTGCTGACGGAGGTTCAGGTCTGGCTGAGTAAATAGATACTTCAGACTTTGGTGGTCAGTGAAGATCTCGCAACGATTACCGAGTAGGTAATGTCGCCACTGTTTTAGTGCATGAATGACAGCAGCAAGTTCGAGGTCGTGAACTGGGTAGTTCTCTTTGTGAGGGCGCAATTGACGAGAGGCATAAGCAACCACTTTGCGCTCTTGCATTAGGACACAGCCTAGTCCTTGACGGGAAGCGTCGCAGTAAATGACGAAGTCCTTCTTAGTATCAGGAGGAGCTAGTACTGGGGCAGAAGTCAACTTGTCTTTGAGTGCCTGGAATCTTTCCTGACATTTGTCTGTCCACTGGAACTTGACGCCCTTATGCAATAGGTTAGTCAGAGGCCTGGCAATCTTGGAGAAGTTCTCGACGAATCGACGGCAGTAGCTGGCGAGACCGAGAAAACTTCTGACTTGCTTAACGTTCTTCGGAGGAGTCCAATCGAGAATAGCCTGAACTCGTTCAGGGTTGACGGCAATACCATCCTTAGAGATGACATGCCCGAGATAGGTTACTTCGGGAAGCCAGAATTCACATTTGGAGAACTTGGCATAAAGTTGATGCTCTCGTAGCTTTTCCAGCACGAGGCGAAGATGTTCAGCATGTTCCTCTTCGTTCTTGGAAAATACCAGAATATCATCCAGATAAACCACGACGAACTTGTCGAGGTAATCCATGAATATATAGTTCATCAGGCGAGAGAAGGTGGCTGGAGCATTGGTTAAGCCGAAAGACATGACGGTGTACTCGTATGAACCATAACGAGTCACGAATGCGGTCTTGGGGATATCTTCCTCACGAACACGGATCTGGTGGTAACCCAACCTCAAGTCGAGTTTAGAGAACACTGATGATCCAGCTAATTGATCATACAGATCATTGATCCGAGGAAGAGGATACTTATTCTGAATGGTAGCTTGATTTATAGGACGGTAGTCTTGGACCAATCGGTTTGTCCCATCTTTCTTCTTGACAAAGAGAGAAGGTGCTCCCCAAGGAGAGCAACTTGGGCGAATGAAACCACTTTGAAGAGATTTATCGATTTCCTCCTTAAGCTCAAGGAGTTCATGCGGCGGCATCTTGTAGGGTCTCTTGGCTATAGGAGTGGTGCCTGGTTTCAAGTCGATGACGAATTCGACAGCTCTAGCAGGGGGAATCCCTGGGAGTTCTTCAGGAAAGACGTCTAGGAATTCACACACGACGGGAATGTTTTCAATGCCTTCAAGTGGTGCAGCGTTCAATGCGTTTAAGGCATAAAGTCTGGCCTCGGCATTCCGAACCAGATGAGCATCGTAGCTAATTATTTCATCAGAAGGGTGTAGCAGATGGACGGTCTTGGTGGCGCAAATGATAGAAGCGGTATGCGCCTTTAACCAATCCATTCCCAGAATGAGATCAATGCTACAGGACTTCAGTACGATGGGAGAGACAAGGAATTCCAGTCCTTCAATTTCTACAGGGACGTCGTTGCAAATCATGGAGGTTCGACATTGGCCCGCAGGGGTGTGCACTAATAGAGAAGCGTTCATGTCTTCACTTTTAATGCCATGCATGAATGCAAAATCTTCTGACATGAATGAATGCGATGCTCCTGTATCAAATAAAACAGATGCTGGTACTGAATTTACGAGGAGTGTACCCATCACAGTAGCAGGCTGGTCTTGAGCTTCATTCAGATCAATGTGGTTGGCATGAACACGGCCATAAGACTTGGCATTGTTGTTGCGGGCCTGGTTGTTCCCACGGCCAGTTGCTGGAAGGGCCAGTTGATTCTGTTTCTGGTTGCATTCCCTAGCACGGTGCCCTGGCTGTCCGCACCTGAAACACAACCCATTCTCGGGGGTAGGAACAGGAGCTTGGGGTGGTGGAGCTGGAAGCCTCGGCTGCCTGGTTGGAGCAGCCGGCAGACGAGGTGCAGCATAAGACTGCCTTGGGGCAGGTGCAGTTGGACGGTACATGCTGTTCGGGATCCATATCTTACGCTTCTGCGAGGGCGGGCCCGAAGATGAGCCCGTGTCACGGTTGCGCCTTTGAGAGCTCTGGTGTTCTTGCAGACCAGTCTCGACATTGATGGCCTTGTTCACCAAGGTGGCGAAATCGGCAAAGTCATGCACTAGAAGTGTGAGCTTGATGTCAGCTTGAAGGCCTTCACGGAACTTCTCCTGTCTGCGAGCATCAGTTGCAATGTCTTCTTCAGCATAGCGGGATAAGTCCAGAAACTCCCGCTGGTAAGCTTCAACAGTCTTGTTGCCTTGGGTGAGGTTGCGAAACTCACGCTTCTTCCTGTCCATGATTCCCTGAGGAATGAAGCGGGCACGGAAGGCAGCCTGAAAGTCTGGCCAGGAGATGATTGTCCCAACTGGCAGAGTACGCCTGTGGCTGTCCCACCATTGCGCTGCGGGTCCCTTCAGGAAGAAGGAAGCAAAAGTGACATAGCTGGCAGGGGCTACATCAGCAGACTCCATCTCATAGGTGATGTCACGGAGCCAGTCATCAGCATCCAGCGGCTGGGTTGAGCTGCGGTACACACTTGGGTTGAGGCGTATGAAATCCTGCAGAGTTGTTGTGTTTGGATGCTGGTTCATATTGGAGCGAGGAAACTGAGCCATCATGTTTTCCATGAACTGGCGATTCATCTCAAGCTGTTGGATCATACCAGCCATGTACTCAGGCGGTGGTGGGAAGTTGCCACCACGACCACGACCAGCTGGTCTAACCATCCTGCTAATATATAACAGGGGTAGTTCAGTATTGAGAAATTTGCATAGACAAGAGTCATTCATGATGAAACATGCATAATGAAAGGAGCACGACAGATACCACATAGATAGTCGGCATAACTTACAAAAGGGGTCGAACATAGAGTTCAGTACTCAGAGTTCAGTACATAGATTAAGTCATCATAGGCGGCACGCAGGCTCGCGAGTGCATTTAAGACTAATGAGCAAGACTACATTAGTCCCAGGAGGTACTGTGAAGGTAGCTGTAACCTGACAGCTGGTAGTGAGGCAACGGATAGTCCTCCACGTCAGTGGCCTGGGGGCCGCGGATACTCTGGTGTAGAACCCGACGCTCAGGTGGCAGAAGAGGACCAAGTGCGGGAGAGTAGCCTCCCACCTCTGGCCATCCGACACCGTGGGGCATCACGGTCCTGGCTGGGTAGATCGCAGAACGCGGCAGCTGTCCAGACCGGACAAAGGGGTGCAACCGCGTCAGAGCCCTGTAAAGGTGCTGACGAGTGGTGTACAACTCGTGGCGAAGAGCTCTGTTAGCTCGGTCCAGCCCATCAGCATGCAGAACCAGGCGCTGATGGTGGAAAGGCTCTCGGGTGACGGTGGAGTAGGCGGCAGTGTAGTATCCCTCCGCACCAACGTCAGATGCGATGGGAATGTGCCTGAAAGGGGAAGTGTCCAATGCCTGATACTCTCCACAAAGACGTGTCAGAGCAGCATGAGCCGCATCGTGGACTGCCATCTCGATGGTCACTCCAACACCATGAGCGGTGTGCAGCACGGTAGTGGACTCATACTCCCGAGAGTAGAGGTGGACGATGGCACGGTACTGCTCCTGGTTAAAGTCCTGGTACTCCTCGTAGACGGTGTACTCAGGGTGCCAGCGATAACCCAGATAGGTCATCATATCAGCTAGCACAGCAGGTGATCCTGAGGCACCAATGGCCGCAGTGTGGCGCACGACCTGCCTCGCGGGTTCCATCTGAAAACAAAGATGTTTCAATGGAGTCAAATGACAACACGGGCACTATTCAAAATGCTATCCTGCAAAATAACTATGGCTTATCCAACTTTGGGGTGAACGTGGTAACGGGATCCTAAAGTCAGAGTTAGTAATTTCGTTTAACCCGAGTAGAAAAGAATTCAGAGTCCCAGAGTAAAGGTTGAGGAGTAAAAGATCCTAGTACCACCCAATGGCGACGTGGGCCCGTAAGGCTCACAACCATGTTAGTAAAAGTTTTATAGTGACTAGAGTCGACTTCGGCCAAGGAGTGTGGAAGGGGGATTCCTACAGGCAGTCGGCTCTGATACCAACTTGTGACGCCCCCGATTCAATCGTACACTAATCATGCACGCAAATGTGTACGATCAAGATCAGGGACTCACGGGAAGATATCACAACACAACTCTACAAATAAAATAAGTCATACAAGCATCATAATACAAGCCAGGGGCCTCGAGGGCTCGAATACGAGTGCTCGATCATAGACGAGTCAGCGGAAGCAACAATATCTGAGTACAGACATAAGTTAAACAAGTTTGCCTTAAGAAGGCTAGCACAAACTGGGATACAGATCGAAAGAGGCGCAGGCCTCCTGCCTGGGATCCTCCTAAACTACTCCTGGTCGTCGCCAGCGGGCTGCACGTAGTAGTAGGCACCTCCGGTGTAGTAGGGGTCGTCGTCGACGGTGGCGTCTGGCTCCTGGACTCCAGTATCTGGTCGCGACAACCAGAACGAAAGAAAGGGGGAAAAGGGGGGAGAAAGCAACCATGAGTACTCATCCAAAGTACTCGCAAGCAAGGAACTACACTACATATGCATGGGTACATGTGTAAAGGGCCATATCAGTGGACTGAACTGCAGAATGCCAGAATAAGAGGGGGATAGCTAGTCCTATCGAAGAATACGCTTCTGGTCACCTTCGTCTTGCAACAGGCAGGAGAGGGTAGGTCGAAGTCCTCCAAGTAGCATCGCATAGCATATCCTACCCGGCGATCCTCCCCTCGTATCCCTGAGGGAGAGCGACCACCGGTTGTATCTGGCACTTGGAAGGGTGTGTTTTATTAAGTATCCGGTTCTAGTTGTCATAAGGTCAAGGTACAACTCCAAGTCGTCCTGTTACCGAAGATCACGGCTATTCGAATAGATTAACTTCCCTGCAGGGGTGCACCACATAACCCAACACGCTCGATCCCATTTGGCCGGACACACTTTCCTGGGTCATGTCCGGCCTCGGAAGATCAACACGTCGCAGCCCCACCTAGGCAAAACAGAGAGGCCAGCACGCCGGTCTAAACCTAAGCGCACAGGGGTCTGGGCCCATCGCCCATAGCACACCTGCACGTTGCGAGGGCGGCCGGAAGCAGAACTAGCCCCCTTAATACAAGAGCAGGCTTACGTTCCAATCCGGCGCGCGCCGCTCCGTCGCTGACGTCTGAAGTGCTTCGGCTGATACCACGATGTCGGGATACCCATAACTACTCCCACGTAGATGGTTAGTGCGTATAGGCTCGTAGCCGACTCAGATCAAACACCAAGATCTCGTTAAGCGTGTTAAGTATCCGCGAACGCCGAACAGGGCCAGGCCCACCTGTCTCCTAGGTGGTCTCAACCTGCCCTGTCGCTCCGCCACAAAGATCCACACAGAGGGCCGTCGGGACAAAGGTCCTTTCAGCCCCCAATCCGTGAATCACTCGCGGGTACTCTTCGAGCTGACCCGACTTTAGTCACCATCTGTATAGTATGTATGTATGTATAGTATATACCCGTGATCACCTCCCAGGTGATCACGGCCCGATAGTATAGCAAGGCAGACTGACAAGAATGTAGGGCCAATGATGATAAACTAGCATCCTATACTAAGCATTTAGGATTGCAGGTAAGGTATCAACAGGTGTAGCAACAATGTCAGGCTATGCATCAGAATAGGATCAACAGAAAGCAGTAACATGCTACACTACTCTAATGCAAGCAGTATAGAGAAGAATAGGCGATATCTGGTGATCAAGGGGGGGGCTTGCCTGGTTGCTCTGGCAAGAGAGAGGGGTCGTCAACTCCGTAGTCGAACTGGGCAGCAGCAGCGTCGGTCTCGTAGTCTACCGGAGAGAAGAGGGGGAAGAAACAATGAATACCAAGTAAACAGATGCATATCGATGCATGACATGTCAAGAAGCGATGCTAGGCGTGCCCTAACGTGGTATAAGGTGGTACTGGTCAAGGGGGAATCATCCGGGAAAGTATTCCCGGTGTTTCGTGTTTTCGGGCAGAGGAGCCGGAGGGGGAAAGTTGCGGGTTCGATAGGTTAGGGGGGTGTGGTGGACGAACGGACTGCGTATCCGGGTTCGCCACGTCGTTCTGAGCAACTTTCATGTTGAAAATATTTTAATCCGAGTTATGGATTAAAAGATATGATTTTTAAAAGATTTTAATAATTTTGGAATTTAATTAGTTATTTAATTAATTCGAAAAAAATGTATTTATGACGTCAGCATGATGTCATGCTGACGTCATCAGTCAACAGGGGTTGACTGAGTCAACCCTGACATGTGGGTCCCGCATGTCATTCTCTAATATCTAATTAACCTAATCAGAGTTAATTAACATTAGTTAATTAGGTTAATTAGTGATTAGTGCTAATTAATCAGAATTAATTAGATTAATTAATTGATTAATTAACTAATTAATTAGTTAATTAGTTAATTAGTTTTATTTAATTTTTCATTTTCCTTTTATTTTTAAACCGTTCTGTGGGGGTGGGGCCCCCATGTCATCGGCCCAGAGGGCCAAACGGGCATGCGGGCGTGGTGGGTTTGCGGGGCGGTGCCCGTTTCGGGCGCAACCCCGAAGGACGCGGCGCGGGCGCCCGCGCCCGAAGCCAACGGGGGTCGGGGCGGCCGAGGCCACGACGGTGGCCGGAGGGGCCGCAGCCACGGCGAGGGTGGCCGGGCGGCAAGCGGCGCCGGCGAGGCGATTCGGGGCGACGGGGCGGGGCCGGCAGTGGCG
>NC_041392.1:631700510-631701666 GCF_002162155.2 Triticum dicoccoides | reverse complement strand
AAAAAGGGGAAGAAAGCAACCGTGAGTACTCATCCAAAGTACTCGCAAGCAAGGAACTACACTACATATGCATGGGTATATGTGTAAGGAGGCCATATCAGTGGACTGAACTGCAGAATGCCAGAATAAGAGGGGGATAGCTAATCCTGTCGAAGACTACGCTTCTGGCAGCCTCCGTCTTGCATCAAGTAAAAGAGTGTAGATTGAAGTCCTCCAAGTAGCATCTCCAAATAGCATCTCATAGCATAATCCTACCCGGCGATCCCCTCCTCATTTCCCTGAGGTAGAGCGACCACCGGTTGTATCTGGCACTTGGAAGGGTGTGTTTTATTAAGTATCCGGTTCTAGTTGTCATAAGGTCAAGGTACAACTCCAAGTCGTCCTGTTACCGAAGATCACGGCTATTCGAATAGATTAACTTCCCTGCAGGGGTGCACCACATAGCCCAACACGCTCGATCGCATTTGGCCGGACACACTTTCCGGGGTCATGCCCGGCCTCGGAAGATCAACACGTCGCAGCCCCACCTAGGCAAAACAGAGAGGCCAGCACGCCGGTCTAAACCTAAGCGCACAGGGGTCTGGGCCCATCGCCCATAGCACACCTGCACGTTGCGTACGCGGCCGAAAGCAGACCTAGCCTAATGGCGTTCCAGTCCAATTCGGCGCGCGCCGCTCCGTCGCTGACGTCTGAAGTGCTTCGGCTGATACCACGACGTCGGGATACCCATAACTACTCCCACGTAGATGGTTAGTGTGTATAGGCTCGTAGCCAGACTCAGATCAAATACCAAGATCTCGTTAAGCGTGTTAAGTATCCGCGAACGCCGAACAGGGCCAGGCCCACCTGTCTCCTAGGTGGTCTCAACCTGCCCTGTCGCTCCGCCACAAAAGATCCACACAGAGGGCCGTCGGGACAAAGGTCCTTTCAGCCCCCAATCCGTGAATCACTCGCGGGTACTCTTCGAGCTGACCCGACTTTAGTCACCATCTGTATAGTATGTATGTATGTATAGTATATACCCGTGATCACCTCCCAGGTGATCACGGCCCGATAGTATAGCAAGGCAGACTGACAAGAATGTAGGGCCAATGATGATAAACTAGCATCCTATACTAAGCATTTAGGATTGCAGGTAAGGTATCAACAGGTGTAG
>NC_041392.1:631677851-631699282 GCF_002162155.2 Triticum dicoccoides | reverse complement strand
GGGGGAAGGGGTTAAGTGGGGGCGCCGGTTGGGCCGGGGGAAGGGCTGGCCCAGATGGGCCAGGGGAGGTTCCCTCCCTCTTTTCTTCTTCCTTTCTTTTCTTTTATTTTTTTTTCTTTTTCTGCTTTCTGTTTTAGTTTAATTAAAATGCCAAAACATTTTACAAAAATTTGTGCACCCCACCATAATTAGGTTTGCTATTTTAGACAACCCCCGAACAATTTAGTTTTCGTTTCTGAAAACTTTTATTGTTTGTTTTCGTTTTAAATTTGAAATTCGAACTAGGTTCCGAACTAACGCGAGTTTATCCACAGTAACCGAGGTGACGTGGCACCATTAGCGGGGATTACTGTAGCAAGATCATCCGGGCGTTACATGCATTAGGTAAGATGACATGATGTAGAGGGATAAACTCAAGCAATATGATATAAACCCCATCTTTTTATCCTCGATGGCATCAATACAATATGTGTCGTTTCCCTTTCTGTCACTGGGATCGAGCACCGCAAGATTGAACCCAAAGCTAAGCACTTCTTCCATTGCAAGAAAGATCAATCTAGTAGGCCAAACCAAACTAATAATTCGAAGAGACTTGCAAAGATAACTGTCGGTGTCAAAACCAGCGGATCTCGGGTAGGGGGTCCCGAACTGTGCGTCTAGGCCGGATGGTAACAGGAGGCAAGGGACACGAAGTTTTACCCAGGTTCGGGCCCTCTTGATGGAGGTAAAACCCTACGTCCTGCTTGATTAATATTGATGATATGGGTAGTACAAGAGTAGATCTACCATGAGATCGGAGAGGCTAAACCCTAGAAGCTAGCCTATGGTATGATTGTTGTTCTGTATGTTGTCCTATGGACTAAAACCCTCCGGTTTATATAGACACCGGAGAGGGTTAGGGTTACACAAAGTCGGTTACAATGGTAGGAGATCTACATATCCGTATCACCAAGCTTGCCTTCCACGCCAAGGAAAGTCCCTTCCGGACACGGGACGAAGTCTTCAATCTTGTATCTTCATAGTCCAGGAGTCCGGCTGAAGGTATAGTCCGGCCATTCGGACACCCCCTAATCCAGGACTCCCTCAGTAGCCCCTGAACCAGGCTTCAATGACGACGAGTCCGGCGCGCAGTTTGTCTTCGGCATTGCAAGGCGGGTTCCTCCTTCATAGAAGATTTTGAACACAAAGAATAGTGTTCGGCTCTGCAAAATAAATTTCCACATATTGCCATAGAGAGAATAATGTTCACACCAATCTAATCTGCTGACGTATTCCGTAGCATGACAACACCACGGCCAAGCCTTTATTCGAATCGTTTTATTATCCCACCTCAGCGCGTCATGCAAGGCAGTTTCCTTGGCACGTCTTGTTAAAGCAGAGACCGTGTCCCCTTATTCCAGGATTCTCATCGATACGGGCGTGGGTAACCCAACCGCTTCTAGGACTCCTAGACTATAGGCAAGTCCAAACGGCCACGGAGAGGACGCTTGATATTCACCCTCTTTATAAAGGGACAAGGCTTTTATTTTTTCCCCTCCCGTGCTCAATTGAATCCTTACCCCACCTCGAGCTCAAACACCCAAAGTTCAGGTCAGGTGCTCCGAACCTTCAATCATGTCCGGATCTAGCCTTCAAGGCCGATGGATGCCTTCCTCCGTCACGGAAGAAGACATCAGAAAGTTGAGGGAGGCCAGATATCTGACCGCCGAGGTTTCGCATCGGCTGCCTGCCCGAGGGCAGGCCGTCCCCTCCCCCGAACCAACGAGAACGTCGTGTTCGTCCCCCACTTCCTCCAAGGTCTAGGCCTTGCTCTGGATCCTTTCGTCAGGGGTTTGATGTTTTATTACGGGCTAGATTTCCATGATCTAGCTCCGGACTCCTTTCTTCATATCATGACATTTATTGTCGTGTGTGAGGCCTTCCTCCGGGTTACCCCTCACTTTGGCCTATGGCTCAAGAACTTTGAAGTAAAGCCAAAGATGATCGAGGGGCAACATGTAGCGTGCGGAGGTGCCTCAATATGCAAGATGACGGGAGCTCCATGGCCCAAAGGTTCCATTCCAGAGGTGTCTGAATTGTGGCAACATGAGTGGGTCTACATCACGGCTCCTAGAAGTGCCAAGGCGGCGGCCGCCCCTGTTTTCCGCTCGGGCCCTCCACCACAACTGATGTCATGGATCAGCAGAGGTCTAAGCTGGGGTCCAGCCAAGGACGTGTCTATAGTGCAAAGCTGCATTCGAGATCTCTTCAATGGAGATTTTAGTTTGGTTGCGGTAATACAAGTTATGCTGGTTCGTCAAGTCCAGCCTTGCAAACGCCGGCCCCTTCGATTGTGGGAGTTCAATCCCGAGGGACCGCGTGTTCAAAATTTCCTCGGCCTGACGCACGAGGAGATGTACAAGTCATTCTTCGGACCTCAGGTAGAGTGTCCGGAAATCTTCGAGGACGTGGGCCTGAGCAGTAACTGCGCCGCCGAACAGGTAAGGAATCTTCCGGCCGAACATACTATCTCTCATTTGTTACGAAGTTATTTCTAAGAGTTTGCTTTTTAACCAGGACTGGCTAACAAAGGAGAAGTTGATTCGGTGTTCGCCCCCCTCCCTGAGGGTTTGGACAATCCGGTATTGGAAAAGATGCTCCAGGTCGCACCTTGCCCGGAGCCCTTGAAGGAAGATATTGGGGAGGATAATACGGGCGGACGCGGGCCCCCAATGCTGCCCATTCTAACCGAGGGAGCGAGCGTCTCCATGAAGGAAGACAACCGGAGGAGGAAAAGGACTGCGCCCGGGGATTCGGAAGCCGAAGCTTCCAAATGGGAGAAGAAGTTCCCACAGAGGGTCCTACCTTGGGGGGTGCTTTTGCCGCACAAAGTCCGCGAGGGGATCAATTCTCCAGCGAGACGTAAGTGACCCGAAATACTTTAATGGTACAGGTATGCCATCTTTTTCTTCTGAGAAAATAACCACTGCATATATCTTTGCAGTTCGGGCCTTAGCCCCTCTCAAATGAGCTCGTCTTCAGGGGATCTTCTTCCAGAGATGATGGAGAGCGAAATGCCTCCTCCGGACTCCTCCGCTCCGGAAGCGGGCAACCCCGAAGTGTCATCGCGGAGGGCCTCTCCGAGTCTGGTGAGGCCAGAAGATAATCCCATTGACCCCCGAAACTCCCAGTGTCCGGCTCCCGAAGAGAGCAGACAAAAGAGTCCAGCACCGTCTGGTGTGCGATCGGATGTTCTGAGGGAGTTGGTGGGGCGAGCGGCCATCTCAGATGAACACCGTATGCTGATGAATACGGTGATGGAGAGAATCTCGTCCGCCGAAAGTGGATTGCATGAAGCTTTTATGAGTCTACTGACAGGCTTTGAGGTACGTAAAATAATGTATGATAGTCCTGCACATGCTAGGTGTGCCCTGTGTAGATAGTAGCCCCTGAGACTCTGGTTATCGTCGGAAACGACGATGAACAGAGGATCATATTCCCAGGTAATAACCATACTGCCTCTATGTGCAGGTGATCGAAGCTCCGGTGGCTAGCCGGACTAGCGAGTTTGCCCATTTAAAACGGCAGTTGGATGCGGCAGACGCCGACATCGAGCTTGTTAACAAAAGGCTTGACGAGGCACAGGGTAAGTGTCATTATCTGGTAAACGCCACATAGTAAGAGCAGATGATGCCAGTATCTTTAATATGTTGTGACTGCAGATGGAGCTGCCACTGTTGAAGCCTTGCGGGCAGAACTTGCCCGAGCCAAGGAACAAGCAAGGTTTGGTAATGCGGCTGCTTTGAAGGCGGCCGAAGAGTTGAAAGCCGAGAAGGCCGCGCATGGCGAGAGCCGAGATAAGATGGCCAAGATGGCCATAGAATTAAAAGCCGCCGCCGACTGTTGCCGGGTTCTTTAAAAGGAAAACCTAGCGAAGGCATCGGACCTTGAGAAGGCTGCTGCGACAAGAAAAGACATCCGCTCTGCTATGAGGGTGAAGAAGGAGGAGCTGCGGGAAGCCGGGGATATTGTAGCTGGGAAATCCTTTATGTTGCGGAGGAAGTTCGGAGATCCACGGTATGCCCCTCTGGATCGGCTGCGGAGTTCGGAGGATGTGTATATGGATTTGGCGGCGAGCACTGCTGATGCGGCCAAGTACTTCCAGGGTCAGACGGACCATGAAGTGGACCAGCTGTTTTGGACACAATTCCATTCTCCTGAGCGTCCGCTTTCATTGACTGACCAATTAGCCGAATGGGCCGAACTGAATAGGTTGTCCGGACTCGCCATGAGGTCTGTTGTGGATCAGCTATGGCCGGAAAGGCCAAAATCGAATAGCTATTTCAGCTTGGTGCAGCAGTTCCTTGACGTGGTGCCGCGCATTAATGCGATGAAGAGGTCGGCATGCATAGAGGGCTCACGGATGGCCTTTTCCCGTGTTAAAGCATACTGGGCAGAGATGGATGCTACCACTGTTGCAGCGCGGGATTCGGCCATAGGCCGAATGGCTGCTGAGCACTACTTTGAAGAAGTTCTTGAGGGTGCTCGTTTGATAGAGACCCAGTGCTCAAAAAATATTATGTTTGAGTGATATGTAATCTCATTGTAAGCGAAATGCTTTTATAAATTTTTATAAGGCTATTTTTACACTTTTTCCTGAAAGTAATATGATGCCTCCTGCGCAGCCGTTTACGTATACATGTGTATAACCTGAAAGATTGCAGCCGTTGGCTTCAACCCCCACGCATATAATGCGGAGGTGCTCGCAAAAAACACACGTTCACACTTAACCCAACGTCTTGGTCCTATTAAGGAGGTGATAGCGGAGCGAGCGAGGCAACCGGACTATAATGCTTTAGCACTTTCACTTAGCCATAGGAGTTTGACAGTGGGGCTACTAGATAGCCCCTGGTGGCTCCGCACTCTCCCGATCCCGGGGTGCGTACATGCCTGGCCGGAAAACGGCCCTTCGTTAAGGCAGAGGAATTCTAACATTCCAACAGGTCATCGAGTCATTGACCAGTCTCACGCTATATCATGACAGTCAGTTTTCGGCTTTCTCTACTGAGGTGCTCGTCCGGATGAACCAGGGCACAATCGCAGTAGTTCTCCTGGTGCTACTAGCCGGTAAAGCGGAACGTAAGGCACCAAAACACAGGAGCCATGCAAACCCAACATTTGACCAAAGACAATGATTTGGAGCTGATGCATATAGGGCCAAACTCGCGACGCCGAACACTCCCTAAGGTATTCGGTCTTTGTGGTATAAACCGGGCCTAGATAATGGCCTTTGTAAGAAGCCCCTTGTGTCCAGGTACGTGCATTGTTCTGGCGTGGCCACATGCCAAGACGTCAGCATCCTTCTCAACGGTGGATATGTATCAACAAGAGACAGTAAAAAAGGTTTACGCAGGGTCTTAATCTAAAAAGAATCCTTGGAGCGGGTCCCTGCTGCACGTCTGTGCCTGTGTCTCCGTTGTGCCGTATCCTGGACGGGTGTAGCACGATGATCGTCTGTAAAAGAGAGGAATTTAGGTGAAAAATTTATCGTGCAAAAAGATAGTTTTTAAAGAAACCATGTATAATTCAAGATGAGAAAAAATTGCCACGTGTCTGCGCGCGTTGAGCCCCTTGTATTGACAAATAGGGGTATGACCATTTATTCAGTATAAATAGCGGCGGCGGACTTGATTAGTTGTGTCTGAGGTCTTGACGACCTATTGGATGCTTTCGCTGGTCCGGGCGCCTTTAGTGTGTGGCTGCCAAGACAGCCGCACTCTCTTCGGCGCGCAGAGATCGCTTGATATTTCCATTCACTGAAATGATGCCACGTGGACCGGGCATCTTGAGTGTGAGGGAGGCGTAGTGTGGTATTGCATTAAAGCGAGCGAAAGCTTCGCGTCCGAGCAGTGCTTGATAGCCACTTTGGAACGGAGCGATGTGGAAGGTTAAATGCTCGCGACGGAAGTTATCGGGGGAGCCGAATATAACTTGTAGTAGGAGGGAGCCCATACAACGAGTCACTGGGCCTGGCGTTACTCCTTTAAAGGTAGTATTGCTATGGCGATTTTTTTTGGGTCTAACCCCATCCCGCGGATTGTATCCTGATATATTAGGTTTAGATTGCTGCCACCGTCCATCAAGACTCGTGTGAAGTGATATCCACCAATTACTGGGTCTAATACCAGGGCAGCCCATCCTGCGCATCGGATACTTGCTGAGTAATCGCGATGGTCGAAAGTGATCGGTTGAGACGACCAGTGCCAGGACTTTGCGGTGACAGGCACTTGGGTATATTTTCCTGGGAGTGCCGCAATTGTTTTTTCCCTTGATCACGTGTAACACGTTTACTGTTTTGACTTCTGGTGGAAATTTCTTTTGTTCCCCAGTGTCTTGCTTGGTAGGCCCGTCCTGGTCTTCACTTGGTGTATCCTCCCCCTTGTGTACGGTGTTGAGCTTGCCGGACTGCTTGAAGACCCAACATTCTCTGTGAGTATGATTAGCAGGTTTACCAGGGGTACTATGGATCTGACATACTTGGTCCAGAATTTTGTTGAGGCTGGACAGTTCATCCCTGGTGCCTTTAGAGGGGGGCTTTTGCTGACCTGGCCAAGAGCTTTTGAATCCGGCGTTTACTGCCGTGCCCTTTGTGTTGTCTTCTTTATTCCGGCGTTTGTTATTGCTGTTGCGCCGTGATTTCCCGTTTCCATCTCTAACTTCAGATGTACTAGGGTCGCTGGTGCTGCATCTGGCGAGCTAGCTGTCCTCACCCGCGCAAAAGCGGGTCATGAGGCTTGTTAATGCGCCCATCGTTCTCGGCTTATTTTGGACGAGGTGTCTGGCGAGCCATTCGTCACGGATGCTATGCTTAAAAGCTGCCAAGGCTTCGGCGTCCGGACAGTCGACAATCTGGTTCTTTTTAGTAAGAAACCTGTTCCAAAGCTTTCAGGCTGACTCTCCGGGCTGTTGATTTATATGACTCAAATCGTCCGCATCCGGAGGTCGGACATAAGTCCCTTGAAAATTTGCCCGAAAGGCGTCTTCGAGCTCTTCCCAACTTCCAATGGAGCTTTCGGGGAGGCCTTTAAGCCAGTGACGAGCTAGCCCTTTGAGCTTGAGGGGTAAGTACTTGATGGCATGGAGATCATCTCCTCGAGCCATATGGATATGAAGGATGTAGTCCTCAATCCAGACCTCAGGGTCTGTTGTTCCGTCGTATGTCTCTATGTTTACGGGTTTGAATCCCTCTAGAAATTCATGGTCCAGCACCTCATCGGTGAAACATAGGGGGTGTGCGGCACCCCTGTAGCTGGGTGTACCGCGTTGTTCGGATGTTTGTTGTGTTGCATTGTATGCTGCGGCGCGCTTGTGTGGTCCATAGATGGATCTTGTTGCGCCGTCCTTTGGGTGCGAGCCCTCGCATGGGTCGCGTGTTGTATTGTGAGTGGCGTTGTATGCCGCTCTGTGTTGGTAGAGGGGTCGTCTATCCGGCCAGGTGGCTGCTTTGATATTTGGTTGTGGGGGGTCTGAGTCCTCCTCGTCGAATTCAGGTAGCAGCTTCCGCTTTGGGTAGCTCTTGGAGGGGCGATTGTCGCCGTACCTCGCTACTGTGTTGAGTATTTTACTCCATTTGATTTGGAGTGTGTCTTGTGCAGCCTTGAGCCTTTGCTTCTGCTTTTTAAGACTCCTCGCGGTGGCAACAAGCCTTTTACGGGCATTCTGCTGCTCCGGGTGCCTGTGCGGCGTTATGTCGTCCGGACTATTATCCTTGATAAAATTTGTTTGTTCAGTTTGATTATCCGGATTGCCGTTGTCCGGCAGCGGTTCGCCCAGCTCCAGCGCTGGGTCTGTGTGATCGTTATTTCTGTCGAGGCGGGATTTGGGGCGGCGCTTGCGTCGTCGCTTTGACTGCTTCTCGAGGGAACAAGCCTTCGGTGCGTCCTTCCGCTCCTCGTCGTCATCTTTTGGTGCATCCACCATGTATACGTCATATAATGAGGTGGGCGTCCAGCGCCCTGTGGGCGGTGGTTCTTCTTCGCCTCCCGCATCGTCGTCCATACCGTCGATGTTTTCAGAGTCGAAGTCGAGCATGTCGGTTAAATTGTCGACAGTGGCTACAAAGTAGGTGGTGGTTGGGCGTCGAATTTCTTCGTCTTCCGCATCCCAATCCTGCTGGCCATGATCCGGGCAGGGCTCTCTTGACAAAGAGAGAGACTTTAGTGATTTCATAATATCATCGAAGGGTGAGTGCTGAAAGATGTCTGCGGCGGTAAACTCCATGATCGGCGCCCAATCGGATTCGATCGGCAGGGGCGCGGAAGGTTTGGAGTCCGGGGAGGAGTCTGGCTCCTTGGAGTCATGACTCTCGCGGAGTGCGGGGCTGGTGTTCGGCTCGATCGTCGTTGGGATCGCAGCCCCCGAGGCGGCGTCCAACCACCCATCCTCGATCGGCGCAGTTGGCTCCGAATTAAGGGTCGAAGCCGATCCGGGTGCGGCCTCCAGGGCACTGTTCGGCGGCAGAGCTAGATCATGCCCGTCGTGACAGTGCGGCGCGCTCGGCAGTGGCTCGACTCCGTCGAAGAACAAGTCCCCGCGGATGTCAGCCGTGTAGTTTAAACTTCCAAACCTGACCTGACGGACAGGGGCGTAGCTTTCGATCTGCTCCAGATGGCCAAGCAAATTAGCCCGCAGTGCAAAGCCGCCGAAGACAGAGATCTGTCCAAGGAGACAAGTTTCACCCTGGACTGCATCACTATCCATGATAGTAGGAGCCATCAAGCCTGACGGCGACGACATAGAGGAACTCCCAATGAAAGCACCAATGTCGGTGTCAAAACCGGCGGATCTCGGGTAGGGGGTCCCAAACTGTGCGTCTAGGCCGGATGGTAACAGGAGGCAAGGGACACGAAGTTTTACCCAGGTTCGGGCCCTCTTGATGGAGGTAAAACCCTACGTCCTGCTTGATTAATATTGATGATATGGGTAGTACAAGAGTAGATCTACCACGAGATCGGAGAGGCTAAACCCTAGAAGCTAGCCTATGGTATGATTGTTGTTCTGTATGTTGTCCTACGGACCAAAACCCTCCGGTTTATATAGACACCGGAGAGGGTTAGGGTTACACAAAGTCGGTTACAATGGTAGGAGATCTACATATCCGTATCGCCAAGCTTGCCTTCCACGCCAAGGAAAGTCCCTTCCGGACACGAGACGAAGTCTTCAATCTTGTATCTTCATAGTCCAGGAGTCCGGCTGAAGGTATAGTCCGGCCATCCGGACACCCCCTAATCCAGGACTCCCTCAATAACCAATCATGCATAAAAGAATTCAGAGAAGATTCAAATATCGTTCATAGATAGACTTGATCATAAACCCGCAATTGATTGGATCTCGACAAACACACCGCAAGAAGAGTTGCATCGAATAGATCTCCAAGAAGATCGAGGAGAACATTGTATTGAGATCCAAAGATAGAGAAGAAGCCATCTAGCTACTAGCTATGGACCCGAAGGTCTGAAGTAAACTACTCACACATCATCGGAGAGGCCATGGAGTTGATGTAGAGGCCCTCCATGATCGATGCCCCCTCCGACGGAGCTCCGGAAAAGGCCCCAAGATGGGATCTCTTGGGTACAGAAGGTTGCGGCAGTGGAAATAGGGTTTCGTGGTGCTCCTGGATGTTTTCAGGGTATATGAATATATATAGGAGGAAGAAGTAGGTCGGTGGAGCAAAGAGGGGCCCACGAGGGTGGAGGGCGCGCCCAGGGGGTAGGCGCGCCCCTGCCTCGTGGCCTCCTCGATTGTTTCTTGACGTCCACTCCAAGTCCCTTGGATCACGTTTATTCCAAAAATAACTCTCCCGAAGGTTTCATTCCGTTTGATATTCCTTTTCTGCGAAACACTCAAATAGGCAAAAAAAACAACAATTTGCACAAGGCCTGGGGTTAATAGGTTAGTCCCAAAAATAATATAAAAGTGTAAAATAAAGCCCATTAACATCCAAAATAGGATATATAATAGCATGGAACAATAAAAAAGTATAGATACGTTGGAGACGTATCACCATCCCCAAGCTTAATTCCTGCTCGTCCTCGAGTAGGTAAATGATAAAAACAGAATTTGTGATGTGGAATACTTCCTAGGATATTCTCAATGTAAATCTCTTTATTGTGGCATGAATATTCAAATCTGAAAGATTCAAGATATAAGTTTAATATTGACATAAAAATAGTAATACTTCAAGCATACTAACTAAGCAATCATGTCTTCTCAAAATGACATGGCCAAAGAAAGTTATCCCTACAAAATCATATAGTCTGGCTATGCTCTATCTTCACCACACAAAATATTTAAATCATGCACAACCCTGATGACAAGCCAAACAATTGTTTCATACTTTTGATGTTCTCAAACTTTTTCAATCTTCACGCAATATATGAGCGTGAGCCATGGATATAGCACTATAGGTGGAATAGAATGGTGGTTGTGGAGAAGACAAAAGGGGGGAAGATAGTCTCACATCAACTAGGTGTATCAACGGGCTATGGAGATGCCCATTAATAGATATCAATGTGAGTGACTAGGGATTGCCATGCAACGGATGCACTAGAGCTATAAAGTGTATGAAAGCTCAACAAAAGAAACTAAGTGGGTGTGCATCCAACTTGCTTGCTCATGAAGACCTAGGGCATTTTGAGGAAGCCCATCATTGGAATATAGAAGCCAAGTTCTATAATGTGAAATTCCCACTAGTATATGAATGTGACAACATAGGAGACTCTCTATCATGAAGATCTTGGTGCTACTTTGAAGCACAAGTGTGGTAAAAGGATAGTAACATTGTCCCTTCTCTCTTTTTCTCTCATTTTTTTATTTGGGCATTTTCTCTTTTTTTATGGCCTCTTTTTCTCTTCTTTTTTCCGGAGTCTCATCCTGACTTGTGAGGGAATCATAGTCTCCATCATCCTTTCCTCACTTGGGACAATGGTCTAATAATGATGATAATCACACTTTATTTACTTACAACTCAAGAATTACAACTCAATACTTAGAACAAAATATGACTCTATGTGATTGCCTCCGGCGGAGTACCAGGATACGCAATGAATCAAGAGTGACATGTATGAAAGAATTATGAACGGTGGCTTTGCCACAAATACGATGTCAACTACATGAACATGCAAAGCAATATGACAATGATGAAGCGTGTCATAATAACGGAACAGTGGAAAGTTGCATGGCAATATATCTCGGAATGGCTATGGCAATGCCATAATAGGTAGGTACGGTGGTTTTTTGAGGAAGGTATATGGTGGGTGTGATACCGGTGAAAGGTGCACGGTATTAGAGAGGCTAGCAGTGGTCGAAGGGTGAGAGTGCGTATAATCCATGGACTCAACATTAGTCATAAAGAACTCACATACTTATTGCAAAAACCTATTAGTTATCGAAACAAATTACTAAGTGCATGCTCCTAGGGGGATATATTGGTAGGAAACGATCATCGCTCGTCCCCGACCGCCACTCATAAGGAAGACAATCAATAAATAAAGCATGCTCCGACTTCATCACATAATGGTTCACCATACATGCATGCTACGGGAATCACAAACTTTAACACAAGTATTTCTCAAATCCACAACTACTCAACTAGCATGACTCTAATATCACCATCTTCATCTCTTAAAACAATTATCAAGTATCAAACTTCTCATAATATCCAATGCACTTTTTGTATGATAGTTTTTATTATACCGATCTTGGATGCCTATTATATTAGGAATAAATTCATACCCAACGCAAATTACCATGATGTTCTAAAGGACTCTCAAAATAATATAAGTGAAGCATGAGAGATCAATTATTTCTATAAAATAGAACCACCACCGTGCTCTAAAAAGATATAAGTGAAGCACTAGAGCAAAATTATCTACCTCAAAAAATATAAGTGAAGCACATAGAGTATTCTAACAAATTTCAACTTATGTGTGTCTCTCCCAAAAGGTGTGTACAGCAAGTATGATTGCGGTAAACTAAAAAGCAAAGACTCAAATCATACAAGACGCTCCAAGCAAAACACATATCATGTGGTGAATAAAAATATAGCTCCAAGTAAAGTTACCGATGGACAAAGACAAAAGATGGGATGCCTTCCGGGGCATCCCCAAGCTTAGGCTTTTGGTTGTCCTTGGATTTTACCTTGGGGTGCCTTGGGCATCCCCAAGCTTAGGCTCTTGCCACTCCTTGTTCCATAATCCATCAAATCTTTACCCAAAACTTGAAAACTTCACAACACAAAACTCAAAATAGAAAATCTCGTGAGCTCCGTTAGCAAAAGAAAACAAAACACCACTTCAAGTTACTGTGATGAAATAATTATTTATTTATATTGGTGTTAAACCTACTGTATTCCAACTTCTCTATGGTTCATAGACTCTATTACTAGCCATAGATTAATCAAAATAAGCAAACAACACATGAAAAATAGAATCTGTCAAAAACAGAACAGTCTGTAGTAATCTATAGGTTTCGACTACTTATGGAACCCCAAAAATTCTAGAATAAATTTCTGGAAGTGAGGAATTTATCTATTAATCATCTGCAAAAAGAATTAACTAAATATCAATCTTCAATAAAAAAATTGCAGCAATTCTCGTGAGCGCTAAAGTTTCTGTTTTTTACAGCAAGATCACAAAGACTTTCCCCAAGTCTTCCCAAAGGTTCTACTTGGCACAAACACTAATTAAAAGCATAAAACCACATCTAAACAGAGGCTAGATGAATTATTTATTACTAAACAGAAGCAAAAAAGCAAGGAACAAAAATAAAATTGGGTTGCCTCCCAACAAGCGCTATCGTTTAACGCCCCTAGCTAGGCATAATTGCAAGGATAGATCTAGGTATTGCCATCTTTGGTAGGCAATCCATAAGTGCCTCTCATAATAGATTCATAAGGTAATTTAATTTTCTTTCTAGGACCGTGTTACATGCCTTTCCTTAACGGAAATTGGAATCTAATATTCCCTTCTTTCATATCAATAATTGCACCAATCATTGTAAGGAAAGGTCTACCAAGAATAATAAGACATGAAGGATTGCAATCTATATCAAGTACAATGAAATCTACAGGCACATAATTCCTATTTGCAACAATAAGAACATCATTAATTCTTCCCATAGGTTTCTTAATGGTGGAATCCGCAAGATGCAAGTTTAAAGAGCAATCATCAAATTCACGGAAACCTAGCAAATCACACAAAGTTTTTGGAATCATGGAAACACTAGCACCCAAATCACACAAAGCAAAGCATTCATGATCTTTAATTTTAATTTTAATAGTAGGTTCCCACTCATCATAAAGTTTTCTAGGGATAGAAACTTCGAATTCAAGTTTTTCTTCATGAGATTGCATCAACGCATCAACGATGTGTTTGGTAAAAGCCTTATTTTGACTATAAGCATGCGGAGAATTTAGCACAGATTGCAACAAGGAAATACAATCTATCAAAGAGCAATTATCATAATTAAATTCCTTGAAATCCAAAATAGTGGGTTTATTGCTATCCAAAGTTTTGACCTCTCCAATCCCATCATTATCAAGATTCATATTGCAAAACAAATATTTAATAGGAGACACATCAATAACTTTTAAATCTTCATCATTATTATCATGGAAACTAGAAGAACACGCTTTCACAAAGCAATATTTCTTAGCATGCATCCTAGCGGTTCTTTATTTGCACTCATCAATGGAAATTCTCATGGCTTTTAGAGACTCATTGATATCATGCTTAGGTGGGATAGATCTAAGATTCAAAGAAGCAACATCAAGAGAAATCCTATCCACATTCCTAGCCAACTCATCAATCTTAGACAATTTTTCTTCAATGAAAGCATTGAAACTCTTTTGCGAACTAATAAATTCTTTAATATTAGATTCAAAATCAGAGGGTACCTTATTATAATTTCCATAAAAATTGTTGTAGGAATTACCATAATTATTAGAGGAATTGCTAGGAAATGGCCTAGGATTAAAATTACCTCTATACGCGTTATTACCAAAATTGTTCCTACCAACAAAATTCACATCCATAGATTCATTATTATTCTCAATCAAAGTAGACAAAGGCATATCATTAGGATCCAAAGGAACACTCTTATTAGCAAACAATTTCATAAGTTCATCCATCTTTCCACTCAAAACATTAATTTCTTCTATTGCATGCACCTTTTTACAAGTAGATCTTTCAGTGTGCCATTGAGAATAATTAACCATAATATTATCTAGGAGTTTAGTAGCTTCTTCTAAAGTGATTTCCATAAATGTACCTCCCGCGGCTGAGTCTAAAAGATTTCTAGAAGCAAAATTCAATCCGGCATAAAAAATTGTATAATCATCAAAAGATTCAAACCATGAGTAGGGCAATTACGGATCATTAATTTCATCCTTTCCCAAGATTGTGAAACATGCTCATGATCTAGTTGTTTAATGTTCATAATATCATTCCTAAGAGAGATGATCTTAGCGGGAGGAAAATACTTAGAGATAAAAGCATCTTTGCACGTATTCCATGAATTAATAATATTTTTAGGCAAAGAGGAAAACCAAGATTTAGCACGATCTCTAAGCAAAAACGGAAATAGCTTCAGTTTAACAATATGATTGTCCACATCTTTCTTCTTTTGCATATCACATAAATCAACAAAGTTATTAAGATGGGTAGCGGCATCTTCACTAGGAAGGCCGGCAAATTGATCTTTCATGACAAGATTCAGCAAAGCAGCATTAATTTCACAAGATTCGGCATCGGTAAGAGGAGCAATCGGAGTACTAATAAAATCATTGTTGTTGGTATTGGCAAAGTCACACAATTTAGTAGTATCTTGAGCCACCATGACAAGCAAGCGATCCAACACACAAGCAAACAAGAAACGAGCAAAAAGAGACGAAGTAGAAAAGAGAAGGGGAACGGAGAAAAAGGGCGAATAAAACGGCATGGGTGAAGTGGGGGAGAGGAAAACGAGAGGCAAATGGCAAATAATGTAATGTGAGGGATAAGAGTTTGTGATGGGTACTTGGTATGCCTTGACTTGTGCGTAGACTCCCCGGCAACGGCGCCAGAAATCCTTCTTGCTACCTCTTGAGCACTGCGTTGGTTTTCCCTTGAAGAGGAAAGGGTGATGCAGCAAAGTAGCGTAAGTATTTCCCTTAGTTTTTTAGAACCAAGGTATCAATCTAGTAGGAGGCCACACGCAAGTCCTTCGTACCTAAACAAACAAATAAGAACCTTGCAACCAACGCGATAAAGGGGTTGTCAATCCCTTCATGGTCACTTACGAGAGTGAGATCTGATAGATATGATAATGATAAGATAAATATTTTTGGTATTTTTATGATATAGATTGAAAGTAAAAATAGAAAAGTAAAATAGATTGGAAACTTATATGATGAAGAATAGACCCGAGGGCCATAGGTTTCACTAGTGGCTTCTCTCAAGATAGCATAAGTATTACGGTGGGTGAACGAATTACTGTCGAGCAATTGATAGAACTGAGCATAGTTATGAGAATATCTAGGCATGATCATGAATATAGGCATCACGTCCGTGACAAGTAGACCGACTCTTGCCTGCATCTACTATTATTACTCCACACATCGACCGCTATCCAGCATGCATCTAGAGTATTAAGTTCGTAAGAATAGAGTAATGCATTAGGTAAGATGACATGATGTAGAGGGATAAACTCAAGCAATATGGTATAAACCCCATCTTTTTATCCTCGATCGCAACAATACAATACGTGTCGTTTCCCTTTCTGTCACTGGGATCGAGCACCGCAAGATTGAACCCAAAGCTAAGCACTTCTCCCATTTCAAGAAAGATCAATCTAGTAGGCCAAACCAAACTGATAATTCGAAGAGACATGCAAAGATAACCAATCATGCATAAAAGAATTCAGAGAAGATTCAAATATTGTTCATAGATAGACTTGATCATAAACCCATAATTGATCGGATCTTGACAAACACACCGCAAAAAGAGTTACATTGAATAGATCTCCAAGAAGATCATGGAGAACATTGTATTGTGATCCAAAGAGAGAGAAGAAGCCATCTAGCTACTAGCTATGGACCCGAAGGTCTGAAGTAAACTACTCACACATCATCGGAGAGGCCATGGAGTTGATGTAGATGCCCTCCGTGATGGATGCCCCCTCTGGCGGAGCTCCAGAAAAGGCCCCAAGATGGGATCTCTTGGGTACAGAAGGTTGTGGCGGTGGAAATAGGGTTTCGTGGTCCTCCTGGATGTTTTCGGGGTATATGAATATATATAGGAGGAAGAAGTAGGTCGATGGAGCAACAAGGGGCCCACGAGGGTGGAGGGCGCGCCCAGGGGGTAGGCGCGCCCCCTGCCTCGTGGCCTCCTTGATTGTTTCTTGACGTCCACTCCAAGTCCCCTGGATCATGTTTGTTCCAAAAATAACTCTCCCAAAGGTTTCATTCCATTTGGATTCCGTTTGATCTTCCGTTTCTGCGAAACACTGAAATAGGCAAAAAAAAACAGCAATTTGCACTAGGGCTTGGGTTAATAGGTTAGTCCCAAAAATAATATAAGTGTAAAATAAGGCCCATTAACATCCAAAACAGAATATATAATAGCATGGAACAATAAAAAAATTATAGATACGTTGGAGACGTATCAAGATGGAGTAGCTTTCAATGGTGAACATCACTATGTTGATCATATCTACTATATGATTCACGCTCGACCTTTCGGTCTCGGTGTTCCGAGGCCATATCTGCATATGCTAGGCTCGTCAAGTTGAACCTGAGTATTCTGCGTGTGCAAACTGGCTTGCACCCATTGTATGTGAATGTAGAGCTTATCACACCCGATCATAACGTGGTGTCTCGGCACGATGAACTGTCCCAACGGTGCATACTCAGGGACAACACTTATACCTTGAAATTTTAGTAAGGGATCATCTCATAATGCTACTGTCATACTAAGCAAAATAAGATGCATAAAGGATAAACATCACATGCAATCAATATAAGTGATATGATATGTCCATCATCATCTTGTGCCTTTGATCTCTATCTCCAAAGCACCGTCATGATCACCATCGTCACCGGCTTGACACCTTGATCTCCATCATAGCATCGTTGTCGTCTCGCCAACTATTGCTTCTACGACTATCGCTACCGCTTAGTGATAAAGTAAAGCAATTACATGGCGATTGCATTTCATACAATAAAGCGACAACCATATGACTCATGCCAGTTGCCGATAATCGTGTTACAAAACATGATCATCTCATACAACAATTTATATAATTACGTCTTCACCATATCACATCACAACATGCCCTGCAAAAACAAGTTAGACGTCCTCTACTTTGTTGTTGCAAGTTTTACGTGGCTGCTACGGGCTTAGGAAGAACCGTTCTTACCTACGCATCAAAAACCATAACGTGGTATAGTGATTGCTTTTTGATCTTAAGAAAGAACCCTGTTCATTGAATCCGATTCAACTAAAGTTGGAGAAACAGACACCCACTATCCACCTGTGTGCGAAGAACGTCAGTAGAACCATTCTCGCGTAAGCGTACGCGTAATGTTGGTCTGAGCCGCTTCATCCAACAATACTACTGAATCAAGAATCAACTAGTGACGGCAAGCAATATGTATATACCCACGCCCACAACTCCTTTGTGTTCTACTCATGCATATAACATCTATGCATAGACCTTGCTCGGATGCCACTGTTGGGGAACGCAGTATTTCAGAAAAATTCCTACGATCATGCAAGATCTATCTAGGAAATGCATAGCAACGAGAGGGGGAGAGTATGTCTACGTACCCTCGTAGACCAAAAGCGGAAGCATTATGAAACGCGGTTGATGTAGTCGAACGTCTTCACGATCCAACCGATCAAGTACCGAATGCACGGCACCACCGCGATCTGCACACGTTCAGCTCGGTGATGTCCCTCGTACTCTTGATCCAGTTGAGGCCGAGGGAGAGTTTCGTCAGCACGACGGCATGATGATGGTGATGATGAAGTTACCGACGCAGGGCTTCGCCTAAGCACTACAACGATATGACCGAGGTGGAATTCTGTGGAGGGGGGGTATCGCGCATGGCTAAAAAATCAACTTGTGTATCTATGGGGTGCCCACCTCCCCCATATATAAAGGAGTGGAGGAAGGGAGGGCCGTCCCTCTCATGGCGCGCCCAAGGGGGGAATCCTACTCCCAGTAGGAGTAGGTTTCCCCCCCTTCCTAGTAGGAGTAGGAGAAGAAGGAAGAGGGAGAGAGAGGAAAGGAAAGGGGGTCGCCCCCCCCCCACCCAATTTGGATTGGGCTTGGGGTGCGCCCTCCACCTGGCCGCCTCCTCCTCTTTCCTACTAAGGCCCAATAAGTCCCATTGACTCCCCGGGGGTTCCGATAACCCCCCGGTACTCCGGTAAATGCCTGAACTCATCCGGAACCATTCCGATGTACAAACTTAGCCTTCTAATATATCGATCTTTATGTCTCGACCATTTTGTGACTCCTCGTCATGTCCGTGATCACATCCGGGACTCCAAACTACCTTCAGTACATCAAAACACATGAACTCATAATACCGATCGTCATCGAACGTTAAGTGTGCGGACCCTATGGGTTCGAGAACTATGTAGACATGACCGAGACTCACTTCCGGTCAATAACGAATAGCGGAACCTGGATGCTCATATTGGTTCCTACATATTCTATGAAGATATTTATCGGTCAAACCGCATAATAACATACGTTGTTCCCTTTGTCATCGGTATGTTACTTGCCCGAGATTCGATCATCAGTATCTTAATACCTAGTTCAATCTCATTACCGGCAAGTCTCTTTACTCGTTCTGTAATGCAACATCCCACAACTAACTCATTAGTCACATTGCTTGCAAGGCTTATAGTGATGTGCATTACCGAGAGGGCCTAGAGATACCTTTCTGATAATCGGAGTGACAAATCCTAATCTTGATCTATTCCAACTCAACAAACACCATCAGAGACACCTGTAGAGCATCTTTATAATCACCCAGTTACGTTGTGACGTTTGATAGCACACAAGGTGTTCCTTCGGTATTCGGGAGTTGCATAATCTCGTAGTCATAGGAACATGTATAAGTCATGAAGAAAGCAATAGCAATAAACTAAACAATCATAGTGCTAAGCTAATGAATGGGTCTTGTCCATCACATCATTCTCTAATGATGTGATCCCGTTCATCAAATGACAACACATGTCTATGGCTAGGAAACTTAACCATCTTTGATTAATGAGCTAGTCAAGTAGAGGCATACTAGGGACACTTTGTTTGTCTTTGTATTCACACATGTACTAAGTTTCCGGTTAATACAATTCTAGCATGAATAATAAACATTTATCATGATATAAGGAAATATAAATCTTTATTATTGCCTCTAGGGCATATTTGCTTCAATTATATCATGGTTGTTTTGACAACGTGTTGCCGTTTGAGATGTCTTATTATTGCTCGCTAGTTGATTATGTCATTGATATGAGTTAATATAATCTTTAAGAGTTATTGTCGGCATGGTTAGTTATAATATTGGCTGAAACCCTAGGTGCTGTTTAAGCTTATTTATGCAAACAAGAGCAAAAGAGTTCGTAAATTTTTTTCCTTTTCACCTTCAGTTTATCAACTGAATTGCTTGAGGACAAGCAAAGGTTTAAGCTTGGGGAGTTGATACGTCTCCAACGTACCTACTTTTCCTAATGCTTTTCCTCTTGTTTTGGACTCTAATTTGCATTATTTGAATGAAACTAACCCCGGACTGACGCTGTTTTCAGCATAACTACCATGGTGTTGTTTTTGTGCATAAATAAAAGTTCTCAGAATGGAACGAAACTTTGCGAGAGTTTTTTATATCAATAATAAGAATTTCTAGAGCCATGACCCACAAGAGGGGGCACCTGGGTGAGCACAACCTACCAGGGCGCGCCCCCCTCTCCTGGCGTGTCCACCTGGTGGCCCCGCGGACCCTTAAACCAATGCTATAAAATCCTGTTTTCCAGAAAAAAATCAGGGAGAAAGAATTATCACGATCCACGAGATGGAGCCGCCATCACCTCGTGTTCTTCGTCGGGAGGCTAGATGTGGAGTCCGTTCGGGGCTCTGAAGAGGGGGATCTTCGTTCTTCGTCATCACCAAACCTTCTCCATTGCCAATTCCATGATGCTCCCCACCAGGAGTGAGTAATTTATTCGAAGACTCGCTGGTCGGTGAGGAGTTGGATGAGATTCATCATGTAATCGAGTTAGTTTTGTTAGGGCTTGATCTCTAGTATCCACTATGTTCTTAGATTGATGTTGCTATGACTTTGCCATGCTTAATGCTTGTCACTTTGGGCCCGGGTGCCATGATTTCAGATCTGAACCGTTCATGTTATCACCATTATATCCATGTTCTAGATCCGATCTTGCAAGTTATAGTCACCTACTACGTGTTATGATCCTACAACCCCGGAGTGACAATAACCGGGACCACTCCCGGTGATGACCGTAGTTTGAGGAGTTCATGTATTCACTATGTGTTAATGCTTTGTTTTGTTCTCTATTAAAAGGAGGCCTTAATATCCCTTAGTTTCCAATATGGACCCCACTGCCACGGGAGGGTAGGATAAAAGATGACATGCGAGTTCTTTCAATAAGCACGTATGACTATTTACGGAATACATGCCTACATTATATCGACGAACTGGAGCTAGTGCCATATCGCCCTAGGTTATAACTGTCTCATGATGAATATCATCCAACAATTCACCAATCCAATGCCTACGAATTTATCCTATATTGTTCTTGCTAAGTTACTACTGCTATCATCACTGTTACACTTGCTACAAAACTACTACTATCACTGTTACTGTTACTATTGTTGTTGTCACCACTATCAAAACTATCATATTACTTTGCTACTGATCATGTTGCTACAGATAATTAATCTCTAGGTGTGGTTGAATTGACAACTCAGCTGCTAATCTATACCAATATAAGAAGACCCAAATGGGCAGATCCAAACCATCTCGGCCGTCAAATCATGTTATCTAGAGGTTTAAATCGCTCCAATGTTGAGCATCAAACATGTTTAACGCTCTAATTACCCACCACTGCCATTGGTTATAAACGCGGTTTGACTCAACGCTATCCCTTGAAATCTACCATGTAATTAATATCCTACCATTCCCACGAAAAAGTAATTGATATCGTACCAAATACCAATGTGCAATAGATATATCTTACCTAATATAAACGTGCATTGCACGTACATTATTACTAGTACCTTCAAGTATTCTTTGGCTCCCCTTGTGTCGAATCTATAAATTTGGGTTTAATACTCTAGCCTCGAAAACTGTTGCGGTCCCTTGTAATTATGGGTTATCAGGAGGA
>NC_041392.1:631641102-631677598 GCF_002162155.2 Triticum dicoccoides | reverse complement strand
GTCAAGGGTTGATTGAACCCCCTATATCCCTCCTTCAATACCCCTCTCAAAGAAACTTTGGTTGAGTCTCAATATCGGATTGGTGGGCAGGAAAACCGCCGATATGGTAATTTTGGCCAAGAAGACCACTCGTAGAGTCGCCATCCGTCCCATCATCGCCATGATTTATGGATGGGGCTACAAATCAAGCCCGCGAGCGTCCATATCTTGAGGTTGTGGGTGTTAATTTGGAGGGCAATCCATCTGCCAGCCGCCCGTGTGGGAGGTAAGTTTCACCCGCCTCCTCATCCTCCTGCATGACCTGTGACACCCCCGATTTGACCGTACACTAATCATACACGCAAACGTGTACGATCAAGATCAGGGACTCACGGGAAGATATCACAACACAACTCTACAAATAAAATAAGTCATACAAGCATCATATTACAAGCCAGGGGCCTCGAGGGCTCGAATACAAGAGCTCGATCATAGACGAGTTAGCGGAAGCAACAATATCTGAGTACAGACATAAGTTAAACAAGTTTGCCTTAAGAAGGCTAGCATAAACTGGGATACAGATCGAAAGAGGCGCAGGCCTCCTGCCTGGGATCCTCCTAAACTACTCCTGGTCGTTGTTAGCGGGTTGCACGTAGTAGTAGGCACCTCCCGAGTAGTAGTAGTCGTCGTCGACGACGGTGGCGTCTAGCTCCTGGTCTCCAAACGTCTGGTCGCAGCAATCGGGTATAGAGAGGGGGAAAAGAGGGAGCAAAGCAACCGTGAGTAATCATCCAAAGTACTCGCAAGCAAGGAGCTACACTACATATGTATGCATTGGTATCAAATGGAATAAGGGTATCATATGTGGACTGAACTGCAGAATACCAGAATAAGAGGGGGATAGCTAGTCCTATCGAAGACTACGCTTCTGGTAACCTCCATCTTGCAGCAGGAGAAGAGAGTAGATGGTAAGTTCACCAAGTAGCATCGCATAGCATAATCCTAACCAATGATCCTCCCTTCGTCGCCCTGTGAGAGAGCGATCACCGGTTGTATCTGGCACTTGGAAGGGTGTGTTTTATTAAGTATCCGGTTCTAGTTGTCATAAGGTCAAGGTA
The DNA here is from genome assembly GCF_002162155.2 of Triticum dicoccoides. Taxonomy (NCBI): domain Eukaryota; kingdom Viridiplantae; phylum Streptophyta; class Magnoliopsida; order Poales; family Poaceae; genus Triticum; species Triticum dicoccoides. Next base: position 631,676,501 of record NC_041392.1, on the reverse strand, counting down.
CAACTCCAAGTCGTCCTGTTACCGAAGATCACAGCTATTCGAATAGATTAACTTCCCTGCAGGGGTGCACCACATAACCCAACACGCTCGATCCCATTTGGCCGGACACACTTTCCTGGGTCATGCCCGGCCTCGGAAGATCAACACGTCGCAGCCCTACCTAGGCACAACAGAGAGGTCAGCACACCGGTCTAAATCCTATGGCGTAGGGGTCTGGGCCCATCGCCCATTGCACACCTGCACGTTGCGAGGGCGGCCGGAGAGCAGACCTAGCAACCTCCATTACAAAGGAAGTTGCGTTACGCGGTCCAACCCGGCGCGCGCCGCTCAGTCGCTGACGTCACGAAGGCTTCGGCTGATACCACGATGTCGAGTGCCCATAACTGTCCCCGCGTAGATGGTTAGTGCGTATAGGCCTGTGGCCAGACTCAGATCAAATACCAAGATCTCGTTAAACGTGTTATCTTGAAATAACCGCGAACGCCGACCAGGGACAGGCCCACGTCTCTCCTAGGTGGTCTCAACCTGCCCTGTCGCTTCGCCACAAAGATCCACACAGAGGGTCGTTGGGATAAAGGTCCTTTCAGCCCCCAATCTGTGAATCACTCGCGGGTGCTCCACGAGCCGACCCGACTTTAGTCACCACATGTATCATGTATAAAGTATATAGTATGTACCCGTGATCACCTCCCGAGTGATCACGGCCCGATAGTATAGCATGACAGACGGACAAGTAGGTAGGGCCACTGATGATAAACTAGCATCCTATACTAAGCATTAGGATTGCAGGTAAAGGTAACAACAGTAGTAGCAAGGACAGGCTATGCATCAGGATAGGATTAACGAAAAGTAGTAACATGCTACACTACTCTAATGCAAGTAGTATAGAGAAGAGTAGGCGATATCTGGTGATCAAGGGGGGGGGGTCTTGGCTGGTTGCTCTGGCAAGAGAGAGGGGTCGTCAACACCGTAGACGAACTGGGGGTCGCCGACAGTCTCGGGGTCTACCGGAAAGAAGTAACAGAGGGGGAACACAATAAATAATAAAGCAATCAAAGCAACACAAGGCATAACATAGCAATATGCAGTGCTATTTGTGCCTTAACGCAGTACTAGGTGATACCAGGAAAGGGGGGAACATCTGGGAAAGGATTCCCGGTGTTTCATGTTTTCGGACAGATGAACTGGAGGAGGAAAGTTGCGAGTTCGATTGGTTAGGGATGTGTGGCGGACGAACAGGCTGTGTATCCGGATTCGTCTCGTCGTTCTGAGCAACTTTCATGTAGAAAGTATTTTCATCTGAGTTACGGTTTATTTTATATGATTTTCTAAAGTTTTAAATCATTTTTAGAATTTATTTAATTAATTTAATTCAACATTATCCAGATTAGTGCATGATGACGTCATCATGACATCAGCATGACGTTAGCAGTCAACAGAGGTGTTGACTGGTCAAACTGACGTGTGGGTCCAGTGGGACCCACCTGTCATACACTGTTTTAGGTTAATCAGGGTTTAGGTTAATTAGTTACGCTTAATTAGTTAACTAAAATGATTGGGTTAAACTAATACAAAATTAATTAATTAAGTTAATTAATTAATTATTATTTTATTTAGTATTATTATTATTTTCTCAAAGTTTTATTCATATTCTGGAATTCATTTAAGTCAGAAATAAATGGTTAAATCGCTACGGGTACACAGAATTGTACCCAGCTATTTCAACCAGGGGCTAACAGGTGGGGTCCAGTTGACTGCCTAGTCAGCAGTCAACTAGGACCGTTGACTAGTCAAAGGATCAGGGGGGGCGCATGTCATTGACTGGGTTATCCCATGTCACAGCCCTAGCCTTAGCCTTTGCTTGACCTTGCATGATCATCATGTCATCATGTTTAAGTTTTATGAAACTCTGAAATGGGGATGGTCAAGCCCTAGCACAAATGCAATTCAAATAGTTTCAAATAAAAATATTTTCAATGAACTCAAAATGCCTTTCAAAAATGTTCATCATCTCTGGTTTAAGGTGGAAGCATCTACCCAAGATGATTTGCATTTTTGCTGGACACATTTGGGCTTTGAATTAAATCACTAGGTATTTGAATTTGGGCATTTAATCAATATAAATATTTTAAATGCTCGAATAATCCTGGAAACAATTTTGGGCAGTCGTAAATATTTCAAATAAAGCCAAAAATATATCCCAGGATTTATGGAAATGAGTTAGTATTATTACTAATTCCTAACATATCAAATAAATAGAAAACGGAAAACTAATAGAAGGAGAGAGAGAGTTTCCTTACCTGGCGCCACCTGGCGGCCCAGCTGGCCCAGCCAGCCCACCAGGGGCACGGGCGTCTTCCTCCCCGGTCCTTCTAGCGACGCCACGGAGACGCCCCGTGGCCCCTCGCTCCTCTCCCTCACTCTCTGCTCTCCCCCTCGCCCTCTGCTCCCTCTCCCGAGCACACCCGAGCGGAGCTCGTCGTTGCCGACGCAATTTACCGCGGCCACCGTCCACCTCGTGCCTCCCCGATGGGTCCAGAGGAACCGCCTTGACCCTCGCGTCCTCTCCACCAATTCAGGCGCCGCTAGGAGCTCCGTGACGACGACCCCGAGCTCTTCTTCCTCCTCGAACCCGTGGGTCACCGCCAGTCGATTCGCGCCACCGAGGATGTCCCCAAGCCCGCTGAGCCGTTCTTCGACCTCCCTGTGAGCTCCTGTTGTTTCCGCCTTGCTCTCCCCCTCCGTTCCTGTTCCCTATCCCCGTCTTCCGATCAAGCCCGAAGCTCCCCGCCGCCGGCCATGTCGCCATCGTAGCTACGGCCGCGCAACTTGGCGTTCGAGCTCACCGTTGCACTCACCGCACTTCCGTGAGTCGAACACGACTAACCACATCTCCTCCCTTGCTCGGCATTGCCCAAACCATTGCCGGCCGAACTCCGGCCGCCGCCCAACTCGCTGTCGCCGCCGCTACAGGCCACCCCAGCTCCGGTCGCTGCCACCACTGGATGCGCGCGTGTGCCAGCAACCCATAGCCGCAAACCTCGCCCGAAACCGTCGCCCGTAGCTCAATTCCGAGCGGACTCCGCCGCGGCTTGAGGTCGCCGCCGGCCAAACTCCAGTGTGCTGACGTGGCCGCGTAATTAGTGCTAATCACCGCCAGCTAAACCACTTTTAGACGCTGACAACGGGCCCCGCAGCGGGTCAAAGCCCAAGTCAACGCGGGATTAGTGTCTGACTCACTGGCCAATGGACCCCACAGGTCAGTTTTGACCCTGTTGACCTTGCTGACATCGTGCTGTCGTCATGCTGACGCAGTAAGTAATTTTCTGGATTTTGAAATAATCCAGGAATTCCAGAAAATTGCCTAAACTTCAAAAAATCATAGAAATTCAACCATAACTCCAAATGAAATAATTTATATATGAAAAATTATCAGAAAAATTCAAGGAATCTGTTTATGGAATTTTCATGCATGTTAGAACAACTTATGGCTGCTGTTTAGGCCAATTCGCATAAATGGAATTTAAACTCTCACATATGGAGTTTGAATTTGAACCTAGGGTTCAAACCAACTCCATTTAACATGTTGCTAGTTGCATTAGCTCAAAACACAGCATATTGACATGTCATGATCATGCATCATATTGTGCATTGCATTGATTGTGTTCATTCTCTGTTGCCGGTGGTTGTCCCCTCTCGATAGACGTTGTACCGACGTTGTGATCGTTGACACTGATGAAGACCCAATGATATCTTCAGAAGTGCCAGGCAAGCAAAACCCCCTTGTTCATTCTGATACAATCCCACTCTCGCTCCTGCTCTCTTTTACTGCATTAGGACAACGACGATTCAACTGTTACATGCTGCAGTAGTTGAACCCTTTTCCTCTGCATGACCTGTCATTGCCACAGTAAATAGATGAAACCCACTAGCATGAGTAGGAGTTGTTTGATCCCTGATGTGCCTACTCATTCATGTTTGTTTGTCATTCCTGCTACTGCTTAGAGTTGAGTCAGGTCTGATTCATCGGGGATGAATCGGAGGTGTGTAAACATGTCCTACTATTGAGAGCTAAGTGTGTGAACACGATTTGGTAAAGGTGGCGGTGAGAGGCCATGTAGGAGTACATGGTGGGTTGTCTCATTGAAACCGTTCTTAGGAACTGAGTTCTGTGTTTGTGATCCATGAAATAGTTACTACCATGCATTGGGCCCGAAACCAATGGACCCTCTCGGCTTCTTGATCACCCTTGTCCTCTGTCCAGGAGTTGCAACTAGTTTCTGGTGTTTATAGGATATGTGTTGGCGGCCGTGCGTAGCGCTGACCCTAGGGGTGGGCTATGATGCGGTAGATACACCATGGCCGGGCATGCCGGGCGCCCGTTTGGTGTCTCAGAACCCTGTACACATCATCCAGGGCCATATGTGGAAACCTCGACCGGACTCCCTGCGGATGGAACCTGGATAGGCGATAAACCTGGACTGGAGACTTGAGTGTTTAGGTAGGCCGTGGCCGACACCCTCGTTGGGCTTCCGCTTGAAGGTTGCCGAGTACATGTCGTGTAAATGGAGGTAAGTGGTGAGAGCGTGTGCGAAGAAGTACACCCCTGCAGGGTTATAAATGATCTATTCGAATAGCCGTGTCTGCGGTAAAGGACTTTTGGGTTGCCTATAACAGTTCATAGACAAGTGAAAGTGGATAGTCTAAAACTCGCAAGATAAGTGTGAGCGCTATGGATGGCCTTCTCGTAGGGAGACGGGAGCGGATCCATAGTGGTGTATTGAATGGTGAATATGTGGACTCGTGTGCGCCACCTCAAAAGAGTTGCTTGCAGTCGTAGTTCAGGTTAGCTACTAAGTCAAGGCTGGCTTGCTGCAGTTAAACTCCACCCCCCCCCCCTTGTTGATACCGATGCATATGTAGCTAGTTCTGATGTAAGTCTTGCTGAGTACCTTTGTACTCACATTTGCTTAATTTATGTTTTGCAGAGAGATTTCAGTCTCGCTAGTAGTTCCGCGTGGACTTCGACGTTTAGCCTGATACCTCAGCTTCGATCTTGTGCCCTCAGCAGGATCTGGTAGATAGTCAGGCTTCTCAGCCTTTTTCATTTATAGATGTCTGTACTCAGACATGTTAAGCTTCCGCATGTGCTTTGGTTTGTATGCTCTGAATGTTGGGTCATGAGACCCATGTTTGTATTTCTCGCTCCTCGGAGCCTAATGAATAATACTTGAGTTGTAGAGTTATGTTGTGATGCCATGTTGTATTTACACATATCGAGCATATTGTGTGTATGATTGAACTGCTTGGTATGTGTGGGATCCGTCAATCTAGTTGTTTATCCTTGGCAGCCTCTCTTATGGGGAAATGTAGTCTAGTGCTTCCATGAGCCATAGTAGTCCGCTACAGCCCGGTTCACCGGAGTCCTGTTAGCCCAGCACTACTGCTCAGGACACTTGACTGGCCGACATGTGTTTCACTTTGTTCCTGTGTCTGTCCCTTTGGGGAAATGTCACGCGGTGACATCCGGAGTCCTGCCTAGCTGCTACAGCCCGGGTTCCCGGAGTCCTGTTAGCTCAGTGCTACAGCCCAGATTCACACGCTGCTGACCGACATGCTCGATGTGATTCATGTATGCCTGTCCCCATAGGTTAGTGCCGCTTTGGGTTCACGACTAGTCATGTCGGCCCAGGTTCTCTGTCATATGGATGCTAGCGACACTATCATATACGTGAGCCAAAAGGCGCAAACGGTCCCGGTCCATGGTAAGGCGACACCCGTGGGAATACCGTGCGTGAGGCTACAAAGTGATATGAGGTGTTACCGGCTAGATCGATGTGACTTAGAATCGGGGTCCTGACAGCTTTGGTATCAAAGCCTGACTGCCTGTAGGATTACCAAGCCAAACCGGTCGAAGTTGTGTCTAGAAATGCTTTAGTTATGTAGGGGAATTGATTGTGGTAGGGAACGTAAGGCTCTTTTTACTCCTTATCCTCATGACCTTCTGATGAGTCATCTTATCTTTTCTACGGGGTTAAGTACTAGGCTTCTCTTCTATCTCTCAGGATGACATGTTACTAAACCATAGTTGCCTAGGATTGTTGAGTTCAAGCCTCAGTTCAGTTCCTACTACTTCCATATGTTCATAATTGGTCTCAGAACCTTGATATTGTGATGTTGAGTGGTTATGCCACCATTTTTGCAGGATGTCTCAAATCATTTTGAGCATTTACAGCCGTTATGCTGTCCGAGTCATCTCAGGTTTCTAAACAATCTGATGCATTTGCAAATCCTTCCTCCTAGTTCCCGATGTCCTTTTGGGCCAGTTTAAGCACACTAATCCATCTGTTGAGGTACTCCGCTGCCTCGGCATTTATGTTGGAGCTATTATTATGACCCTAGGTGTCTAGAGTATCACCTGGTAATCTAGCAATGCTTTGCATCCCCAGTGTGATGATTCTGGCCACCATTCTCGAAAGTGTCCCGTGATGCCGTTTAGTTAGTAGGCATTCTATTCCTGGGTTCTTGGCCCAAGATCCACTCTACTTACCTCGTGTTGATAGTGTTGCTCGTACCTTTAGGATATTAGTAGCCTTTGCGATAGTCCTCGAGGTCCATGGTATTTCCTTCTTCCAAATACCATGAACCATTAAGGCAGAAGTTCTTTGAACCAAAAGATCACCATTAGAGTACTCCTGAGGAGTTCTCCATTCATAATTGTGACTCTGCCAGTCCTACCTCTCAGCATGGGTTATTCGGAAGAAATATGTTGAACTTGTTCGACATACTAACCTATGCATCCACAACTCAGAAAGATATATGTTCCTTTGAGTTGTCCCTGTGTAGTTGTATTCCGATCCTTTTCTATCAGTTGATAGCCAAGTTTATGTCATGCATTCGTGTTATCAATGCCTATTATTCTTGTGGTCCATCGAGCCATTCTATTCTGCAATGACTAGGAGAAACAAACTCCAGCACCTCATCCATTTCTTGGACTAGTCAAAGTAGTTGTATTCCGTAGATCAAAATGCCAATCCAGCTTTTGTTCTGTTCTACCTTAGAGTATTACCCCCTTTATGTCAGGATTGTCATAGGAAATGCATCATCTCTCATGAATTCTTGACGTAGTGATACTCTCTCCATCATTATTCATTTCTTGGTTTCCATGTTGTTGCAACCGGAATGTCGACAAGTGAATCGTGATGTGTGAAATCAATACTCCTAGCAACCCCGTTGCTTGGTAGTTAAAGGACAATAACTTCATTCTTAGCATGTTGGTTATTGAATCATCGTTCTAAGGTAGATTGTGCTACCTAATCATTGTTTCTGGTGTACTCTTCGACCAATGTGTTAGGAGTGTGTCAATCCATCACTCTCTTGATCACATTGTCTTGCCCTGAAAAGCAAGATTGTTCTCGAGCTTAGTAACATATCGGTGGTTCGTGATGTTCCGAATATCTTCTTGGAAGTATTACCAGGTTGTCACCTGCCCGCTATGTTGAGTTCGTGATCATGTTGGTTTTCCTCCAAACCATCCTTTCTCCAAGAATCTGTGTCAGATACCCTGAGCAAGTTGGTTAAGCTAAACAACAACTTGGAGAGTTGAAAGATAAAAGCTTGTCCGACTCAGTTCATTCCAAAGGGATATCTTGCGTGTGTGTGCGTGTGTGTTGGAGAAAGATGATATCTTCATCAATCGATCCTCGTGATCAATTGTCGGTGCTATTGTCTTACCCAAACTTTGATTTGAGTGTGGGCTATCGTCAAATCAAATCAGAACCAACGATATTCGTAATGTTGTCCTACTCGTGGTTGATTCCTCGAGCATACATCATTATATTCTTTGGGTCTGACCAATGCTATCACCGTGTTCACTTAATTATGGATTTCCATTTATATGGAAACTTGGATGAATTGTTGTTGAGCCCATCAACAACATCCATGTCCTCTCCATGATTTTGTCGAACATTAAGCGAGTGTTGGAAACTTTTGAAAGCATCTCTTCATGCTAGCTCATGAAGCATATGTTGGATGAAAGAAGTGACTTCCTCTGATTCACGTGCATTTGGTGCAAGTTGCCGCCGTGAGTTCGAGAAAGTTAGTTTTGCTTCCTCTGGAATCATCCCAAGTTAGTCGTGCACGTGTGAAGTATTCCATGGTCTGATAGACTGATCATCTTCATTCCATATGAATTCCATAACACACTAAGCCACTGATTGACCTGTTCCAGGAAAAGAAGTTGTTTTGCTATCCTAGGTCATGCACAAGATTTCGATATCCTCAATGATGGTTCCCCACCAGAACTCGGTAGTGTTTTATTATAAGACTGCTATGTGGTCATACTTGTCTGGGACAACGTGTTCACATGTTGTAGCAGAACCAGCTCATGTTTTGGAGCTTGCTATCGCAGTTCATTCCCCGAGAATCTCGCAACGTCGTCTCGTCGATTTGTGTTGCAAACTTTCATTTTCCTTTCTAGACTCGATGAGTCTGGAATATCCTGACACCAACCAGATCTGAATCTCAGGCAGATATGATGGTTGGAGCATTTTCCAAGAACTATAATATTGGTCCCTTGATAACCGGTAAAGTGGATGTTGTGGCCAACACATCCAGCCGGAAGACCTATTATTGTAGTATCTCGATTGAAGAAAGTTGGCCACCTCCCCATGAGGATTTCGTAGGATTTACCTCCGTAGTTAATCCTTACGGATTCTTGTGCTCCCGAAGTCCAACCTTTTACTTGATGTCCTAGATACCAAACCATATCAATAAATGGGTTATCCTAGCACATCAAGGAGAACATTAGAAGCGGAGTGCTAAATGTCTCTCGGTCGATCATCCAGATTTTGTTTCCTTGGCCTCGCTAAGGTGAAATCTGAGAAAGTGTTATCTTCCTTTGCATCTGCATCATCCATCACCATTCATCATGGTGGTATGTTGTGTTGCCAGGATCCTTGACACAGATATTGGTAAAACCTTGATGAATATGGAGATGCTCAAGTTCTTGAGAGCACACGCAAGCACCAGGTTTTACCGTTGGCGTTAACTGGGATTTGCTTCCAGTTTCCTCGGTTATGTTATAACCTTTTCAAACAGTGGACTCACTCTCGACTGTTGAGCTCTTCCCCAGTTACCAGAATCACTCCCAACATTTGCATTTTGTTCCCAGCCTGCACCTCAGTAGTTGTTGTTCAGGATCATCTTCAAAAGTAGACTTACCATGGGTCTCATCCATTTCTGATGATAAGCAAAAATCATCCATTGCGTTGTCTTCAACAAGGTAGTCCACATCATCCATCCTAGTCCGAGTATGTCATTCTTTCGAACTCCTTCAAATGATCGTTTGTGACTGCCTTAGGCTGGTATAAAGAGTTTCAATGATCTCCGAATCAAAAGTAATTCTTTTTGCCACTTAAGGGAATAATTCTACGAGTCACCTTCCCCGAGGTATCATGTTACGAAATCATGGCAAATATCTCCTTGCTACTTTGAAATTCATGCTCCATCTTATTCGAGTATGGAATGGTTGCCTACTTAGTGAACCTTCGCTAACCGTTTCACTCCATCCCTTTAGGTGTATGCTTCGTGTCTCACCTCGAGAGATGTTACTATGTCTCATTCCATGAGTTGATCTTGTGATCATTAAGATGATCCTAAGTTGCTCGAATCTCAGGAAGGTCGATTCTTCTTAAATTCTCCCTTTCTACTCGTTGTCATGTTGGATGTAGTTCTCAAAGCAAGACGTCTGGATCGTGAAGATTGTGTTAGCTTGTGTCCCTCTGTCTTCTTACCTCACGGCTTGAATCTCGGGACGAGATTCTTGTTTAGTAGGGGTGAGTTGTCACAGCCCTAGCCTTAGCCTTTGCTTGACCTTGCATGATCATCATGTCATCATCTTTAAGTTTTATGAAACTCTGAAATGGGGATGGTCAAGCCCTAGCACAAATGCAATTCAAATAGTTTCAAATAAAAATATTTTCAATGAACTCAAAATGCCTTTCAAAAAGTTCATCATCTCTGGTTTAAGGTGGAAGCATCTACCCAAGATGATTTGCATTTTTGCTGGACACATTTGGGCTTTGAATTAAATCACTAGGCATTTGAATTTGGGCATTTAATCAATATAAATATTTTAAATGCTCGAATAATCCTGGAAACAATTTTGGGCAGTCGTAAATATTTCAAATAAAGCCCAAAATATATCCCAGGATTTATGGAAATGAGTTAGTATTATTACTAATTCCTAACATATCAAATAAATAGAAAACAGAAAACTAATAGAAGGAGAGAGAGAGTTTCCTTACCTGGCGCCACCTGGCGGCCCAGCTGGCCCAGCCAGCCCACCAGGGGCACGGGCATCTTCTTCCCCGCGCCAGCGCATGAAGCAGCTCGCTGAAGCGCGCCGACGCCGCCTTGGCCACCTCCTGCTTCCTCCCCGGACCTTCTAGCGACGCCACGGAGACGCCCCATGGCCCCTCGCTCCTCTCCTCACTCTCTGCTCTCCCCCTCGCCCTCTGCTCCCTCTCCCGAGCACACCCGAGCGGAGCTCGTCGTCGCCGACGCAATTTACCGCGGACACCGTCCATCCCGTGCCTCCCCGATGGGTCCAGAGGAACCGCCTCGACCCCCGCATCCTCTGCACCAATCCAGGCGCCGCCAGGAGCTCCGTGACGACGACCCCGAGCTCTTCTTCCTCCTCGGACCCGTGGGTCACCCCCGGTCGATTCGCACCACCGAGGACGTCCCCAAGCCCGCTGAGCCGTTCTTCGACCTTCCTGTGAGCTCCTGTTGTTTCCGCCTCGCTCTCCCCCTCCGTTCCTGTTCCCTAGCCCCGTCTTCCGATCAAGCCCGAAGCTCCCCGCCGCCGGCCATGTCGCCATCGTAGCTACGGCCGTGCAACTTGGCGTTCGAGCTCACCATTGCACTCACCGCACTTCCGTGAGTCAAACACGACTAACCACATCTCCTCCCTTGCTCGGCATCGCCCAAACCATTGCCGGCCGAACTCCGGCCGCCGCCCAACTCGCTGCCGCCGCCACTACAGGCCACCCCAGCTCCGGTCGCTGCCACCACTGGATGCACGCGTGTGCCAGCAACCCATAGCCGCAAACCTCGCCCGAAACCGTCGCCCGTAGCTCAATTCCGAGCGGACTCCGCCGCGGCTTGAGGTCGCCGCCGACCAAACTCCAGTGTGCTGACGTGGCCGCGTAATTAGTGCTAATCACCGCCAGCTAAACCACTTTTAGACGCTGACAACGGGCCCCGCAGCGGGTCAAAGCCCAAGTCAACGCGGGATTAGTGTCTGACTCACTGGCCAATGGACCCCACAGGTCAGTTTTGACCCTGTTGACCTTGCTGACATCGTGCTGTCGTCATGCTGACGCAGTAAGTAATTTTCTGGATTTTAAAATAATCCAGGAATTCCAGAAAATTGCCTAAACTTCGAAAAATCATAGAAATTCAACCATAACTCCAAATGAAATAATTTATATATGAAAAATTATCAGAAAAATTCAAGGAATCTGTTTATGGCATTTTCATGCATGTTAGAACAACTTATGGCTGTTGTTTAGGCCAATTCACATAAATAGAATTTAAACTCTCACATATGGAGTTTGAATTTGAACCTAGGGTTCAAACCAACTCCATTTAACATGTTGCTAGTTGCATTAGCTCAAAACACAGCATATTGACATGTCATGATCATGCATCATATTGTGCATTGCATTGATTGTGTTCATTCTCTGTTGCCGGTGGTTGTCCCCTCTCGATAGACGTTGTACCGACGTTGTGATCGTTGACACTGATGAAGACCCAATGATATCTTCAGAAGTGCCAGGCAAGCAAAACCCCCTTGTTCATTCCGATACAATCCCACTCTCGCTCCTGCTCTCTTTTACTGCATTAGGACAACAACGATTCAACTGTTACATGCTGCGGTAGTTGAACCCTTTTCCTCTGCATGACCTGTCATTGCCACAGTAAATAGATGAAACCCACTAGCATGAGTAGGAGTTGTTTGAGCCCTGATGTGCCTACTCATTCATGTTTGTTTGTCATGCCTGCTACTGCTTAGAGTTGAGTCAGGTCTGATTCATCGGGGATGAATCGAAGGTGTGTAAACATGTCCTACTATTGAGAGCTAAGTGTGTGAACACGATTTGGTAAAGGTGGCGGTGAGAGGCCATGTAGGAGTACATGGTGGGTTGTCTCATTGAAAGTACATGGTGGGTTGTCTCATTGAAACCGTTCTTAGGAACTGAGTTCTGTGTTTGTGATCCATGAAACAGTTACTACCATGCATTGGGCCTGAAACCAATGGACCCTCTCGGCTTCTTGATCACCCTTGTCCTCTGTCCAGGAGTTGCAACTAGTTTCTGGTGTTTATAGGATATGTGTTGGTGGCCGTGCGTAGCACTGACCCTAGGGGTGGGCTATGATGCGGTAGATACACCGTGGCCGGGCATGCCGGGCGCCCGTTTGGTGTCTCGGAACCCTGTACACATCGTCCGGGGCCGTATGTGGAAACCTCGGCCGGACTCCCTGCGGATGGAACCTGGATAGGCGATAAACCTAGACTAGAGACTTGAGTGTTTAGGTAGGCCGTGGCCGACACCCTCGTTGGGCTTCCGCTTGAAGGTTGCCAAGTACATGTCGTGTAAACGGCGGTAAGTGGTGAGAGCGTGTGTGAAGAAGTACACCCCTGCAGGGTTATAAATGATCTATTCGAATAGTTGTGTCCGCGGTAAAGGACTTCTGGGTTGCCTATAACAGTTCATAGACAAGTAAAAGTGGATACTCTAAAACTCGCAAGATAAGTGTGAGTGCTATGGATGGCCTTCTCGTAGGGAGACGGGAGCGGATCCATAGTGGTGTATTGAATGGTGAATATGTGGACTCGTGTGCGCCACCTCAAAAGAGTTGCTTGCAGTCGTAGTTCAGGTTAGCTACTAAGTCAAAGCTGGCTTGCTGCAGTTAAACTCCACCACCCCCCTTGTTGATACCGATGTATATGTAGCTAGTTCTGATGTAAGTCTTGCTGAGTACCTTTGTACTCACGTTTGCTTAATTTATGTTTTGTAGAGAGATTTCAGTCTCGCTAGTAGTTCCGCTTGGACTTTGACGTTTAGCCTGATACCTCAGCTTCGATCTTGTGCCCTCGGCAGGATCTGGTAGATAGTCAGGCTTCTCAGCCTTTTTCATTTATAGATGTCTGTACTCAGACATGTTAAGCTTCCACATGTGCTTTGGTTTGTATGCTCTGAATGTTGGGTCATGAGACCCATGTTTGTATTTCTCGCTTCTCGGAGCCTAATGAATAATACTTGAGTTGTAGAGTTATGTTGTGATGCCATGTTGTATTTACACATATCGAGCATATTGTGTGTATGATTGAAATACTTGGTATGTGTGGGATCCATCAATCTAGTTGTTTATCCTTGGCAGCCTCTCTTATGGGGAAATATAGTCTAGTGCTTCCATGAGCCATTGTAGTCCGCTACAGCCCGGTTCACCGGAGTCCTGTTAGCCCAGCACTACTGCTCAGGACACTTGACTGGCCGGCATGTGTTTCACTTCGTTCCTGTGTATGTCCCTTCGGGGAAATGTTACGCGGTGACATCCGAAGTCCTGCCTAGCTGCTACAGCCCGGGTTCCCGGAGTCCTGTTAGCCCAGTGCTACAGCCCAGATTCACACGCTGCTGACCGACATGCTCGATGTGATTCATGTATGCCTGTCCCCATAGGTTAGTGCCGCTTTGGGTTCACGACTAGCCATGTCGGCCCGGGTTCTCTGTCATATAGATGCTAGCGACACTATCATATACGTGAGCCAAAAGGCGCAAATGGTCTCGGGCCATGGTAAGGCGACACCCGTGGGAATACCGTGCGTGAGACCGCAAAGTGATATGAGGTGTTACCGGCTAGATCGGTGTGACTTAGAATCGGGGTCCTGACATCCCAGTCAGCAGTTTGACTAGTCAAAGGGACCAGTGGGACCCATGTGTCATAGGTACAAGTTTTGACATAAAATTTATTAGTTTAATTAACTAGATGGGGTCCACCAGTCAGTGTCTATTAGCAGTGTCATTAATTGTAATTATTCATTAGCATTTATCCTAATGGCCTCGGGCTCACTAGTCAGCGGCACAAAGGCTGGTTAGGAGCATCGTGCACGCACAGGAGAGCGCCGACGGCAACGGCGCTCGGCCGGCGGAGCCAAGGCCGACACGGGCGGCATGTGGGTGGAGCAGGGGAAAGGCCGGGCGCGGCCAAGGCGGGTCCAGCGCGAGTGGGGCGAACTGGGTTGCAGAGGACGATGCGGGACGACAGCGGAGTAGAAACAGCAGCAGCACGGGGCCGGCGCGGTCAGGGAGGTAGAGCAGTAGCAGCCATGCAGCAGCAGTACTAGAGCACTGCGCCGGCGGGCGTGAGTGCGGAGGGTCGAAGCAGGGCATGGGCACAGCGACTAGGGGGTGCGGGCGGAGCGTGTGCAAGGGGCCTGGGGCGCGACGAGGGGCGCGGTGACTGCGGCAGATGGCTGCGGGGAAGTGGTCGGGCGGGAGCCACGGCGAGGCGGGCCGTAGTGCAGTAGCAGAGGCAGCACGCGGGCAGCACAGCTGCAGCTCGAGGAGCTAGCGGGGCGCGGATCTCAGTGCGCTCCGACGGAGCGCGGGCGCGGACAGAGGTGAGGGGTGTGGGCGCACGCGCCGTCATGCAAGCGACCAGGGCGCGGCCTGGAGCTGGGGAAGAGAAGGAGAGGCTGGGGCCTCACTGCGCGGAGGAGGGGTCGGGGCAACGGGGCGCGAGGAGGGCGGCGGGGACGACGACGCCGGAGGGGAAGCAGGCCGGCGATGAGGAGGAGGCAGGCCGGTGGGGAGGTTCCGGCGATGGGGTCCAGCGTGGTGACGGCGAACAGCGGTGAGCGCGGGCACCGGGGATCGGCTCGGGTGCCGATCCAGATCCAGCGGGGGGGAGCTCCGGCGAGGTGGTCCTCCGAGCGGCGGTGGCGTCGACGGGTTCGGGGGCACGGTTGCTCCCGATCTCGATCCAGACGGGGTGGGGAGAGGAGGAGCGAGGCGTGTGGGGGGAGGGAAGTGGGTGAAGTGGGGGACCGCTCTAGGTCAAGGGGAGTGGGGGTTAAGGGGGACCGGGGTGGGCCAGTCTGGCGGCCCATTGGCCTGCTGGGCCGAGGCCAGGATGGGGGGTTTCCTTTCCTCTCTTTTTTTGTTTTGTTTTACTTTTTCTTATTTTTTTTGTTTTAGCTAATTGTTTGGGCAACAAATGAGTTTTGTAAAACATGATAGTTGGCCCACAAATCATAGCACAATATATCCTACCACCAAAAACTAGTTTGGGGTAATTATCATTTCATATTTATTTTGTATAAAAAAAGTTATTAAATAATGTTTTCAGTCATCCTTTGAGGTTGTTTAAGTCACTTATTAACTTTCAATAATGTTGTTTACAATTTTATCATAGCCTCTGATTTATCTACTATTTATTGAACATTTTAGTTTTAATATTTGAAAACTTTTATTGTTTGCTTGATTTTAAATTTCGAATTTGAAACGTTTTCGAACTAATGCGAGATTAGCAACAATAACCGAGGTGACGTGGCATCATTAACGTGGGATTGCTGTAGCTTAATTATCCGGGCGTCACATGACCCATCTCCTCTTCCTACCAATACCGCAAACAACCCGATACCCATGGCGCTGGAAAGTGTGCCAAATAATGGAGGTTGCCTGAGTACCAACTGCTTGCGACCACTCCAGTCATGTTTCCCATCGCATGGGTTGTAAAATGGTTGTCTCCATGTCTTAATAGCTCATACTCTCGCTGCTCATAGCTTCCACCTCCCTCACCTCTGCTCACAACCTCCACTACCATCCCCGTTACCATGCCGCTTGCCCCACATTTGAACTGGGTGCCTCATTCGTAGGACAAGGAGCAAGCAGAGGAAAAGGCCGCCCTCATTGCCGATGGGAGGAGGAGCGTCCTTCCTGTGAAGCGCTGGAGGAGTCCGCACAGGAGAATCAGATTGGAATCCCAAAACACACTCCATTGTTTGGGATATCCAGCATGACGACGTGCAGATCATGTATGGGCATGAGAGGGATCGCCAATGTAGCTCATATCGGCAACCACATGCTCCCCATCGCTTCATTGTTAAGAAGGCATAGGATGAGCGCTATGCCACCTACGCCTCAGCCACCTGCCCCGGTGAAACCTACAAGGAGACCGCCGCCGGGAAGGTGTTAGCAACGAAGAGGGATCCCGCCATCTGGTTCTATTACTAGGAGAAACAACAGAGTTGGTGGCAGAGAGTGAGCACATTAGAGGACACACATTCAACATGGAGGTGGTTACATTCACCAAGACAAACTGTGCCATATTGGACCTAGCCCTCCTCGATGATTGCGGGCTGGAATGGGACAAAGACGATGTTAACGGATAGTCACACCGTCATGCCTAGAGGACGAGTGGACTCATCGCATATGCATGTGCCTCATCCATACCATTCACTATCGATGTGGTGGGGCTCAAAATCACCCTATAGTTTCGAAAAAGCGACAAATTTTGAACCTATGATATAAAAATGTCGCAAAAAATATTTCTCCCCCTATGTAAGAACTTTGTAATGCAACTTAGCACAAATTAGTGTTTTAATCCCTCAAATTTGGTGTGTGACTATTGTTTTGATGCAACATATATAAAATAAAAAAATATGGAGGCAGCCAATATGGCGACTGTAAGTTTGCGCGTCGCCTGGCCAGCGTCCAAATGCATATGGATGCATTATGACGAATGCTTATATGGCAACTCTGCTAGAGTTGCTCTTAGGTCTTCATTTAGGGTTGGGTTTTAGTTAATTCTAAAGTTAACCATTGTTGCAACTTCTAAACTGAATTGTCCAACAATGGGTGATGAACTGATTTTTTCACAACCCCAAATGAATCAACCATTCTCCCTTGTTAGCAAATATTCAGATTAATATTCACATTTTCTTTCATATTATCGATTGCACGTAGGAACTGGACCTTTATGTTCAGGCTGATGTGCCTTCGGTCGATAACCACTAGAAGGTTTGGTACTATTGCTAAGGTGCACCTTCTAGTGTTCGATGTAGTCGAATTGTCAAGATCAACTTTTTCCCAAATCCGAGGAGTGTCTCACCCAAACATCATGATATCCTAGCGCACACCAGCAAGATAGCTAGTTATGGTGACGCATTGGTATCCCCGCCATTCATGAGAAGACATAATAATGGTGGGGATGCATAGTTATGAATAATTTTGACTTTTGAGGTGGTTGAGCAGGAACACAAGGTTGAGGGCAAAAAAATGTGCTATAGCCACCTCTATTACACCGGTGTATTGTTCTAACAATGAGCACTATTTAGTACTACACTACTTTACCTCAATGTCGTGGCACGTGCGCAGACATCATTTGATCTAATCATCCACTTGAAAGACGTGGTCAATACTCCCTCCCATGTAGTGCTTATAGGTTTTTGCAAAAGTCAAACATTACAAACTTTGACCATATTTATAAAGAAGAGGGTTTTTATCAGTTTTGCCATCGGCTGTATAACGCTACTCAGTTTTGCCACTAAACATTTTGACCACTCAAAAATGCCACCGTTCTGTTAGATCAAGCTCAAAAAAACCATTTTCATCGTTACCATTTGGTCAATACACGTTGACTGATGTTAGATGACGAAACTACCCCTATCCCATTTGTAAGGGACGCATGAGAAAAAGAGAATAAAATTTGGGAGAGCAGGACGGTGCGAGCTAACCAACTGAGCTAACGAGATGTTATGATTTATATGGAGATATATCCCTTATAAGTTACATGGTATAATAATCCAACACATTAATGTCTCGTATCTTTTCTTGTTGCTAGCTAGTTGAGATTGGGTTTGAAAGTTAGTTTGGACAACAGATATACACGAGTGGCTGCCCGGCTAGAAGAATATGTCTGGTACGAGTAGACATGAACAAATGAGGCAGACTGCCATGCCCAAAATTCAGCTACTACAAATTGTACGTACAAATTTCGACCTCTACAAGCTATACTGAACCACACACGCACACTCATAATTAGTATACTCACAATACAGGAATTTCAGAGCCTATGTCATGTTGGGGCATCCTGTGGCCGACGCAACCCTTCGATTCGGTCCTGCTGTCTGTCGCCATTGCCGTGGAAAAATGCACTTCAAGACTCGGGAATAGCTGCGGAGTCAGTCGGGAGAAGCGCCGGAGCCGCCTGCCTCCGGTGGCGGTGCCGGGCAGGAGGAGGAGCCGAAGCTGCGATGGGTGGCGACACTCGGCGCGAGGCGTTGCAGCTGCGGCGAGTGGGGGCGCGCCGGAGCTAAGCGAGCAGCCCGGCGACCGGCGGTGCCAGGTGAAGAGTTTGGCAGGCGGCGGCGGTGGCTTGGGATATTCGTTCTGGCTGGGGAAACTGCCACGAACAGATCGGGTCAAGGATTAGATCAGGTTCTGTTTAGTTAGGTTCAGATATCAGTATATAAAGCTTTAATCTCTTGACACAACAAATCGCTTCTATGGCTCAGTTGGTTAGCTTGCGTGCTTGTATACCCCGTGGTCTTGGGTTCGAACCCCTGCCCTCCTAAAATCCAAAATTTTATTCTCTTTTTCTTATGCGCCCCTAACAAATAGAATAGGGGTAATTTCGTCATCTAACTTCAGTCAACGTGTATTGACCAAACGATAACGGTGAAAAATGGTTTTTTAAGCTTGATCTGACAGAATAGCGGCATTTTTGAGTAGTGAAAATGTTTAGTGGCAAAACTGAGTAGCGTTATACATCTAGAATACCAAATGCACATCACTCGATACATCATGAGTTATATTTCATAATGTACATGTTTGATAGTCCCTCCATTCCCTTATACAAGGCCACAAACTCAAATTACAGGTATCAAGGTAAAATTTAATGACTACTTTACAAGTTCACTTTTCTTTTCGTTAACTGGGATCATTAATACGTCCACATGCATGCAAGGAAGGAATTAGAAGGAAGTAGCACAGTGTCATTATGACTACATGCATGCAAGCATTAAAACAGTTGATAGTACGAGAAAACATCATTAATTTTTGCCTCGATTACAGTTAGTAGCCTTGTATAGATGCAAATTGTATTTTTCATAGTGGCCTTATATAAGGGAATGTGACGAGACAATGATTTATTCCTATTCTCAGGTTTTTATTTGTTGCCTTGACAATGAAATATTGATCTCTCTGGCAAAAATAATACCAGTTGAGACTGAATCAAGACCCAGTCACTTTTCTCCCAAAGGCTACATCAACTTGAATAACCGAAAGGCAGCAAAGAACCAAAGACGACCGTCGTTGTTCGATGTTCATGGTGATTGTGGCCGAAATGGTGTTGGCGATCAACGAAAGGTGTGACATGGACAGAAAAAGAAAACACATTTCAAACCGCAGGGAGCACATAGGGTGTAAAACATTCTCAACCTTGTATTTCTATTATTACAAAAAAAAGCTGATGTGTTTAATTTTTCTGGAATAAGAAAAGCACAAAGATGGATCCACCGTGAACGAACTGGAGCCACGGAGACCAGAGAATGTACTCCACAAACTGCACAGTAACCTCGAGCGCCGGCCAATGGACACCACATCACGTCGAAAATGCTTTCATGGCTTGTGAGTTGTGACACGCCAACATGGACGTGTGCGTCGCCCACCGGGCGTCTCTTCTCGGGACGTGCATGTCCGTTTTCGCTTCGTCCCGGCCTCTCGCTCTCGCCCTCTCCCGAAACCCGGAGCACCGGCCGGCCGCTGGAGTCTGCTGTCTGCCGTCCGATCTGCTGTACACATCGGCGCTCGCACGTTACGCACAGGAGCTCCACACAACCGAGGGCCGAGGCCTCCGGACATGCTGCTTTCACCACAGTGGCGATCCTCAGCCGCGCACCGCCAATTGTTCGCCGACCAAGCCATGCCATGGACACGCGTGCTTGTCAAGTTCCATCGACAAGGCGCACAATCGTCACAAGATTCCGTCGCTCCAGCCGCCACAAGTTTTCGCCGGCCCGCACGATCGCGCGCGCGGCGGCGAGCAGTTCTATCATCCTCCACCGGCCAACGCCGTATCGGCGCAAAGTTGGCGTGCAAGAAGAAAAAGGTGGCACCCCCGTATCCTCCACTCTGCTCGATCGATCGTGCGTGCGTGCGCGTCGTACGTAGTTGGTTCTGTAGCTCGATCTTTGTATACGCCACGCCAGCAGTGCACTGGTGGTAGTAGTGCAAGGCTCATTCAGGTTCAGAGTTGTAGGGCTACGATTTCATTTTCGTAGTCCAGCACAGCACAATGAGAATTGCGAACTACTCCCTCCATTTCGAATTACTTGTCTTAGATTTGTCTAGATACGGAGATATCTAGCACTAAAATGAGTCTAGATACATCTATATCTAAACAAATTCAAGACAAGTACTCCCTTTGTCCGAAAATACTTGTCATTAAGATGAATAAAAGGGGATGTATCTAGATGTATTTTAGTTTTAGATACACCCTTTTTTATCCATTTTGATGACAAGTATTTCCAAACGGGGGGAGTAATTCAGAATGAAGGAACTACGTGTGCTTTTACAGCAAACGGACTTGCGTGGTGAGCAACGGCTGCAGGCTCTTGCCGATCTCTATGCGATCTTCTGCCGCTAAAGTAAGAATTTGTTCGGACTGCAGTCAAGAGGAGAGCCCCACATCTCGGACTCGATCCGATCCTACGTGACATCCTTGGCAGCAGCAAAGCGACGGTCTCTCTCTCTCTTTTTTAATATAAAGAGAGTTTCTTTCTGATTTCTGTAATAAAAAACCACGGCTTTTTTAGGGAAATTCCAACGCACACGACCCCAAAGGTTGTCCGTTTTATCCAAATTTCGTCTATTTGAGGATGGTAATGAGGCGGCGTCTAGTCGTTTTCAGAAATGCGCTGGCTGTGCGCCAAACGCGCGGCCTCATCTTGGCCGCATCTCGTCCGTATACTTCTTTTTTCCTTATTTCTTATATTATTTCATCAATGATTTTTTGATACATTAAAGTACATTCATCAAATGTTGACTAGAATAGTACCAAAGAAAACAAAAACCACAAGCAGACATTTAAAAAGATGTCCAATTTCCGTAACTGCTCCCTCTGTTGGAAAAAGCAGCGCCTCCTAGTGCCTAGGAGGTGTTTAGACACGCTTAGGCGCTAAGTGATGGCCAAATGGCTGCCTAGGGCATAAATGAAAGTCTAGGCAAGGCAATCAAGAAATTGTCTACCCAAGCGAGAAATCATTTCATATTGCACTGATATACCAAACGGGCCATATTCCAATGGCAATAGCTAGTAGTTAACTTATTTATATGCCCTAAATTTATATCGGCACATATATAACAATCATAAATACACCTTGATAGTAAAAGATATATTACCGCCTTGGCCATGCCTAGGGCTCTTAAGCACCCGCGAAGGCCAGCCGTCTCGTTTTGTTTCTATCGCTTTTTCCAACCTTGTTGTTTCTAAAAGTTGGATTAGTATCTTCTTGACTTTCATTGTTGATCTGCGGATTTTTGATCTTGCATACTTCTTTCTTCTTATATAATAAAGAAGTAGACGTTGCTTCTTCGCATCTAGTCTCGTCTCTAGCCTCTATTCTAGCAACAAGTGCACGGACATCTATCAAGTTTTGTTCTATTAATAGATCGATGTATTCTTATTTCCAATACCAAAACTTGCATCCATCCTATACAAAAAATTTGAGTATAAGCAAAGATTTACTCTTATTCTCGGGTTTTTATTTGTTTCCTTGACAATGAAATATTGATCTCTCTGCCAAAAATAATACCAGTCGAGATTGAATCAAGATCCAGTCACTTTTTCCCAAAGGCTACATCAACTTCAATAACCGAAAGGCAGCAAAGAGGGAAAGGCGACCGTCGTTGTTCAACGTTCATGTTGATTGTGGCCGAAATGGTATTGGCGATCAACTAGCGGCGTCTGCCCTCGACGCCACTAACAATGTTTTCGAAAGGCCAGCAGTAGGCATTTCTGCACTTGGCCAAGTAAATGACCTCTCATGAATTTGAAGCTCTTTTAGACCAGCCTGTTTCAATAGAGCATTAGGAGTTCCGGGTTTATTTTACTCTGAAGCTTCCTAATTGTATTAAAACTCCCCTCCAACTAGTATGGCGTTGATACTATCTTGTAATACCCTAGATAGCGCAGCAAGGAATCTAACTTTTCCCTCAGGTTGAGCATCTCCATAAACCAACACCAAATCCCAGAAGAATTTATCCTTCACATCATGCACGGTCATTTTGGTATAATATTATCCATCATTCTGGGACATAACATCCAATGTAGTATAATTAACTCCTAAGAAAACGAAAGTGCCTTTCTGCTCCCGAGCTCATTTGAGCTCGGTGAACAGTAAAATCGAAAAAAAATAAAAAAAATTTAAAATTTCCAAAAAAATTTGGGAGAAACATTGATAAAAGTTCTAAGTGCTTGCAAAAATTCATCATGAAATCACATTCCTGTAAAGCGTGGCAAAAAAAACAAATTCAGTGCTCCAAAATGCTTTTGAAAGTAGCTTTTTCACAGTACTGATTTTGTTTTTTTTTTGCCACGCCTTCTAGAAATGTGATTTCATGGCGAATTTTTGCAAGCACTTAGAACTTTTGTCAATGTTTCTCCCAAAAAAAATTGGATTTTTTTATTTTTTTATTTAGTTTTGATTTTACTGTTCACCCGAGCTCATTTGAGCTCGGGTGCAGAAACTCCGCGTCCCTAAGAAAAGCCCTCCAAATTTTCTCTGGTAGGGGTACGATGCCAGTGGAAGTTTTACCAACACAGATATTTCGTAAATCATTTCTGGAGAAAGTTTGCCTCACGGTCTCCTATAACCCTAGGAAATCCTCTTTTCTATCCATCACCAACTCCCCGAGGCCTCATTTGGTACAAGGGGTTTGAGGGGGTTTCCAGAGGATCAACCCCGCGGGGCCCAAAATCCTCTCAAAACCCCGACGGCCCATTTGTTTCACGTGGTTTGCACAGCCCAATCCCTTTCATCCCCCTTCGATCCCCTTCTATCCACGCGTCTCCCAAGCCCCGAGGGCACACGCAGGGAACACGCCCCGCCCGCCTCTTCGTCTCGGCCTCCAGGTCCCGCCCCGCCGCCCCGTCACCACCACCGCACACGCCGCGATCTCCCTCTCCTCCGCCCGCGGCGACCCGCGCGAGGCGGCGGTGGCGGAGCTTCTGCGGGACCACGGCGCGTCGACGGAGGATGCAGCCGCCATCGCCGCACGCGCGCCAGGGTACGCAGCCATGCTGGCCGACGGCGTCAGGGGCTTGATGAGCTCAGGCTCTGGGCTTCCTGGAGCGCCGGGGCGGGCGCGCTCGGGTTCGGCAGGAAGGTGTACTTCATGGGGCGGAGCCGGCACGACGGCGCCGTTGTCCAGCTCATCGAGAGCCTCGGCGTGCGCCTCTCCTCCGCCAAGCTCATCGCGCCCTACGTCGCCGCCGAGGGCCTCCCCGTGCTCATCCTCAGGGTGAGTGGCCATGGCATACGTTCCTGTAGTCAAAGTGTTCCATCTTGGAAGGAAGCTGCCCAATCTAGGACATCACATCTGTATTAGAACAGAGTTCACAGTTTGCGCTGCATTTTTCGCCTGCGGCTAGCAGAAAGTGAAATTCAGAAGTAAATGGAGTGCTCAAACGCAACGACACTACACCACCCATTGCTTCATCTGTTTTGTAAAATGCCAAACTATTTTAACCATTTACTGTTAATCAGTTACATTGTAAAGATTGGATTTTTGAATGTTCTACACCATGTTATGTCAACATGACAAACCCTTTCTACCAAATAGAAATTTTAAACAAAGAGGATTGTGAAAGGAAGGGTTTTGAGAATTTAAGGGGTTTTGAGGGGATTGGGTGGAAGAGGGAGATTCACCAAATCCCCTGAAATCCCCCCCCCCAAAAAACCTCTACAATCCCTTCCTATCAAACGAGGCCTAAGGAATCTCCTTTTCACATCCCACCAAAGCCCCTCATATTCCAAATAATATCCCTCATTAAGAAAATGTTCCACTAGCTTTTTTTATTTTTGCTAGATTTATCCAATCCTTTAATCAGGACAACAGGTTAACCTCCAGAGTTATGTGGGGCCCTAACTTTTTTTTCTTGTTTTTAGTGAAAAAATGTTTAAAATGATCCCAACTGGCATCTTTTGTATCCATATCACTATCTTCCTCATCCCCAAGCTGTTCTTCAATGTTATGATATCCTGTTTGAATCACATGTCTCATCTCCTTAACTGGAGTTGAGATTTTTTATTAGAATTATTATTTATCCACAAGTCAACTCCAACTTGTTCAACTAGCTTAATAAGATTGATATTATAATTAGTTATATCAATATATTTTTCTAAATCCACCCCACATCATGGGCCACATAAGAAAATTTATTGTTAGAAGAATCAAGAACAGTAAGGATGTTTTCCTCATCATAGTCATCCTTTTTTTTGATAAAAACAATCCCTCTTTATTAGATAGTAACTACAGTTACATCATCGACCAGTACAGAGAAAATTTCAGAGGGGGCTTCTTCAAACCAGCCACTACATAATGGACCTCTAGCCATCCTTGCTAGCTCATGGGCTGCTCTATTATCATCATAGTCATCCTTATTGGCATCCATCTCCTTAGCTAGACCTGCAATCTTCAGATCCTCTCTGTCCTTAAGGCTATCACATCTTCTGATCATCTCAGATCCTTTGTTGCAACCTTTTCCTTTCTTTTCGGCTTTTTTTTATCATAGTACCAAAGGAATCCTGCTCTTAACTTGCATTATAATCAACCAGGTCTAGATCCTCCTGCTCCTTTTCAGTTGAGTCGGGGGTCCTCAATTCTCCTGTTAGCATTTGCATCCTTCATCTCTTTTTCCTCTTCCATGTTCTCATCAAATTCTCTGTCTAGAGTCTTATTGCCAGTTTGAGATCCACCGGTTTTCAGCTTCTCAAATTTTGTTGTGACATATGCAATGCGAATTGCAAAGCACGCAACTTACGTCAGAATATGCCCGGATGATTTCGTTTTCTTCCCACGGGAAACGTACGTGCGCGCGTCGTGAGCAGCGCAAGGCTGTTGCTCATCTTTGTTCTATCTTCGCTCAAGGCGTAAAAAAGAATTCCGTTCTTTCTCGTAAGATTTCGTTATCTTTTCAGAGAAACGTACTCCCTCCGAAAAGAGATAGTGATTTAAACGCTCTGGTACATACGTGATGATCAACGGCAGGCTAGCTGTTGCTTTTCCTTCTTTTCCCTGCTGCTGATGACTCTAGTCCAAAGGAAAGCAGAAACCCGAGGATCAGCAGCAAAAGCGACAGACAGAATGTTTTCTCGCCACACCCCCACACGCGCGCCGTCCCAGCAACGAAAGAACCACCACCCCACGCTTCTCTCTAGAACACCCGGCCGGATGGTGCGCGTGCGGCTCTCACTGTTTCTGCCCTGCTGCCTCTTCGACGTGCGTATAAATAGAGGCCACGGCGAGCACACGGAGTCCTCATCATCACTCGCTAGCTCGATCGACTCCTGTCATTTGTTAGAACCGTTTTCTGCATGGCTTCCTCGGCAGCTTTCCTCCTCCTCGTCGCTGCTGCTCTGCACGTGTGTTGCTGCCGCGGGCAAGGCGGCGGCGAGGGCGCGGTGGCGGCGATCTACAGCCTCGGCGACTCCATCACGGACACGGGCAACCTGGCCAAGGAGGCGCCGCCGGGCGCCTTCGAGACCATCAAGCACCTCCCCTACGGCGTCACCTTCGGCCGCCCCACCGGCCGATGCTCCGACGGCCTCCTCATGATCGACTTCCTCGGTACGCACGTTCGTCCCAACTAGCAGTGCATGCATACTCTGCTTCAGAGTGAACAGTAGTAGTACTGCACTGTAGTAAACGTACGTGACACTCACTCAGTGTTCTGTTCTCACGTGCAAATGCAGCTCAGGACATGGGCCTCCCGTTCCTCAACCCTTACCTGGCCAAGAACACGAGCTTCGACCACGGCGTCAACTTCGCCGTCGCCGGAGCCACCGCCATGGACCCCGACGACCAGTCCAACCGGACCTTCTCCCTCAAGCTGCAGCTCCGGTGGTTCAAGGACTTCATGAAGTCCACCTTCGACACCGACGAAGGCAATTCAAAAAAAAAAAAAATTCCCTCCTATTACTTTCTCTCAGTCTCAGTACGCACTCTGTTTTCTTTCAACAGTCAGACATACTAATCCTCTATGTAAAATTTGTGCGTGCAGAAATTCGCAAAAGGCTCCAATCTTCTCTGGTTCTGGTCGGGGAGATCGGAGGAAATGACTACAACTACGCGTTCTTCGGGAACAAGTCTGTCAGTGAGGTGGAGAAACTAATCCCAGCCGTGGTTCATACCATCATCGACGCCACCAAGGTACTGCCATCAAACACCTCCTCTTACACCTAAGGCTAATAGATTAACCTCAGGAACTAACTCTGTCGAGGTGCCTCCATCATCACAGGAAGTGCTGGACATGGGCGCGAGCAGAGTCATCGTCCCGGGCAACTTCCCCATCGGGTGCTTCCCGAGCTACCTCACCGCGATGGCCTCGCCGGAGCAGTCGGCCTACGACTCCGCGGGCTGCCTCAACGACCTTAACCTCTTCGCCGCCAAGCACAACGCGCAGCTCCAGCGAGCCGTCGCCGGCCTCAGGGAGTCGTACCCCGACGCGGCCATCGCCTACGCCGACTACTTCAACTCCTTCCTCGGCCTCCTCAAGGGTGCCACGGCGCTCGGCTTCGACGAGAATAGCACGCACACGGCATGCTGCGGCGCCGGCGGCAGGTACAACTACGACGAGAGGCGGATGTGCGGCGTGGAGGGGACGGCGGCGTGCGCGGACCCGTCGGCGTACGTGAGCTGGGACGGCATCCACATGACGCAGGCGGCGTACAAGGCCATGTTCAGGCTCATCTACCACGGGAGGTACCTGCAGCCGCAGATACTCAGCTTCCTGGAGGAGAAAAATGGGCAGACATGATAGACTGTTTTGATTCTCCCCTAGACTAGACGATGGAAGCCTCGTCGCGACATTTTGAGCCTTCGATGAGTTCTTCCATGGCTCTGCACTATGTATCCAGATTAAACTACTCCGAGCTAAAATAAAAGTAAAGATGCAGTTTAGCATGTCGACCAGGGTACACAGTTACAAAGTTACACCTCTCAAGTAAATTGAGAGGATTTTACGTGTTCATTTAGTACACAGTTACAAACCTACAGGAAGTTACAAAGTTACAGCATAAGAGTGGCTTGCCCCTGGTATGTTTGCCTCAGTTCATGTATCTAGCTGAGAATACGAGTGCAAATCTTACAGGAAAAAACCACGGGCAAATACACTCGCCCAAGTTCAAACACTGACAGCTAAGATTTAACAGCCTTGATTTGATCTATGTTAAACAACTATCTACATCGAGAATACCAGTTGAACTCAAATATCTAGCGAACCATCTTCAGTGCAAAGTTCTTTGAAACGGGATAGCAACAATGTTAAATCTAGATCAGCTTCATGCTTCTTCCAAGCTTCCTCAAACTGCTGCCCCTTGCATCTACAAGAGTACATCTTACAATGAGAATACCGAATGATAGATCTCAGAGGAAGAAATGATGAAATGCAGTAATAAGTACAAATTAAATATAAAAAATTCAAGTAGGAGTTCTGGCTGGATATGTCCATAAGTATATACTGTATTAAGATTTAAGGCAACAGCAATTTTCCGTTTTGAAAAAAAAGGCAACAGCAATTTTCCCCTGAATCCAAGCGGCAGAAACCAACAGAAGGTAACCAGTATTCCTGGACATAAACTGACTTGGTTCGTGTGCAGTCTAAACATGCTGCGATGAAATAATAGAAGGTTATCTACAACACTAATTCGTAAAAGTAATAAGCAAGATACAGTGAAGAATAAGATACGAGTATCTAATTTAAGTGCCCTGCCAGCAAGTAGCACCCAGATAGTAGAATGATAGCTAACCGGTGTACAATTCTAATATCCGAACCTAATTACTCTGAGAGATATTCAACTGCCATTTGATAGTATTAGTACCGAAATGCTTTAAACGGGAAATAACTAATATAAAATTTATCTGCTTAATGGGACTTCGTTTTAGCTGGTCGTGATCAAGAAACCACCAGAATGTGATGCAAACTAAAATCACTAGTGAAGAATAATCTTACTTCTGGAGTAGCATGAGTATTTCCATTATGTGATTTCTCATCATCTCACGGCTCTTCCGTGTGGCTGACTCTTTATACAAAAGAACAAGCTCATCCACCAGCCTAAATACAAATAAAGTGAGTTCGAAGCTTCCAGATTCAGCAAGTGGAGAAACAGAAGATAGCGATAAGAAGTATCATAATTCCTGTACCTTGAAGTGTAGGGTGACTTCCTGATCCAGGTAAGCTTAATAACTGTATGAACTCGTTCTAAAACCTGCAAACAATTCATGGCTAAAATATATTTCAAAAGCTCTTGTCTATCAATACCTATATAATAATTTCATATAATTACAAGGTAAAGTTTAATTGTCCTCTACTGTGGGTGTACCATGGAGCTGTCAACCAATACACGTATAATTACATTGTCCATAATCAGGGCAATTTCCTCACCAGAAGAACTGTTCTATCATCATCAGCATGTATCCATTGGAAAAAGAGAGAGAACAGGAGACGAAAATGTGCCAATAGGAAGAGTCCCATAGAATCGAAAACCGGTCCGATAAGGGTAAGCCATGCAACACGACGTTCTTTGTTTAGTGGTTGCCGTTCCAGGTGGCCCAGCATCTCAGAAAGCACACGGTCGTACCTGGAGCCAATGGAAAACTGAAGTTAAAGTATAAAAAAAAGACAAGACCTGCAGTTGCTGTTTATACTTTATACTCCCTCCGTTCCAAATTACTCGTCGCAGAAATGGATGTATCTAAAACTAAAATACATCTAGATACATCCATACCTACGACAAGTAATTCGAAACGGAGGAAGTAGTAGATATGAACCAGACTGATGGTACCTATAAAACTCATATTAGCATGCAAACATTTCCAGTAGACAGCTGAGTAACTTAAGTCAGTGTCTCTTTGCTAGCTTTGCATTCTTCAGACAGTGACTACAACCATTATCTCAGATTCCCAATGATGATGATGCACTTCAATCCAAGTAGAACAAATTATATCTAAGTTGCCTTTGAGTGACTATTGACGAACAAAAAGAGAAGATGATGTATAACTGTCTTTATCTCACTTAAAAGCAGCTTTTCAGTTTTAAACCATTCCATTTGTAAATGTGGATTTCCCAAGCCATCATTAAAATATCAGGACCACATTTTCATCACACTTAACAAAATTTTCCTTTCCATATCACTCTCCTTACTATGCTTTTGGTGCAAAAGGAAAAGGCTATACCACTGTTCTAAAAATGCTAGCTGAGTAGTACATTTGTATCATACTCCCTCCGATCCATAATAAGTGTTGCAGTTTTGAACTAAGGTTAGTTCAACCGTTAGTTCAACCATGGTTGAAAATTACGACACTTATTTTGGATCGGAGGGAGTAATAATTATCTTATACATTTCCAAATACCCATACTCCAATGTAATTCAGAGAAGGATGAGGTTTGTTCCTCCAGAGATAGTAGATCTTGAAAGAATAGACATGATTACAACATGGAATAAAACGGATAAAAAACAAGTAGGAAAAGATTGTACCAAGGGCTACGTGGATTACTTCTCTGAGTGCAAGTCAAGAGCAGCACTGATACCTCAACAACACGATACCATAACTCATCATCTGCAGGAATGTTATGGCAACACGCGTCAAGTATTGCATCTTCATACAAACTTAATTCTGTTGCTTTCACATTCTTTGCTATGTGCATGAAGCTAATCATTCCTTGTTCCTGTCAATCATATGGATCATTCTCACTCAAAATGCTCACCAACAGCAATTTAGGGGAAATTGAAATAAGCATTACTGGTCAAGCTGAATGTGGTTAAAGAAAAAGTTAGGCCCGCTGTTGAGCACATACTAATGTTATCCTCAATAGAGAAACCAAAAAAGAACATCATCATACCTTAACGTCGGGTGACCAATGATCCAATGCCGTCAAAGCACATGGAATGACTAACCAGCACAGATCGCCAAGCTTGGGGTAATTAACCTGAAACACTCAGAGAAGCAACTTCAGTAAACACCTTTAATGCTGAAACACTTCAAAATTAGTGACTGAAGCTTCTGGTGCTGTCACAGGTACTTACTGCAACACATTTTGTGTTTCTCACAGTAATTTGAACATTTTGATTCAAGCAGGTGTCAAGTTTTCCTAAATAAACTACTCCTTACTACAATCCAGCCATGGTCCTAGAATTTACTTTGCAAAGAGAATGATGCTTGTGTAACTATCATGGAGCACGAACCTGAGACAACAGCCACCGGAACTGGTGCGCGGCGACAAAGGCGTGCTCCTTGGGCGGCTTCACGGCGCCAATCATCATCATGTCATCATTGGCGTCCACGCCTGTATCCTTCAGCACGGCCTTCAGCGGGGGCACTGCCTCCGGCATCATGGCCACCAACATCTCCCCGATGCCGGCCCACCCGCCCATCGCCGCCATCTCCTCCATCGCGGCGGCGGCCGCCTTGGAGAGCACCTCCGGGACCCAGTGCAGCGCGGGGGCCTCCGCGGAGGCCGCGCGGGCGGCGGCGCAGAGGAGGAGCAGGTCCACGGCCTCCTTGCCGGTCCCGCCCGTCTGGGGCTCAGATGTGGACGGGAGGAGAGAGGCGAGGAGGGATTTGATGGAGGTGTCGGAGCCTTCGGGGGGCGCGTAGGGCGCCGCGGCGAGCAGAGAGCGGAGCGGGGAGGCGACGCGGAGGAGGTCCTCGCGGCGGAGGGCCGCCGAAGCGGCGGCTGTGGAGGGCGGCGGCATGGCTACCCTACGGCCCTACCCGTTTGTTCAGTGGGTTGAAGGGGTTACCCGCAACCTGACCCGAGTTGACACCGCTGCCGCCGGGTCCCATCCGTCAGACCCATTCCCCAACCTTGGGCTCCCCAAGGCCGCTAAGTGGGTTAAAGCGGTGCTGCTATCGCCAGCACCATCGCGCAACGAGAGCCCACTTCCACCTCTGCGTCGCACAGGCCGTCGACGTGCCGGAGGCGAGCTTGAATTTGGAATCGGGTCCCCCGCCACGCCGTCCTGTCGCACGCCAAAGATTGCCCTCATCGGCGAGCCTTGTCGATTCCATTCGCTTCACACTGCACCATTGAACTCTATATGATATTTCACTCTTAATTTGCAGCTTCCCGCATCGGAGCTCGAGGTTGTCACCTCCGGCCGAAATTGCGGCAGCCGCGTCCCGCGTGCTCTAGTGAGTTTGTTGAAACTTTCACATCAATGTGTCGAGTTCCTCTACCCCATGCTCGCACATGATGCCTCGGACCATATCAGAGAGAGCCTGCTGCCCATGCGGGTGAGTTTGTGGGAAACCATAGGTAAAGAGCATTGTTTCAGAAGTAGCATTACCGGCACCGCTTAGCTTTCGTGGATGAGAATCGGGCACGCGTGAGGCCACAAAGTATTGGGGCGCCTGAGTAGCCGGAGCACTCGTTGCCAGAGTACGTACCTGTCTGCCATACCACCTGTTGTGCGCCTGTGTGATGTCTAGAGGTGACGAAGTTACCGATGGTAGTCAACGCTGATGGATCGTTTTAGCTTTAGTTTCTAGGGCCCTACTAGTTTAGGTTTTTGGATCGTTGAGCTTTGGTGGCAGCGACAGTGGTGCTGAATAAAGAAGATTCGAATTCTTATCTGGCGGGGCGGTCGTTTATATGGTAGGTGATGGATTTAGCAACCAGTCTGTTCAAGCGGGCATATCATGGCAGCGGCGGTATCCTTGTGGTGGACTTGTGCCCTCGAGATCCGCCGTTTGCAACGGGGTCTGCTCCAGTGTCGGCTCAGAGTTTGGGAGGTAGTCTAAGAGCGGATACAGATTGTGGTCTGCATCGACTACATGTGAAAGACGGAACGTGTGCTGGGTTCATGGTTGATGGATGGTAGGTATGGTTTTCTCCTTTGACTTCTTAGACGTGGTGAGGTGTCAGATCTGGAGTTCGATGGCGTGTCTGAGGTGTTCCACCGGTCTGATTCACGGCAATTGATTCACCTTTGGTGAGCCATCTTTGGAGGGTCGTGAAACTACATATCAACGATGGAGCCGCGGTGAGCTCGAGTGAGAAGGTGAGCAGTCATTCTTTTCTTTGTGGCAGCTATTGTGGTGACGGAGGCAGGTGACGGACTTAGGTGTCAAGCTCAGAGACGTTTTGATGCCTTTTCAGTTTTTTCATGTCAGTCTTTATGTGACTTGTACTTTGACCTTTATGATATGAATTAGACACATATTACCATGCAAAAAAATAATTATATATTAGAAAAAAACGTCAATCAAGACGACCGGTGTGAGAAAGAAAAAAAATCCGGATCAAAGTTCGGGAAAAGGACTCTCTATGGAAGCGCAAACGAACCCTGTGTACGGACGACGCGGTCTCCAGTGGCGATCATGATGATTGACCATCTGGTGTGGAAGCAGCCACGATTAGGTTTTTGAATGAAGGTTAGGCTGATATCATATGAGAGAAATAAAAAGGAGATGATTCATGTAATGCGTTAGATAATATTATTAAATCTTAAGAACGAGTATACTTTATTTGAAAGACAAGACTCCAGACTTCTCTTAAATAAGATAAAACAATTCTTTCCCGAAGGAATCTAACCCATCCAATTTTTGCACCTTAAGCCGCGGAAGAAAATCTTATACAATCGGGTCTTTTTTCTCCTCGCGTGAGACTCGCCTTATCTGCTGTCATGTGTTAACGCACATCTCAAAGCACCTCCGTCTTTTTGGCGCTGGGCACGCCGCAGCCGCAGCTGCTGCTGGAAACAGGCAGACACCTCAGGCTAATGAAGATATAACACATGTATTTCTAGCTGAATGCATAGTTTTGTTCAAGTTTTTAATTCGTGGACCCAATAT
The DNA here is from genome assembly GCF_002162155.2 of Triticum dicoccoides. Lineage (NCBI taxonomy): Eukaryota > Viridiplantae > Streptophyta > Magnoliopsida > Poales > Poaceae > Triticum > Triticum dicoccoides. The sequence goes on along the minus strand of NC_041392.1, from coordinate 631,643,352 downwards.
CAATACACTTTACAGAACAGATCCATAACTTCGGTCAGCGCCATGAATTCTGAATCAACATTAGAGGAATTGATTGGGGAAAGAAGACAGAGGTGCTTTGAGATGTGCGTTAACACGTGGCAACAGATAAAGCGGATCTCACACGAGGAGAAGAAAGACCTGGTCCTATAAGATTTTCTTCCTTAAGCCGCTGCCAATCAATCTAGCCGCGCGCTGCCGATACCCGACCCACCAAGCGCCACCGCCGTCATCCTAGCTAGCTGGATCCGCCTCCGACGCAACAATCATAGTCGTATCCCGGGCCGGCACACAATGTGGCAATCCTTTCTCGCCCGGCCTCAGCACGCTCTCTCCCGTCTTCGTCTAGTCCGGCGACCTGCACACGGCGGTGCCATCCCTGCTGTTATGGGTGGAAGAATCCCTTACACCACGGGCAGATATAGGGAACCCACGCAAGTGGCCACCGGGAGGGCATGGTCGGATCGGCAAGGCGGTGGCTGCTGCCACGGACCCAACCAGCCGCCGCAGCATCGGCGGCATCTGTACGTGGCGCTGGATGACTCTAGGGGGTACGCTTTGTACATGCTCAACGTGGATGACCTGTTCAGCGACGACTCCGGCGGCGGCACCGTGGACCTGCACCGCCTCCCAGAGCCGGTGCTTCGTCTAGGTTTCCGTTCGTTCGGCACATCAGCGAGGATCAATGCCCTAGGCACCAACATCGTTGTCACTGGTATGGCCAAAGACACGCATGACAAGACTGCCGGGCGACCCAGATGTCTCACCCTTGTCTATGACACAAAGACAGGGAGGCAGGACATTGCGCAACTCCTTCCGGATGAGGTAGATCTACGAGACTGGCACGAAACCGTGGCTGTCGGCGATAAGATGTACGCATTTTGCCCCACGATGCCCTCGCTCTACTACCTCGGGGCCGACGACACACGGGCACAACCCGAATCTACCGATGACGACGATGATGATGATGATAATGAGGATCCTGACAGTGAGGATGATGATGAAATTTCGTATCGTGAGAGAGCGCAAGCGGAGGAGGAGCGATGGACATGGAACCGCAGCCCTTCATCACTTCCCTGCAGACATGGCTATGTCCTCAACCGTGCAGTGCATCCAGATGGCCGCACCATCTTCATGTCTGCGGTGGACGGCCATGGCTTCGGCGAGGGGACGGGCACCTATTCCTGGGACACCCATCAGCACAACGGCAAGTGGACATAGTACCACGGTAACTGGCATCTTCCATTCATCTACCAGGCGTACTACGACAACGCCTTGGACGCCTGGGTCGGGTTTCAGCACTCTGACGGCACAGATGGTGGGATCAAGGGCCATTACCATCTCTCCTCCTGCAACGTGTCGTCCCTCGGCGAGGGCACGACGCCACGGCCGGCTTGGAAGCTCTGCAAGGAGCCCCTGACGTTCCTGCAGGCCCCGTTGAGCGCCATGTGCCGCAGGCTCGTCCACATAGGGCATGGGACGTTCTGCCTCGTCGAGGTCGCGAGGCGCTGCTCGTGTGATGGCCATCAAGGTAATCTGCTCCGCGTGACGATGTTCAATGCCAGCTACCGGAAGAATGGCAAGCTAGTGGCCACACCATCCGGCCCTGGTCGCTCTTACCTAATATCCAGTAGTTATGCCCCTCCCTCTACTTGTGATCCTCCTGCGTTCTGGATGTGACAACGAGTAGGGGATGGGAAATTTGTGTAATCACTCTATTTTAGTAGTACTTTCGATCCAAACAGTTTTGAATAGGGGTAACTATTTAGATGCACTTTCTGAAAAGTATACGAGGTGGCGGGAGCTTTGAGGCTGCATGGAAAGTAGGAGGTGCCTTTCAAATCAGTTTGCCACAGTCGACTGAGACTTGATTAAGTCTCAATTGATGCTATACCCGTAAGATCTTACACTAAGTCTCATGCAAAATTTTCTTTTCAGCTTTCTTTTTCTTTCTTTATGTTATATTACTTGAATGAGACACTAGTAGAAAAAGGGTCTTCTGTCCCGGTTGATAAGGGCCTTCTGTCCCGGTTTTTGAACCCGGACTAAAGGGTCATTACTAATGCCCTGGCCCTTTAGTCCCGGTTCAAATAAGAACCGGGACAGATGGGCCTCCACGTGGCCGCTGCGCCGAGCCCAGACAGGAGGGCCTTTGGTCCCGGTTGGTGGCACTAACGGGACCAATGGGCATCCACACGTCAACATTTCAGGGGCTGAGGTTTTTTTTTTTTT
>NC_041392.1:631602203-631640902 GCF_002162155.2 Triticum dicoccoides | reverse complement strand
ACCAATAGGCATCCACGCGTCAGCATTTCAGGGCTGAGGTTTTTGTTGTTTTGGAGGGGGGGGGGTTGGGGGGTTTTGGTAGGTTAATTTAGGTGTTTCATATATTGTGTTAGCTAGCTAATTAATAGAGAGAAGTGTCCTCTCTTATGTCCGTACTTGGTCGACGCTACGTACTATATACGTATAGAGAGGACTAGACACGCTAGCTAGCTAGTAAGCAAACAAAGGAAACAGAAGATCGTCATGAACATATATGCATACAGAGAGAAGTGATATCGACCACCTCTCCTTCTCCGAGAGATTGGTCGAACAACAAGTTCTCGTATATCTATCCGACACTACCGGCTACATATACACAATAATTATCTCTTACAATATAATCTCCTCATTATATACGAACACATGATCCACATAGAATTCTCCGTCTTCAGCGATCACGTGGTCAAGGAAGAATGCCGCCAATTCCTCTTGAATTTCTCACATAGGAGCTGGTGCTAGGAGTTCATCCCGCATCCGAAAGATATAATTTGAAGAAGGTACACACACACACACACACACACACACACACACACACACACACACACACACACACACATATATATATATATATATATATGAATAAATGAAACTCAACACAAATGATGGTAATAAAATAAAATTGAGAATATTATTGCTTACGCACTTCATATTGTTCGTCAGAGTACCCTCGTTCATAGGTCGTGTGGCGGATGGACTCGCAAACGTAGTATCCACATTAATCATTCCCTTGTTCCTGCCACAACCACTTTACAAGAAATAGAGGTCAATCAAACTGATAAGAAAGCATGCCAAATGGTATTGATGAAATTAGAGCTTGAATCGCTAGGAGATGTGCGGAACATGTTACTACAGTACTTACTTTCGGGTGTCTAAATTGCAGCTTTTTCGGCAGTCCCGGAGCTTTTTTGGTGAATTTCTCCAAACCCTGCCGGACAAAGAAAACAATTACTTGATATCAGGAAATGAACAAAGTTGCTGATACGGTGGATAATGATCGATTTAACTTACTTCTCGAGCATTTGGGTCATGTCCGCATAGTCCTGGGGATCTTTTCGTCTCGAGTCTAAGACGGTTACTAGTTCCTGCTCAAGCTTAATCTCTAGGAGAATATAGTGGAACTTGTGCACGCATGCATAACTCATCAATTACATTACTATAACCTGGACTAATAAGGGAAACCGAATATGCACAAGACAGTAACACTCACTTGAAGTTGTAAGGAAAGAGTATTATATCTTTGTTTTCATTTATTACCAACGATCGTAGCAAGTTGGCCTCGATATCATCGGCACGATATTTAACCTTAGTTGCATCTATGAGATTTGTGTTAATGAACCCAATATCACCGATTTGTCTTCTCTTCAATTCGGCGATCTTCAATCTGCATAATATAGTGAGGATAATTATAAATACATGCAATGAAAGAGCTGACCTATATAGAGAGACTTAATGACAGAAGTAGTACTACTTACAGACAGTAGCAAGTGACCGTTGCTTTATCTAGGGCCTTTTGATTAAAAACTGGAAGAACTCCTCAAATGGAACATTCAACAGTTCATTTCCAACGAGGTCATGCTCCTCTCTAACTCTCAGCGTCAAAGTATTCCTCCCCCCAGACTCTCTGCAGGTTTTCATGTACCAATCATGGAATCTTCGCATCATCGTTGTTAGAGATCTTTCATCTTTGACGAGAGGCTTCCCGTACTCGTATTTGTGTTCCTCCACCTCCAAGAACTCATATGTACACCGTCGGGCAGGTAATCTCCAATATTGCTATAACCGGGCACCATCCTCGGATCATTAGTAGGCACCTTGAGCGGGGAGCACGATTGGTTCGCTTGTTCGCTGAGCTGGGGAATTTTTTCCCAGCTCGTCGTTCTTTTAACCTTTGATCACTGACAGTACTTCCCGACCGCTCCGCTTCGACAACTGACTTTTCAATAATGCGCTCATAGTTTCCTTTCGGCGAAGACTTTTCTGGTTTTTTCAGGGCAGCCAGAGTGCGCTTCGCTTTCACCGGATCTACCTTCTCCTCCGGAGGTGGATGTTTCTTTGCTTTCACCCCTTCAAAGAAGTTCCTCACTTCTTCTCGTGCGATCTCGGCGTTCTCCTCCGGGGTCCTCTCATATAGTAACTTCTCTGGAGTCTTCAGAGAAGGACCGAATCTGTATTGCCTCCCGCCTCTGGCTGTACTGCTAGACGCCGGCAGAGCAGACGGAGCGGCTGCAGCTGTCTTCTTTCCTTGCTTACGAGGAGGAGAAGAACTACGACGCGCCGGAGCAGCTGGAGCGGCGGCGGGTCTCTTCCGCCCTTGCTGACGAGGCGGAGAAGGAGGAGGCTGGCTGCTCGGGCGCGCCGGCGCAAGCGGAGAAGGAGGCGGAGTGCCACCACGCGCCAGAGAAGGAGGCCGAGTGCCCTGATCGTCACTCGCCGGAGGAGGAGGCGGTGGAGGAGGCGGAGTGCCCTGACAAGCCGGAGGAGGAGGGGGAGACGGAGGCGTCCAGTTCGGAAGGTTAATGAGCTCCTTCCGCCATAGGCATGGAGTCTTCAGAGCAGAACCCAGCCGAGTCTCCCCTTCACCGGTAGGGTGGTTAAGCTGGAGGTCCTCAAATCCCTCCGTTATTTCATCCACCATCACCCTAACATATCCTTCTGGAATCGGCCGACAGTGAAAAGTTGCCTCGGGTTCAGTAGGAAAAACAGAGCCAACAGCCGCCTTGACCTTCAAATTCATCCATTGCGTCATAAGGTGGTAATTTTGAGACTACGTGATAGCATCCACGGGATAGCTGGCAGGAGCCGTCAAGACATGCTCCGACTGAAGCAGCTCGGTGGAAGCCACGCTGCTTCTCCGCTGAGATGGCGGGGTAGCTTCGGGGGAAGCTTCGGCAGTTCGTTTGCTGCGATTTGCTTCTCGTTCCTCTATCGCTTGCACCCTTGCGTGCAGTGCCTGCAGTTGGATCTGCTGCACTTTTTTCCTCCTCTTCTGGCATTTGTAACAGCATGCGTCCGGAAAACCAGCCCTCCACGGAATGGAGCCTGGCGTGCCTCGTGTTCGTCCAGGGTGCTCAGGATTCCCGAGGGCCATTGTGAGCTCGTTGTCCGGATGGGTTCAATCGGCATGCCATCGCGCGCGATTTCTGTGATCTCAAACCTTTCATCCGAGCGCAACTTTTTCTTCAGGCCACGTCTCTTTACCGAAGTTGTGCTCGATCCGGAGGGCTAGAAAAAAGAAGAATTAGGCGAGAGTTAATTAATATGTGTACATACCAAAACAATGAATGCATCAATTAGCTAGTCATCACGGGCTTAACTAATATATTTACCTGGCCGGACTCTGTTTGGTCACCGGAGTTGTCATCACGGGCTCCTTCTTGCACCAGCATTGGGTCATCGGAGACATCATAATCATGTGTTTCCTCCTCCATTCTTCGATCACCGTAGCCTGCTTCTTCTTCACCCTGTTCTGCTTCGAGACCATCATTGTCGTTAAGATACGACATGACATCACCTCCGGCTAAGATTATGTCCCCCAACACCTGTTCTTGTTCCTCGTCTCGTCCGAACTCCATTGTTTCTGCAAATATTACAACGTGGCAATTATTACACAAACATGATGGCATGTGGATATATTAGTGGCAAACGTAGACCTAGCTTATTCCGGGTTTGGGGTGGCCTCGGCAACGCTTCAAGGGTAGGGGCGCGGCGGGAGGGGATAGGATACCGACATCGTTTTTTTCTAGGGTTTGGGTGTCCTCCAGAGTTTTGGTCGAGCGAGAGGGCCGGGGGGTGCTCCCGTGGTATAAGTTATCGGGGAGGGGGTAGGTCGACCCCCCCTCGTGTTGAAGTTATCGGGACACGGAGTATATCGACAACGACATATCCGATAAAAAATAAGAAGACGAAGAAGAAATAAAAAGAGGAGAAGAAGATATTAATAGAGGAGAAGATCGAAAAAAAAGAGGAAAAAAAGAGGAGAAGAAGAAAGAAATAGAGGAGAAGAAGAGAAAATAGAATATTCTATTTTCTCTACTTCTCCTCTATTCCTTTCTTTTTCTCCTCTTGTTTTTCTTCTTTTTTCTTCTTCTTATTTATTTCTCCTCTTCTTCCTCTCCTCTTCTTCTCCTTTCTTCCTCTTCTTATTTTCCTTTTTCCTCTCATTCTTTTACTTCTTCTTCCTTTCCTAGCTAGATATATAAAACTTTTCTAAAAATGTAACTTTTGCATACATACATGGGAAAAAAATATTATTGGGGAGGGGGTAGGTCGAACCCACCCCCCCTCGTGTTGAAGTTATCGGGACACGGGATATATCAACAACGACATATCCGATAAAAAATAAGAAGACGAAGAAGAAATAAAAAGAGGAGAAGAAGATATTAATAGAGGAGAAGATCAAAGAAAAAAAATTCTATTTTCCCTTCTTATCCTCTATTCCTTTCTTCTTCTCCTCTTCTTTTTTTTTCTTTTTTCTTCTTCTTATTTATTTCTCCTCTTCTTCCTCTCCTCTTCTTCTCCTTTCTTCCTCTTCTTATTTTCCTTTTTCCTCTCATTCTTTTTCTTCTTCTTCCTTTCCTAGCTAGATATATAAATCTTTTCTAAAAATGTAACTTTTGCATGGAAAAAATGTTTTCTTCTCCAACAGAAAACACATCTCATCTCATCTCATTTCATCCACATCCATGAATACATCATATATTATGATCATCTATGAACCAAAAAAACATCATATTCTATATAAAAATCATCATATATATGAACAAAAACAATTATGATAACAAGCATATACATCATCATATATAAGAAAAAAACAAGCATATATACATGAAAAAAAACAAGCATATATATAATCATCATATATATGAAAAAACAAGCATATATACATGACAAAAACAAGCATAGGACAGGGAGGGTGCCGGCCGGACCAAGGCAGGGGCGCGGGGTCGGCAGCAAGGATGGCGACGACGATGACGTCGACGGGGCAGGGGAGCACGCTCGGGGCAGGGGCGACAGCGACGAAGGGGGCGGGGCAGGGAGACAACGACGACGGGGCGGGCCGGGGCGGCGTGCCTCGGGGCAGGGCCGAGGCGGCGAGCGGCGACGGCGTCGGGCAAGGGCGCGGGCCACGGCGAGGCGTGAGCGACGGGCGGCGTCGGGGCAGCCTTGCAGCGTCGATGTCGTCGGCGTCGTCGGGGGCAACTGCGAATGAGAAGTGAAATTTTTCACAAGTGTTTGTTATATAGTCCAAGCATTAGTTCCGGTTCGTGGCACCAACCGGGACTAATGCCCCCCTTTAGTCCCGGTTGGTGCCACCAACCGGGACCATAGGTCTCTTTTCAGCAGTCCAAAGGGCGGGAAGCGGAGGCCTTTGGTCCCGGTTGGTGCCAAAGGGCGGGAACCGTGACTAATGCACCCCTTTAGTCCCGGTTGGTGGCACGAACCGTGACCAATGCACCCTTTTAGTCCCGGTTGGTGGCACCAACCGGGACCAAAGGCCTTGTGCTGCCCCGCGTCAAAAGTTTAGTACCACCTCGCTAGCTGAGAGAGCTCGAGAGTGGTTTATAAGCCCCACTGCGGCTGCCCTCTCGAGCTCCTCTCAAATGCAGGCTTACGGGCCTAATCTCACACTATACTATCTATGGGCCTATTGGGCCTTCTGCGGGCCTAAATCCTGGCCCAGGTTGGGTTTCTAGTCGTATTCAGGTCGTGGTGGCCCAATACGTGGCAGTTTTTTTATATTTTTCTAGTTTTTTTGTTTTGTTTTTGCATTATTTATTTTCTTTTGTTTCTTGCTTTATTTTTTTATTCTTTTTTCTTTTAGTTTTAGAAAAATTATAAACTTTCTGTTAGTGCCATTAGTTTTCAAATTTGAATAGTTAAAATTTGAATTCTTTGAAATTTGTGTGAATCACAAGTTTGTGATTAACTTTACTTTTTCCAGTTTTTTTGTTTTGTTTTTTGCATTATTTATTTTCTTTTGTTTTTTGCTTTTTTTAATTCTTTTTGCTTTTAGGTCAGCAAAATTATAAACTTTCTGTTAGTGCCATTAGTTTTAGAAAAATTATAAACTTTCTATTAGTGCCATTAGTTTTCAAATTTGAATAGTTAAAATTTGAATTCTTTGAAATTTGTGTGAATCATAAGTTTGTGATTAACTTTACTATAAAAGTAGTTTTTTCTAGTTTTTTTGTTTTGTTTTTTGCATAATTTATTTTCTTTTATTTTTTGCTTTATTTTTTAATTCTTTTTGCTTTTAGGTCAGAAAAATTATAAACTTTCTGTTAGTGCCATTAGTTTTAGAAAAAAATAAAAACTTTCTGTTAGTGCCATTAGTTTTCAAAGTTGAATAGTTAAAATTTGAATAATGGTATTACGAGGGCCGAACCATAAGACATTAAAGCATTTCAAATGAAGTCTGAAAAAGTTGAAAGTTGGCATGGTATTATAATTTCACCCACATAGCATGTGCATGTACAAAACGGACAATGGTATCATACTCGTCTGTTACAAAGTTGGCATGGTATCATCATCATAGTTGCAGGAGAAAGTCTTCACTTTTTCTTCGCTTGTGTCATTTGCTTATTGCGCCGTAACCATAGATAATCTTCATCGTTTATCAGGATGCTTGGGTCAGCCTTGACTTTGAAGGGAGGAATTTCATGAAACTTTTCATGATCTTCAGACATGTCTGTCTTGCCCTCCACTCCCACGATGTCCCTTTTTCCTGAAAGAACTATGTGACGCTTTGGCTCATCGTATGATGTATTCGCTTCCTTATCTTTTCTTTTTCTCGGTTTGGTACACATATCCTTCACATAGATAACATGTGCCACATCATTGGCTAGGATGAACGGTTCGTCTGCATACGCAAGATTGTTGAGATCCACTGTTGTCATTCCGTACTGTGGGTCTACCTGTACCCCACCTCCTAACAGATTGACCCATTTGCACTTAAACAAAGGGACCTTAAAATCATGTCTGTAGTCAAGTTCCCATATGTCCACTATGTAACCATAATATGTGTCCTTTTCCCTCTCGATTGCTGCATCAAAGCGGACACCGCTGTTTTGGTTGGTGCTCTTTTGATCTTGGGCGATCGTGTAAAATGTATTCCCATTTATCTCGTATCCTTTGTAAGTCAATACAGTCAAAGATGGTTCCCTGGACAACAAGTACAGCTCATCACAAACAGTGTTGTCACCTCTGAGACGTGTTTCCAACCAACTGCTGAAAGTCCTGATGTGTTCACATGTAATCCAGTCGTCGCACTGCTCCAGTTGTTTGGAGCGCAAACTGTTCTTGTGTTCATCGACATACGGGGTCACCAAGGTAGAGTTCTGTAGAACTGTGTAGTGTGCTTGAGACCAAGAATATCCATCCCTGCATATTATTGAGACCCCTCCCAGCGTGCCTTTTCCAGTCAGTCTCCTCTCATACCGCGATTTAGGGAGACCTATCTTCTTTAGGCCAGGAATGAAGTCAACACAAAACCCAATGACATCCTCTGTTTGATGGCCCATGGAGATGCTTCCTTCTGGCCTAGTGCGGTTACGGACATATTTCTTTAGGACTCCCATGAACCTCTCAAAGGGGAACGTATTGTGTAGAAATACGGGCCTCAGAATGACAATCTCGTTGACTATATGAACTAGGACGTGCGTAATGATATTGAATAAGGATGGTGGAAACACCAGCTCGAAACTAACAAGACATTGCGCCACATCACTCCTTAGCCTTGGTACGATTTCTGGATCGATCACCTTCTGAAATATTGCATTGAGGAATATACATAGCTTCACAATGGCTAATCGGACGTTTTCCGGTAGAAGCCCCCTCAATGAAACCGGAAGCAATTGCGTCATAATCACGTGGCAGTCTTGAGACTTTAGGTTCTGGAACTTTTTCTCTGGCATATTTATTATTCCCTTTATATTCGACGAGAAACCAGTCGTGACCTTCATACTGAGCAGACATTCAAAGAAGATTTCTTTCTCTTCTTTCGTAAGAGCGTAGCTGGCAGGACCTTTATACTGCTTCGGAGGCATGCCATCTTTTTCGTGCAAACGTTGCAGGTCCTCCCGTGCCTCAGGTGTATCTTTTGTCTTCCCATACACGCCCAAGAAGCCTAGCAGGTTCACGCAAAGGTTCTTCGTCACGTGCATCACGTCGATTGAAGAGCGGACCTCTAGATCTTTCCAGTAGGATAGGTCCCAAAATATAGATTTCTTCTTCCACATGGGTGCGTGTCCCTCAGCGTTATTCGGGACAGCTAGTCCGCCGGGACCCTTTCACCGGTAAGCATGGCGGGCTTCTTTTGGTGATCTGCCTCGCCTTTGAAATGCTTGCCTTTCTTTCGACATTGATGGTTGGTCGGAAGAAATCGACGATGGCCCAGGTACACATTCTTCCTGCATTTGTCCAGGTATATACTTTCAGTTTCTTCTAAATAGTGCGTGCATGCGTGATATCCCTTATTTGTCTGTCCTGAAAGGTTACTAAGAGCGGGCCAATCGTTGATGGTTACAAACAGCAACGCGTGCAGGTTAAATTCCTCATGTTTGTGCTCATCCCACGTACGTACACTGTTTCCATTCCACAGCTGTAAAAGTTCTTCAACTAATGGCCTTAGGAACACATCAATGTCGTTGCCGGGTTGCTTAGGGCCTTGGATGAGAATTGGCATCATAATGAACTTCTGCTTCATGCACATCCAAGGAGGAAGGTTATACATACATAGAGTCACGGGCCAGGTGATGTGATTGCTGCTTTGCTCCCTAAAAGGATTAATGCCATCTGCGCTTAAACCAAACCATACGTTCCTTGGGTCACTTGCAAACTCATGCCAGTACTTTCTCTCGATTTTTCTCCACTGCGACCCATCAGCGGGTGCTCTCAACTTTCCGTCTTCCTTACGGTCCTCACTGTGCCATCGCATCAACTTGGCATGCTGTTCGTTTCTGAACAGCCATTTCAACCGTGGTATTATAGGAGCATACCACATCACCTTCACAGGAACCCTCTTCCTGGGGGGCTCGCTGCCAACATCACCAGGATCATCTCGTCTGATCTTATACCGCAATGCACCGCATACCGGGCATGCGTTCAGATCCTTGTACGCACTGCGGTAGAGGATGCAGTCATTAGGGCATGCATGTATCTTCTGCACCTCCAATCCTAGAGGGCATACGACCTTCTTTGCTGCGTATGTACTGTCGGGCAATTCGTTATTCTTTGGAAACTTCTTCTTCAATATTTTCAGTAGCTTCTCAAATCCTTTGTCAGGCACAGCATTCTCTGCCTTCCACTGCAGCAATTCCAATACGGTACCGAGCTTTGTGTTGCCATCTTCGCAATTGGGGTACATCCCTTTTTTGTGATCCTCTAACATGCGATCGAACTTCAGCTTCTCCTTTTGACTTTCTCATTGCGTCCTTGCATCGACAATGACCCGGCGGATATCATCATCATCGGGCACATCGTCTGGTTCCTCATGATCTTCAGCAGCTTCCCCCGTTGCAGCATCATTGGGAAAATCGTCTGGTTCCTCTTGATCTTCAGCAGCTTCCCCCGTTGCGGCATCACCGTATTCAGGAGGCACATAGTTGTCATTGTCCTCTTCTTCTTCACCGTCTTCCATCATAACCCCTATTTCTCCGTGCCTCGTCCAAACATTATAGTGTGGCATGAAACCATTGTAAAGCAGATGGGTGTGAAGGATTTTCCGGTCAGAGTAAGACTTCGTATTCCCACATTTAGGGCATGGACAACACATAAAACCATTTTGCTTGTTTGCCTCAGCCACTTCGAGAAAATCATGCACGCCCTTAATGTACTCAGAGGTGTGTCTGCTACCGTACATCCATTGCCGGTTCATCTACGTGCATTATATATAATTAAGTGTGTCAAAAACCATTACAGAACATCATGAATAGATAATTAAGTGACCAAATTAATAGAAGTTCATCATCACATTAAAACCAAAGTACATACATAATTCTCATCTAACAACATATAGCTCTCGAAAGCATCTAATTAATTAAACCATACATTGAAACTATGTAAAACATTTCAATGCGGAAACAAATGCGATCATAATCGCAACCAAGGTAACAATTGATCCAATGGCATAATGATACCAAGCCTCGGTATGAATGGCATATTTTCTAATCTTTCTCATCTTCAACCGCATTGCATTCATCTTGATCTTGTGATCATCGACGACATCCGCAACATGCAACTCCAATATCATCTTCTCCTCCTCAATTTTTTTTATTTTTTCCTTCAAGTAATTGTTTTCTTCTTCAACTAAATTTAACCTCTCGACAATAGGGTCGGTTGGAATTTCCGGTTCAACTACCTCCTAGATAAATAAAATCTATGTCACGTTGGTCGGCATAATTGTCATAAACAATAAATGAACCAAATAGTTATAAAAATATAATATATACCACATCCGAATCATAGCTAGGACGAGGGCCGACGGGGGCGGATACGAAAACCATCACACTATATAATAACAAGCAATAATAAAAGTAAGAAAATTAGACAAGTATCTATCTAGCTAAAGTAAGAATTTTTTCTTTTAGAAAGAAGATAAGAACAAGAGGCTCACCACGGTTGTGCCGGCGACGAGATCGGTGCGGGCGATCCACGGCGGTGAAGATGGGAGTGGAACGTGACGGGCCGCTAAACCTAGACAAATCTCGAGGAAAATGGAGTTTTGAGGTCGAGCTTCGAGAGGAGAAAGCTTAACTAGTGTGACTCGGGCATTTCATCGAACACCTCATGTGCATAGGAGGTGAGCTAGAGCACCACAAAGCTCTCCCCTCACCGGCCAGAAAAACATAGCAGTGTGGAGTGCTCTGCTCGCTGGCGAGTGGGTATATATAGGCACCTCATTGGTCCCGGTTCATGGCACGAACCGATACCAAAGGGAAGCCTGTGGTCCCGGTTCAAGCCACCAACCGGGACCAATGATGGTGGGCCAGGAGCGAGGCCCATTGGTCCCGGTTCGTCCCACCAACCGGGACCAAAGGGGCATGACGAACCGGGACCAATGCCCCCACAAGGCCCGGCAGGCCCCTGGCCTCACGAACCGGGACAGATGGCCCCATGGGTCCCGGTTCTAGACTGAACCGGGACTAATGGGCCACCTCGGCCTGGACCAAAGCCCTGTTTTCTGCTAGTGAGACTTGATTAAATCATCTAGCCACGCCTTTTTCAAATATTATTCTCCATTGTGAGTGTGTGACTAATCGATTGTGTTTGGCTATTGATGACGCGGACCAGGAGAAGAACAAAAAAACAGCATGCCCAATTTCATTGCAAATTGAAGTGCACAGTGGAGAAAGGATACAAGAGAAACTGGACTGAAACTGTTGATTATTGAACAACGCAACATAGTGATCATATAGCACGTAGCACTCTTGAATCAGCCTAAAGGTGTCCCTGCTTGATCTCAAGGGAAATTTTTGTAGTAAACACACAGCTACACAAATATTCCACGCAGGAAGTAGGCCAAGCCTACCAGCACTTGTTCACCAGGTGCTCATTATTGGGATCCTACTACGCGCGCGTTCAGCGCCATCTAGCCAACTGGCGCTCGCAGCAGCGTCTTGCTGGGCCGGCCGACGAGCGCGTAACGCCAGCGAACAAAAATTCCTGAAAATAGTTGCAGCGCACAGGATTCGAACTCACAACTCTGCGTTCTAAACAGGCTCGGCTAACCACTACAGCTAATTAGTACTAGTGATCAGTATGACCTCGACAGTAATTAAGGGAATACGGGCTGCGCAGTTCCAAAAAACTGAAAGTTCATAGATTAAGAAAAGTTAACGATTTTAATTCAAAAAAGAAAAGACTCACGTATTCATAAAAGTTCACAAATAATGAAAAAGTTCACGTGAAACAAAAAAAAGTTCAAGAAAATTGAATAAAGTACACCAATTTGAGAAAAAAGTTCACGAATTTGAAAACAATTTCAGCAATGTTTTAAAAAATTTCATCATATTGAAAGAAAGTTTATCATTTTTGAAAAAAGTTCATCGAATTTGAAAAATAGTTCATCGGATTTGAAAAAAGTTCATTGATTTTGAAAAACGTTATCGATTAGAAAAAAGTTCATTGATTTGAAAAAAGTTCATCGAATTTCAAAAAAGTTCATCTAATTTAAAATAAGTTCATCAAATTTGGAAATAAGTTCATCGATTCTGAAAACAGTTCATCAAATTTGAAAAATAGTTCATCGGATTTGAAAAAAGTTCATTGATTTTGAAAAACATTCATCGATTAGAAAAAGGTAAATTGATTTGAAAAAAGTTCATCAAATTTGAAAAAAGTTCATCAAATTTCAAAAAAGTTCATCTAATTTAAAATAAGTTCATCGAATTTGAAAATAAGTTCATCGATTCTGAAAAAGTTCATAGATTCTAAGAGAAGTTCATCAAATTTTAAAAAGGTTCATCTATTTGGGAAAAATGTCGACGGATCTGGAAAGTTCATTGAACAAAGAGGAAGGAGATATTTTTTTCGTGTTCGTACAAAGAATAAAAAAACAGAAGAAAAAACCATTTAGAATAAGAAAAGGATGAAAAAAGAAAAAAGGAAAAAAGAAATAGAAAAAAGGGAAAAAACTAAATAGTAGAAATACGGAAGAAGCATTATCTGAGCAGCTAACACGGGATGGTGGAATGGTTTGTGCTTCGCGTCACCAACCGTGAAGTTTAGGTTCGAATCCCAGTGACCTCGCTCGTTATTTTTTGGCTTTACAGCAGGAAAAAAAAAGGAGTAAATGGGCCAAGCCCAGCTAAAGTGGCTGGAGGCGTCCGTTAGCAGAATACACATTAACGGCCGCCTGCAGCGCTAAATAGGAAATGCCCTCATTATTCACTAAGCAGACCAAATTGATGATAGACTTTTGCAATTTCAGCCCAGATTAGCATAGGTACGAATAGAACTCCAAACCTCTCAAGCTGGGCCTAGATTAGCCCATACCTGTTCATAATAAAGGGCATGATGGTCACTCACCGTATATTGTTTTTAGAAGAACCCGGTGTATATACTATACGCTGTGTATGGAGGGCGCACACCCTCTCAAGCTGGGCCGGCCAATTCATCCTTTTAACAATGTCTAGAACAGCAAAAAACACATGTAACGCAGGATTCGAACCTGGATCCTTCCAGATTTATCACAGCGTCGCTAGCCAACTAGGCAATCAAACCTCATGTGCTACATTTGTTTTTCAACCCTTAAAATACGACAATGGAAAAAACGCATTGTTCCCTGCTTAGTTTCTTTTTCTCTTTCTTTTTTCATATTCTTTCTTTGTTTCCTTTTTCTTTCTTATTAAATGCGCGAACTTTTTAAAATTCGTCAGTTTTTGAAACAATGTTTTTTAAAAATAAATCGTGAAATTTTCTTCAAAATCAGTGAACTTTTTCCCAAAATTGATGATTTTATAAAATTCGTGAACTAACACTCAAATCAGCGATTTTTTGAAAATTGATGAACTTTTTTCCAAATTGTGCATGAATGCTTTCAAAATGAATGAGTAATTTGTGAACTCTTTTTCAAAATTGATGAGATTTTTTTTAAATCAATGAACTTTCTTTGAATCCAATGAGCTTTTCAATTTTTTTTGTGAACTTTCTTGAATTCCTTTTTTAATTATCTAAAAGTCAATGGTTAACCTTTGAAAAGTCATATTGTAATTAAACACCATCCCCTTTCTTAATGAGCATTCTTCAAAAAAAATGTATGGTAGGAAATAGCAAACAAAAGAAAACCTTGTGAGCGAGTGAGTTTTTTTAGGGGCTCGTGAGCGAGTGAGTGGGCATGAGAGGGAGAGGTTCCCTACTCGCCCACAGTCGATGCCCGGCTCTAGTGAGCGCCAGCTACTCCACACAAACCGGCGAACACCCCCCTCTGTCCTGGCCCTGGCCTGTTTAATTTTCTTCTTCTTTTAGCCTTCAAAAAATAGGTGCATGAAGTAAGAATAGAACTCCAAACCTCTTGGATTACTTCCTCCCACTATATGCAAGTTGCGACATGTCGAGCAATTTATCACAGTCTAGTTTTGGACATCCTTGAAATGAACTCAACTTTTGCATGAAGGTGGGAATGCCCTTGGTAGGAATCCATGCTAGGTTTGAATGATTTTCGACACCATATGCAAGTTGCGACATGTCGGGCAATTTACCAGCCTTTTCTCGCGGAGAAAATTCCAGAAAATGCAAAACTTATCGAAAACCGAAACAATTTGGCATGGTGCTCTAAATTGGTCATATAAGGTCATGGAAAAACAAATTGGGGCCATTTCAATGATGCCGAGAAACAACGTGCTCCCAGGCGGAGCCTTCTGGCCTACTCAAACACCCTCCGTCGAACATGATCTAGTTTTGGCCATTCTTGAAATAACCCCAAGTTTTGGAAGTAGGCGGGAATTCCCATTGAAGGCATCCCTGCCATGTTTGAATGATTTCAAACACCATATGCAAGTTGTGACACGTCCGATCATTTCTCTGCCCCTTTTTTTTTAACGAGAACACTCCAGAAAATACAAAAATTCCCGAAAACAAAAAACTTAGCATGGTACCTTTAATTGGTCATATAAGTTAATGGAAAAAATTGGGGGTCATTTGGCGGATCTTTAAAAAACTATGCTCTCAAACGGACCCTCCTAGCCTAACCGAATCCATTGAACATGGTCTATTTTTGAACATGATTGTGGAAAAAGTGTTTCCGCTTTCTAAAAATGCTCAATTTTTTAATTTGTTCACAAATCTAAAAAGAGTTTGTTTTCAAACAATTGTTTTGCATTCGAAGTTTAATTATTATTTTTGCGTCGGTGATGTCCTTAAGGTTTTGCAGTGCTATAAAACACTAAACGCTCACTACCTGAATTGGTTGTAGTACATTCTTCCACATCAGGAGATCCTGTGTCCGATTCTTCGCGCCCGAGTTCTGTGGAGCGCTACAGTGCGCATTCCTTGTTGGACACTAGCTCCAAGGGCCGGCCCAGTCGGCCGACCTCCTGTGCATGGCTCGTTTATTTGACGTTACTCCCCGAATATACGGACCTCCTAATCAGCGCTTGCTGCACCATGTATGCCATTTGACGCTCACACGTTATGGTTTTTGGGCCGGCCTAGCAAACCGGCTCTCAGACGCGAGCGGCTGAGCAGGTGAGCGGGTGCGGGTGAGCACATGAGCACATGGATTGACCACTGAAAATTTCTCCATGTTCTAAAGATTTAAAAAGAATCATGAATTTTGAATAAAATCACAGACTCAAAAAAGTGCACGAATATAAAATAAAGTTGAACTAAAAATTCATGTGAAAAAAGGTCACAAGTTTGGAAAAGCTTCATTAAAAAAGATCATAAATTGGAAAAATTTAATGGTATTTCAAAAATGTTCATAAAAAGTTGATAAAAGTTCACGAATATGAGAAAAGTTCATGAATTTAAAAATAAGGTCATGAAATTCCAAAATATGATCACAAATTTTGAATAAAGTTCATGAATTTTTTAAAAGTTCATCAATTTGATAGAAAGCACAAAAATTGAAAAATCAATAACGAGTTTGATATTTTTACGAAATTTGAAAAGGTTCACGAATTAATAAAAGTTCATGAATTTGATTTTTTTTGAAATGTGATTGTTTTTCAAAAAATCTTTAAAAATTCATGAATTTTAAAATAAGTTTACTAATATGAAAAAAATCACGAATTATAAATAATTTACAAATTTTAAAAAGTTCATGGATTTGAAAAATAAGTTCATTAAAATGGAAAACATTAACGAATTTGAATAAAGTTTGAGAATTACGAAAAGGAAATAAAACTGGAAAAATATTAAAAAAACAAGCAAAAACGGCTGAACAGAAGATCAGACAGGTTAAGATTCCCAGTGGGCTGAACAGAGAAACGGCGCATGTTTTTTTATTAGCCTTATATACTTGCCATAAGAAGGTTTTCTGAAAAATAAAACTTGGGATAATAAGGGCGAAAGAAGTACGTGGCCACAACAGTTAGGATGTCATCTAAAAAAAAAACAGTTAGGATGTCCTAGTGGTTATCACCTTTGGTACTAGAGGTATAGTGCTGGTGTTTAAATCCTACCATGCGCGGTTTAATTCTTGAACATTAAAAGAAAGAAAGAAATGTAAATGGGCCGGGCCATCCAAGTTCAGTATTGGCGTCTGGGCCATACGGCGTATACGTTCAGCAGGTGGCCCACTATATATACACATACAAATGTCAAAGGTCTATATTGCCCTTTATACGTTTTGTGAGGAGGGGTGTAGCGAAGCGGGGCTCTAGAACACTTCTGACCATCCTGGATTTTCTTGTATACTAGTATAATGCCCGTGCGATGCTACGGGCAAATCTTTACCTAATATTAAAGGACGGAGGCTTTCATAGTTCTCCATACGTCGTTTATTTATATCCATTGATTTTATGTTACCCATTAGGATTAATGGTTGATATTTAAAAGTAGATCTACATAAATCAAATTTTGGATATCTTCTTCGTGCAACAGCCCACGTACTAGAATAGTATGGGCCTACGTAATGCAATGGGCCTCGCACTGAAGGATACACATTACGAGGAAAAATAGTATGATGGGCCTCCACGTGCAAGTACGATGGGCCGCCATGCAATGGGCCTCCATGTGCACGGATGAATCCCACATCCACGCCGCCACTGCCTAGCTCTTGCTCGCCTGGGCTTGTGTGGATGGGCCACGACACGGCCTCGGTCCCCCTGCTCACTCCTAGGACGACGCTGACACGCACGGCTGGATGCGCGACGAGGCGAAGCCCTCCCCTACGGCGTCCCGGCGGAGGGCCCCTAGGCCGCAGATCCTCCTCCTCGCCGGCACTTCCGCGAACGCGTCTTCGCCGCCGCCTCCGTGCAGCTGCTCGTGCCTTAACACTACCCTCGCCTATGAGTGTGCCTACAGCGTACCCTTCAACCCTCTGTCTCAAATCCGTAGATCACGTCGTCATTTATTTCTGATCTGAGCATCCATGGATGGTAGATGCAGCGGGAATATTTTACGGGGTGAAGGGTTGCGAGGGGAGGAGCCCTACGACGAACTTGACGCCAGTTGACGTGACCACGACCACTGTATCGACGTGAAAGTTATTGAACCAACCACATATCTCGCCTCAGGAATCAGAAACAACCATACACGCCGCCATGAACAACCATACATTACATCCTGTTGTTACGACAAGCGAATTCATACGAGGAAGCGGTGGGTGGAGTGCAGTGACTAAGGGGTCGTTCGGTAGTCCACCCGCTCCGCAGTATTTTAGAATCTGCAGAGTACCGTTTCTCTCGCTCCGTACTTTTTAACTACAACTCCCGTCGACTCCGGGAGCGGCCTCGTGGAGCGGAGGCCCTCCGAACAGGCCCTAAGAACTTCAAAATCTGCAAGCTCTACTCTTCTCTGCTATTTGGTAATTATTGGCAATCAGCGGCTGCATGGTTCACCGTTTACACAATCTCTATTGGAAGCACCAGTATGAATCGATGTTCTTATGCTCATCTGTTGCTCATTGATAAATTGTGTGTGGTTGGTTCATTTACGGCCATTGTGCAAACCCTGGTGCATTCTGCGTCGTTGTGGGATGTGCTGCCGACGGAATCAGTGTTCATGTGGCCGGCGCACCACGAACATGAAGGAAAGGCTGAATTCGAAACATCTTGAATCGGATTCTCTCTTCTCAGAGAGCTTGAGAGTGAAATGAGTGGGCTGGCCAAAGAAGACCACTATGGAAGCGAAAGGGGAGGGCAAGAGCGGTTCGAAGACCATAGCCCAATGTGGGTACATTGGCGTCATCGTCGTATGAAATTCACGCACAAAGGGCGCCGCATCACTCTCAATGGCATTCAAGATAATCCTTCCTGCCGTCCAATCTCTGTCCGTAAGCTGCAAGGATTGCTGAAACGGGGTGCTGTTAGCCAGTGTGTGCAAGTGCGTCAGATTCACTAGGAGCATGATCTGCAAGCAATTACTCTGGATGCTGATCCTGCAGAGCAGACACCTCCAGCTGTTCAAGAACTGCTACAGGAGTTTGATGCTTTGTTCCGGGAGCCAAAGGAATTACCCCCTCGTCGTGCCTGTGACCACCAAATTCCGTTGGTGCCAGGTGCAGTGCCAGTCAATTGTGTCTATTTAAGCTTTTTCTCGATTGATATTCATTTTTTCATCTATCTCATGAAATTTCCCTTCTATTAAGCGATAAAGAGCAATTGACGAAGTCAGCAGGAAGTCCGTCAGATGACGATATGGATCAAAGGAATCCTCCTATCTTCGACTGAACACCCTTTTACTGGGATTTCACATTCCTATTCCGATTGGCAGAAGCCTTTCTTTCTGTTTGTGCCGCCCTATGGCGATTTCTCACTCAACGTTTGCACTTTCTTACCAACTCTTGTACAAGTTAGGTTCAGCGTTGTTCTGACGATTAAGATTTCTCTGTTTGACGGTTTTTACCTTCAACAACCTTTGTTGCATCACTTCTCGATAGCTTTAGTGCTCGGAGAGTAAGCATAGCATATTGTCAGCTAGTTATTTATTGATAGCAAACAACTAGTAGGTCAAGCCGGAGCCTTCACTCACTCAGCTTGGGTCAGCACCGTATCTCTAATTGGCGGAGACGAACTCCAATCCACCCACTTCATTTGTTTCCCAAGGAGGGTCATCAGCGAGTCCGCTCTCCCCAAGGTAGTTAAAAGGCGTAGGTACGCATTCCCCTGCACCAATGTACCGAAGCACTTTACCTTTAATCACTAGATGGGCTCGAGCCAGGATCCTATTTTCGTTCTCCATGACTTCAAAGCTGCTTCTCTTTATCAATTCTGGACAGTTCTATAAACATTGGTACCAGGGGTTCTATGACCAAAAATCTTATATTTTTTTCTCCTGGCGTTTATGTATTTATTATCGCTGTCTAAATGCGATGACTGTCGTCAGCAAGTATCCAGTGCCCATAGTCGAAGAACTCCTGGATGTCTGGTGCCCCATGGTTTTCTAAACCCGATCTCAGAGCTGGTTATCACCAGATTCGTATGGCAACTGGCGATGAATTCAAAACAGCCTTCCAGACTCTGGAAGGGCACTACGAGTACAAGGTCATGTCCTTCGGCCTCGCGGGAGCACCAGCCACCTTCTTGGGAGCCATGAACGCCACTCTCAAACAAACCCCTTTTGCGCAAATGCGCCCTGGTGTTATTTGACGACATTTTAGTCTACAGTGCCTCTCTTGAAGATCACACAATCCACTTGCAATCAGTGCTTGAGTTGTTAAGAAGGGATCAATGGCAAGTCAAACGCTCAAAGTGCTCTTTCGCTCAACGCCAGTTATCCTATTTGGGCCATACTATCAGCCAGCATGGGGTTGCCACTGAAACCCACAAAATTAAGAACATTGCCAACAGGTCTTCTCCGCAATCAGTCAAAGAAGTCCGCAGCTTCTTAGGTTTGGCCGGCTATTACAGGCGCTTCGTTCGCCATTTCGGCATCATTGCAAAGCCACTGACACATCTCCAGAAGAAACATGGGGAGATCCTGAGCTTTGAGGCAACTAAAGAAACAGGATGCTTTTCAGTTATATTTAAGAACAGAAGAGGAAGACAAAGCAACCCTAGGATTTCTCTGCTCCCAGTGCTTAATACGAAAAGCTCGACATAAACCCAAGGACGGGCAACCGCTGCTAAACCAGGATCTCCATCTCTTTGAATAAAAGCCATCCTTTCCATCGACCAGCCTACGAGCATCTTCGGTACTATAATGAAGGACGTTGACACTATCCCATTGTACGTAGGAGGGGTAATTCCAGAAACATCCTATCTAAAAATCATTTAGAGATAAGTTTCTATAGAAAGATAAGCGGGTGTATAAATGAACTTTCTTATGATACTATGATACTCAGATACCACTCATTGGATGGGACCGGTGGACCATTGATCGATAAAAAGTAGTAAATAAGCCCTTTTCTCGCAGGTACGAGAGATTGCACAACCTTGCCTTGAACGCTTGAAGTTCTAAATAAATCTGAAGAGGAAGGCCAATTGTATCATGTCAGCAATGGTACTCTCCTGGGCTATAGACTGTCACCTGCTTCAAGGTATCTTGCTTGTGAAAGCCGAACAAAGAAGAAAAGAACGAAATGGCGGTTCATCAGTAGTCAAAGGTGCAGACTTCATTCTTTGTTTCCTTCATCCTCTACCATTACGTTTTGCTTTTTAGGACTACCTAAAGGAAAGGAATAGAATGATCCATAGTCGTACCTACTTGAGGGCACCGAATGCATACAGCTTACGTCAACTTTATATATATATATAATTATTGATTCCATTCACACCCTTTGGGAACAGGAAACGGAGAACTTGTTGCTTTCTTCTGTTTTTGCTGTAGCTGAGGACAACTTAGATCGAAATGATTTACTTTATCTAGGTATGTGGTCCAAACGGATAGGTAGAATTACCCAGAGGGAGCCCTAGTTTCAGCATAAAAGGAAGAAGTCGGGTCCGCGCGGTTCGCCTTTTCGAATGCAGCAGTGTTTTTGGCTTTGGCAATACCAGCTAGCTAGCTACTTACTTGTGTGGGAGTCCTATAAAGAAAAGCCTGAGTTATATACTGACTAAAGAAATCCACCTAAGCCGTAAGTTTTTGTTACAGCTGGCACACCTGCTTGCAAACTAGAAATATGATTCTAGTAGAAAGTGGACTAAGTCTTAAGAGAGATAAGCCGGTCTTTATACACTGGCCCTACTTCGAATTCAGTCAGTGGCCAGATGCATTGTAAGCAATTCCAGTCCCAGCTGCTGAGGTGGCGTAGTCAGCCCTACCTAAGTATTGAACAAAACCAACCATTTTTATAATATTATCCTATCTTGCATATTAATTAAGACCACTTATTAGATCAAGGTTGGCATACATAGCATAGGAAGGTGGAGATCTGAAGTAATCTATATGTCCCTCAGCCAGTCATCCATTTCTCTGGATATGAAGTTTACAACATCAAAAAAATGACCCTTTTCATAATGAAATCCATTACATGCCATCCAAAGAACTCTGATTTGGATTACCAGCTTTGGGGTGGAAGGACGGATCGATCGACCAAGCAACAACGATCCCTTTACGATGGTCAAGTGCGAAGGTCCCGATCGGATTGCCGATCTGCCAGTGTTGTTTGACTGATTTTTTTCATCTCAAAACCATTGATGCTGACCTGTCACTGCTCAAGTGATTTTCCTGCATGGTTCTAGGAACCAAAAGAAGACTTTGGGTAGGTCAACGATAGATTCTATGTCTATAATGGAACGTAGGTTCTTTTTAGGAGGAAAGCTTAGAAGGATTCTTTTCAGAGCGTAAGAACCATCGAAGAGCATGGGATTGGTATTGCTGGCAGGGACTTTAAAGTGAGAGCTTGATCACTAAACCCCTGCTGCTTTCGATCATTCCTGCTAAAGCAGTTGGCAATGACTCATTGGAAACTTCTATTGGATCTGGGAGAAGAAGAAATCCAATCAATGGGTAGGTAGTCAATTTCTGGCGAAAGCACAAACCTTTTCTCTTACTTAAGGCGATAAAATCCATTCATTTCGATAATAATCTGTTTGAGATGTGTTTTACCGAGAAGGTATATGGTTTACGGTTCTAAGACGTTGAGTTCGTGTTTTGGTAGTTGTTGTTTTGAAGGATGGCGGATCCAGAGTTGAAGGATAGCGAGGCATACCAACGCCATGCCAACAAGAGGAACCATCCGGACTTAAAACAGCCGACCTACCCCCTGCCAGTTCTTCCTCTAAGTCAAGTTGATAGATTTCTGTACGAGTTTTCAAGTGCCATCTCCAGTCTAAGCGGTTGAGTTCAGTGATTGTATCGAACAAAAGCCCCCTCCCGGGGCAGGTACGCGACTGTCTCTCTTCCAAAGTGTGATCATCTTCTCCAGTCTCCCGTTTCCACCTATTTAAAATGGTCAGCCTGTGCGGCATCAATTGAATTTGAATTCTAAAATAAAGTAGATTTCGGTGAAGGAACCTATTCTCTGGTATCTGCTTCGGCCATCTCATCTGGTTTCGGCCTTCTTTGTGAGCAGCTCCTAACTCGCTCGACGGGGTATGATCGCTACTGTTGATAGGTCGATCGGAAAAGAATAAGTTCCAGGACTGAACAGAAATAAAGTACTATAACACTTTCTTCGCCATTCTTTTCTATGAGGAGCTCTATTTTGCTAATACAAATGTAATGCTACCTCCCTACGACGATTCATAACTAGAAGAACTCGTTGGCACAACCGGACCTTATTAAAGGCCTCGGCCATCTGATCGACTGAAAGATCTTATCTTGGAGTTCTAGTATGGGTCGTCGGCCCTTTCTCCTCCTCAGTAGGTGCAAACCCTGGTTCTGTAAATGATTATAACTGCCTTGGAGCTAGATAAGCAAACCTTCTTCTGTTCGAGTATGATGGATGTTACACCCACTGCCAGATACAAGCAAAAGCTTTCCAGCTAAGCTAGGAGTCAGAACGAACTCATGAAGCTATCCTTCTTCTTGGATCTCAAGATTCAAATGGAATTTTATCACCCCGGATTTTGGCTTTCATTTCCACTTTATACTTGAGTTAAGCAAGGCACCAGCATGGGAGAGAAGATAGCCCCTCGGGATCGCTTACTAGCCGGCCTGCTTGATTTATTTATGAGGTATCCAGATGGCACTGCACCGGCGAGGGAAAGGGAAGCTGATGAGAGGTAAGGGAAAAGTCCATTTAATGAATAGGTTCACTACAGACTGTACTATCTCTAGACCCCCTCTCTATACTCCCTCATAATATATGGATCCCCCGGATAATATTGATCCTCCAACAGCTGACATATCTTATCTAAACTCCCGGAAACCTGGGCATGGATTTTTCGAACTTAGTTGATTTCGCAAGAAGCAACTTGAAAAGCACAAAGACTACATCTAAACAAACCTTACGTCTTCGTTCGGCTCATTCTTGCTTATCTCACCCTATTTCCTTACTTTAGCTTAGAAGTAGGCATATGGGAAGTTACACAAAGATGACTTATCGGTTGGCCTAAGCTTACTCGATTCCATTCTTTCCAATATCATATACGCCTAGTGAAATGCATCTATCTCCTCTCCTCCCCTTCTTTCTTTTTATCCATTTTATATACCTAGTCGAAGACTACTTCAGATTATAGGGCGGGCTTTTCTACCCATTGACCGGGACCGATCACTGTGTTTGACCACTCTTGGTATTCAGACCTTGGACTTTTTCGCTAGGAGCTGATCCATTCTTTAAGAGCTCTATACATAAAGAGAAGGCGTATTCACTTAAAGGACTGTGAAATCTACCCTATGCCCCGAAAAGTCTAGGCACCTAAATAAAGTAAAGATGGGATACCTGACCAATAGATTAAGCTATCTAATGAGTTAGGAACCTTTTTTCTCCCCCCTTCTCTTCTCCGCTTTGCTCTGTTACTCCTTTTGCAGATGGTTGGTCACCACTCTTAGGCTTTTTGTTCTCTGCTTGTGGTGGGTCTCCAATCTTGATCCGGTGCTGACTTAATAGGGAAACCTACCCAGAAAATGCCCCCTTTTCCGGTCCGGTTAACAAAGCCTGTAAACCAAGAGCGGAACAAAGAGCTAAAACGTCACCTTTACCCTTATCCTATTTCTTTCTTACTTGTAAACCAGACCGTGTCATTCCTTTTTTCTTTCTTTGGTAAGGAAGGGATGACTATTCCCACAGGTTGATCTTGATAAAATGTGCAGCGGTAAGCAACTAATAATCTCGATGCAGGACTGTCGTTCCCATAGGTTCCTCCTCCAAAACCTTCTTAGGCGAAAAAGACTGGAAGGTCTTATTCCCACTGCTGATTACTGAGAACCTTCTACCGGGAAAGATTTCCTTCTATGCCTAGTGGTTTTTGAATTGGAAATGGGAAAGGCAGAGAGAATTTACTCAAATTCAACTATGTTATGTATACAATGATCGGGTTGCGTCTGGTATGATCGGGGTGCTTTATCTAAACTAGGCAGGATAACTTGGCTAACTTTCCTACTCTGGTAGCATCTCTGAACGGCAGGTACCCTCAACCGCCGTAACGAAGGAATGAATCTATTAAGTGGGAAAGAGCCCTCGTGGCAGCTATATCCGCGAGGATTCCAAGTGTTCTAATTCATCTCGTTACAGACCCACATCAAACATGCAACTGCTTGTCGCATACTCCTGCTACTCCGACCTACGCTTCTCACATCGCATCCTTGGTCCTTAAACGACGGTATATTCTTTTTTCCGGGTTCTATGAGCGTAAATGGAGACACTTCCCCCTTCTTCGACAAATGAATATGCCTCGCCTCGAAGATAAAGAAATCCTGAGTAAGGAGAGAGATTCTCCACACGAACGAACGACCCGTCAGGTTCGAACTAACTTAGGTTGGACCAGGACCCACCTATCTCCACCAAGAAGGAATCGCTTTGGTTACGCAGTTCAGTTGGCGATAAAAGCCTTCCTAATCTGCGGGCCGGTAGGCCAGCCAACTAACTCTTCAAATGAAGAACTTATTTCCCCACACCTATCTCTATGAAACTTTCTTCATAGTTAGGAGAGGTTTTTTTTAGCTTTTTGTCTCTTTTACCGCAGGAAGTTCTCCAAAAGTATGAAAGGCCGGAGGGCTTTGTACCAACCATTCTAGTGTGGTTGGATTCTGTTCAACAGCCCAAGGACTTTCCGCAAATTTTTGGTTCTTTCCACTGCTTGAAGTGATTGCGACAACTACGAAGAAACGGCGAATCCCAACTACAGATATATAAGAACCGAAACTGCTCAGAGCATTCCATCCGGCGTAAGCATCTGGATAATCTGGAATGCGACGTGGCATACCCGAAAGCCCTAAGAAATGCATGGGAAAGAAGGTCAGATTAACCCCGAAAAAAGTGATCCAAAAATGGATTTGGCCTAAAGTTTCAGGATATGTCCGACCAAAGATTTTACCCACCCAATAGTAAAATCCAGCAAATAAAGCAAAAACGGCTCCCATAGAAAGTACATAATGGAAATGTGCAACCACATAATAAGTATCATGTAGAGCAATGTCTAGCCCAGAGTTTGCTAGAACTATTCCAGTGAGCCCTCCTATGGTGAACAAAAAGATGAACCCTACAACAAATAACATGGGTGTTTTGTATTGTATCGAACCTCCCCACATGGTAGCGATCCAACTAAAGATTTTGATTCCTGTGGGCACAGCTATGATCATGGTAGCTGCGGTGAAGTAGGCACGCGTATCAACGTCTAAGCCCACAATAAACATATGATGAGCCCAAACTAGAAATCCAAGAACACCTACACTTATCATGGCATAAACCATGCCTAGATACCCGAAGACCGGTTTTCTTGAAAAGGTCGATACGATATGACTAATAATACCAAATCCAGGCAGAATGAGAATATACACCTCTGGATGACCGAAGAACCAAAAGAGATGCTGGTATAATATTGGGTCTCCCCCTCCTGCAAGATCAAAAAAGGTTGTATTAAAGTTTCGATCGGTTAATAACATTGTAATTGCCCCCGCCAGTACCGGAAGTGATAATAAAAGTAGGAATGCTGTCACTAGAACGGACGACACAAAAAGTGGTAATCTATGCATAGTCATTCCAGGTCCACGCATGTTGAGGATAGTTGTTATAAAATTGATAGAACCTAAAATTGATGAAATACCTGATAGATGAAGACTAAAAATTGCTATATCAACTGCTCCTCCAGAATGGCTGGTAATACCACTTAAGGGCGGATAGACTGTCCACCAAGTGCCGCTGCCCACTTCTACTAAGGCTGAGCTTAATAGGAGCAAGAGACTTGGTGGCAACAACCAGAATGATATATTATTTAATCGTGGAAATGCCATGTCAGGTGCACCTATCAGAATCGGAACAAACCAATTACCAAATCCACCTATCATCGCCGGCATAACCATAAAAAAGATCATTAAAAAAGCATGAGCCGTTATTAAAACATTATAAAGTTGATGATTCCCACCAAGAATTTGATCGCCGGGTCGGGCTAATTCCATACGAATCAGTACGGAGAAGCATGTGCCCATCACTCCTGCAATGGCACCGAAGATGAAATAGAGAGTCCCAATATCCTTGTGGTTAGTAGAGAAGAGCCATCGAACCATATTTGTCAATTTTTATTTGAGAAATGCAAACTTTCCTTATCAAAGAGGGGCCGGGGGGCTGGAAGAGAAAAGAAAGAGGGGCCCGCCCGGGGGCTGGAAGAGAAAAGAATCAGAATTACTGAGCTACCCTGCTCTTTTTTTTTTCTAATTCCCTTCTAAGATCCTCCGACTTAAACAAGTCGAGAGCATGCTCGTGCTCGGCTCTTTCGAGACTTGCCTTGCTCTTGGGGATTTCTTCCCATCGGATCCTCTGTTCCACTTCCAGGCACCTCCTTGCGGAGCTTTCCGCCTCAAGGAGATCCCGGTTGTGGGAAACAACATCTCTAAAGAAAACAGATCCTCCCTCATTCTCCCGCAGATCTTGATAAGACGCTTGGAGAACAGTGAAAGAATCAGTTGCGTGAATATGGTCCAGATAGGAACGAAGCGCTTCATCGACCAAGTAGGGCTTGATCGGTAGATAAGGCCCTATTCTTTGATAAAGCGCCACAAATTCCTGAATGACATCTTGTCGCATACTAGACAGCTTTTCTTCCATTAGGAAGAGCTTAAGCCGTCCAGGTATGTCCTCCAGAGGGGTATTGTGATTAAGCTCGTTCTGAATGAACGTAACCCATCCAGGATCCTGCTCGTAAAGGCTCAGATAGAAGTTTAGCCCTGCTAAATGAGCTAGAGCTTGGGGATCCTGAATCTCTGGAGGAAGAGTAATAATGAAGGAGGCTCCGAAAAGATTTAAAATTGGGAGAAGAATAATCGAAATAAAACGCACTAAAAATAAAAATAGACAAATAGAAAATAATAAAAAATCGTATATATAAGGAAACTTAATACAAAAGTGCAAATAGAAAGCAGTAAACCTGCTAGTGGAGAAGAGCCATCGAACCATATTTGTCATTTTTTATTTGAGAAATGCAAACTTTCCTTATCAAAGAGGGGCCGGGGGGCTGGAAGAGAAGAACTTGAATACTAAACGCTGGAAGAGAAGAACCTTAATACTAAACCAAGTTTCGGGAACTTCTTGGTGACTTGATTGGTTCCCTTCCCCCAATTTGCAAAGGATGATTCCCGTGAAGGTGATCTCGATCACCATTCTATGATATTTTTGGATGCTTTTGAGAAGCTTTTCCTTTTACCTAATGCCGGCTACCGACAACTTACTTCATGCTATTACTAACACTTATGACTGAGCCGCACTTGCTTTCCAAAAGAAATGGAAACTATCATGCCTGATACTAGCCAATAGAAGAAAGAGCCACAAGCAAGCCATAGCAGCATCCTTTTTCTTCGCTTTCTTCAATAATGCGAATCTACCTCACTCCTCATCATAACTCAAATACAAATTCGAGTTCCAAATTGATATTTCCTCACGTAAGCAATAGAATGTGAAACCAATATTCATCATGAAACTTCAGACACTGATGATTGTGAGGTTCTGGAAGAGAGACGACGTAGGCTGAAAAAAAGTAAACAGAAAACCACCCCTTAAACTCATTTGCTCAAAATTCTTTCCACAGCAACTAGAAAAGTGGAGAAAATCCAATAAGGGGAGGTCCCGATGAATACAAATCAATTGGAAACCGAACCCCGCATTCATGTCTCTAACAAGGCTGTCTAAGCTAAGCGGCCATGGACCCATGGACCCGGGGAATCTGAACCATTAGGTAGAGTTTCAGCTAAAAGAAAACCAGGTCAATCTTCCGATCGCGAGTCTTTACAAGCTTGAAACAACTTAAGCACAGGCGGGAGTCGCCCCTTTTAAAGTCAGTATTTATGCGGCGCTGAACTAACGAGCGGATACCTAACCTTCGAAGGAGAAGAAAAGACGGATGTATCTTTCATTCATATCGATCAGATGTGCTTTGCTCAGGACTCCCATTTTACCATTGCTTAAGACATATTACATAAAGCATAGTGAGTGATACGCAATGCTGGTACCACCATGTTTTTTTCCTCACTCTGTGTAGCCACACTCTAGTGTCCATTTCTACTTATTATTTATGTTAAATAGTATCCGTTGGTTGTAGAAGCACTGGCGTTCAGGGATTGCAAAATCCATAATATCAAGAAGCGGTAGGAACCTGGCTAACTTCGATGCGGATAACGCGCTGTAGAAGAAAGTGGATCAACCAAAGTAGACCTTGATCAAAAGGCACCACAAGGCGAACCAATAGAGTGTGGTGTAAGTGGTGAAGCAGAATAGGAATTGGAACTGCTTGAACTAGAAAGGGCTTCCGCTACCGCACTACCTCGGGAGCTCCGAAAACGGTATACTCGCTTCACTCATCTGTAATGGTATCCTTGAAAGCTAGCTAAAGTGGGTTCTAGACAAAGTTCTCCTAAGCAGGGCGGAAGGAAAAACAAGAGCAGTATAGCTCTACATTACGCTTCGGGGGCCTCGTCTTACTCACTCACCTTCTACTAATCGGATCGTGACAAAACAACCAGCCCAGCAATAGGCAAGGACTGGCTGAAATCCCTTTCCGGATCCAGTCTATCCGTATCTGCTATCCCTTCCGCTTTCTGTGTTGATGGAGCTCGGTCAGATAGTTCCGGTATTGCGAAGGAGGGCAACGCATTGGGATCGTCCAATCCCTTCTGATCGGTTGTCATATTGAATTGCAAATTCTCGTATAGTAAGAGTTCCTTCGGTTTCCTACCTAGCACATTCTCTGTTGTCTACGCCAATATTTTACCTGCGAGTAGAGTGTGGCTGGCTACATACGGGGGAACTCAACCTACCTTTCGAAGGGTAGACCTTTACAGATGAGTGAAACGAGGATTTAGGTATATAAGGAGACAACCCGCAAAGCGAGTCAGCCTGATACCGACTTTCATTGATAGGCCATGAAACATAGAGAATGGGAACTTGTTCGCACGTACCTCGACCGCAGGTCTGAGAATGACGAGTGTGCTTTCGCCCACAGCTTCTGTTGCTTAACCGGCTTGTGGTGTTTATGGTCCTGACCCGGTACAGCCGCTAAGCTCATTTTTCATTTCCAAGTGTTGTTACTAGCCTCGAGAGAGATGTTTCACAGGATTCACCTGCAACTGATAAACCTGGGGGATAATACCGAAACAGTCCTTTTTTTTTCTGATCATAGAGGAGCCGTATGAAGCTAAGGTTTCATGTACGGTTTTGCAATAGCGGTGGGAGCTGTGATGTTATTATCGACTATGATTATCTAACAGTTCAAGTACAGTTGATATAGTTGAAGCACAGCCAAAATATGGTTTTTTATGGAATCTTTGGCGTCAGCCTATAGGCTTTCTAGTTTTTAGAATTTCTTCTTTGGTCGAATGTGAAAGATTACCCAGAGGGGGAATTAGTTGCGGGTTATCAAACCGAATATTCTGGTATCAAATATGGTTTCTTTTCTCTTGTTTCTTACTTATCCTTATTAGTTTCCTCTTTATTTGTAACAGTTCTTTACTTAGGCGGGTGGCATTTATCTATTCCCTACATATCCACGATTCTCCCAGTGTAGGAATCACACTAGTTATCTTGACCTTGATTCGGTCAAGCAGTTTTTCCTTACTATACTCCAGTACGAACAGGAAAAGAATCTATGTACTCAACGGTGCATTAGTAATTATCTGGGATTTATTTGGCTCTTTAAAGCAAAACGGTGTCTTGACTCTCAAGAATAGTGCGTGTTAATATCCATGTAGATAAAGATAGAGATAGCAACGAACTGGATGCATAGTCAAACAAAAAACTTGTGACTTGTTCTCGTAGGCTAACTAACCAAATCATAGGATCTAACACGAGACCGGATAAACACCGCGCCCCCGCCGCGTCTATCTATATAAGCTAATCCCTCGACCTCAACCGACTCCCAAATCTCAATTGCTTTGGCTCTCTCTCTCCCTCCCTTTCGCCGCGTGCGCCGTCCAATCCAAACCAATCCCAAGTCCCCACCCGCTCGCGGCGAGCAAAGCAAGATGATTTCCCCGGACGCGGCCCGCAACGTCGTCGGCAATGTCATCTCCTTCGGCCTCGGTGCGCTGTTCGGCCTCGTCCTGTACGCCTGCTACTACAGGCCGACCCCCAAGAAGGAGAAGAGCGTAAAGCTCAAATGTGATTGAAGGCTCCTGGCTCCTTGACTGCAATAACAAGTGCTAGCTACAGTAAGAACAAGGGAATCTAGAGACCGAGACTGAAAGAAAAGGCTAGGCTACTTCTATTCGTTATTCGTTTCCCATATGATTTTCCATATTTTACCATAAAAAATAGGATGTTTTTAGCCATTTATTGTTAGTACTGAAATCAGGCATAAAGGATTTTACGGGAGGTAAAGAAGTTATTTCAACAACGTTCCTGTCATCAAATCCTGATTCAACAAAGCCATGCCAGCTGTGTTGGTCGTTCCTCCGATTCAAAGTTCTCTTGGATTCCAAAAAGCATCGCTACCCGCATACTGAAGTTGCTTAAATCTATTGAATTCCACCTCTGCACCTCTTTCTTGGGGCATAGGTGAACCTATAATTGATAGTAGAGCGTATGCTAAATCCCCAACCCTCATGATGCACTTCGTTTGATTCATTCCGCTTATCGTACCACTTAGAGCTTTCAAACCCTTTTCTTAGCGTTGCGATAATATGTTGTTATTTATAAATAGGAATGGTATGTTTAATAGCTCGCATATGTGTGTTTCAGATTCTATAGTACTCGGTTCTTCTGTTCGACGAGTTCTTATTTTCCTAGGTCTAATAATATGTTTACTGGTTCGTTTTCACCGGAGGAGGCATCTAGAAATCCTATTTTGTTAGTAGGTTGGTGTACAAGGAGCTTAAAGGTGATGGATAAGGCTTTCACCCATCCGATACTGAGTAATCCGTTAATCGATCCCCAAGGGAAGGGTACTTGTATCTATAGCACATTGGTGTTTCAAGCAGGCCAGCCCACTCTTAACAACAATGCAATCAGTCCATTCACTCAAAACCGGAACCCACACTCAAAGTTAAGGTCAATACTCCATTTATACATACAAGCCTCGACAGAGGGGAAGCACCTACAGCATAATCACTCATGAACACATATTGACTCACTTCTAGATAGATTAGTTGATTCACAATGCCCGCAGATACCTATATATGTTATTTAACCTTTTTATTGGAATATGTTTATCTAAGGCAGATCGAACTAGTCTTAATATATGGAAGATCTTGGGGACAAGGAGCTTAAACGTTATCGATCAACATATTGGCTCGATCGGGGCCCAGGCTCTGCCCTCCGAGCACTTAAGCATGCATCCGGATTCAGGCTCTGGGCTTGCTCATCAATATGTCAGTGTGGCAAGTGCTTAATGTAGCATTCTTGTCAAGGACTTCCCAATGTTTAAATAGAGTCCAGGGATCTCTAGGCTTGTATTGGGAATGCCATCCGCTTCCAGCGTGCGGTTGACCGGGCTGCCATCACAATAATCTAGGGTTTGCATATGCTCTAGCATTCATTCTTGTTCTTGGTCTTGCTTGTTCTCCCTGGATCTCACTGCTTCCTTCCTACCCCCGGTAGCAAAAGTCACGAGATTAGTTATTTAAAACGGGCCTTCTGCCTTGGATTGCTTTGGCACATTTGACTGGATTCCCAGTATGGCACCTTGCCCATAAAAGCTAACTACTAACTTCGGTGAAGGAAGAAGCAAGTTCCCAAGAGAAGTGAAGTCATCAACCTGGTATTAGTTTGCCAATCTAAAAGTCAAGTGATACAGGTCGGGATGGGAAGAAAGAAGCGATTTCCTCGAATTTGCTTTCGAAAAGGTGTAGCTGCATGGAACAAAATCCACATTACCAGTTCTCAATTATGAGTAACTTGCAGGATGAAAGATTCTTATTATTGTTAGCACCTCTGCTCTACCTTTTCAGGCTAGCTTCCCATCGCTCGAAGTACACTTCCGGTGCACTTCTCACTGGTCAAGCACTATCGCTTGATTTCTCTCATAACTCTTCCACCTACTCCTTTGAGTAAAGGAGAAGATTGTTGGATTGATCCCTCGATTTGGACACTGTAGGGAGCTTCTTCAGTCAGTGGGCAAGGAATTCTGCGGCTCAAGTTTCTGAGCTTGATTGCACATAGGGTGAGAGAAATCTACCTTCTACTAAGGTGAGGTGTACTGTGTGTAGGGCCCTGCTAAGTCTTAAAGACCAACTTGAGGACTCAAGCCAACCGCTGACTGACTTCTCGATGGCCCGAGAAAAGCAATTCGAAAACAAATCTAAGTAGTTCCACACACAGGGCTTTGTTTGAAAGACAGAGGTATGTTCGTAAAGGTAGGCTAGGCGCAGCGCAATCCTTAGAAAGCATACCTAGATTCAAAGCCCACTCTTTCCTTCAGCTTCCACCGCTGTCTTATGCAACAAATAACCACCTAGGGAGTAGAAGTTTCTTATTTCGGTCTTTTCCTAGTTGTCTCTATTTCGATTGCATTCTATGTCAATAGGTTCGTTTTTGCTTTATCGATAACTATCTCCTCTTGATGGAAGAACAGAAATCTCATTTGATTCGCTAGGAATAGGAAAAATTGGAATAAGCAGAAGGGAGATTGGATTGGGACGACCAGTCGGTATTCGAAGATCCTTTGGGCTTAAATGAAATAGATTAATAAAGACATTCGCACAGAGCACACGATTCGCTAACTAGTCAGGATTCAGATTTGGTGTAGCATAGTTTGGATCAGTGATATCATGACCTGAGCAGGCATCCTTCACCTCGGAATTTCCCATATTATGAACAGTCAAAGTTCACGTGGATGCTGCTTTCTGTCTCGGATACCGGAATTGGCGCAACTGGAGCAATTATCCGAGATGCGGCGGGCATGTTCATTGCGGCCTGCAGTGTTATGCTCCCTCGGGCAATTGACGCGACATCAGCGGAAGAGAAACCAGTATCTATTGATGGCGAGCCCGGATAATTGAAACAAGCAAGATACCATCTCTTCTTTAACTGAACTGAAAAGAGCAAACCTCAACCGATGCGGCCAAAGAGCAAGTGGACTGAACTGCTCTCCCTTACTATGAATAAAATGGAGAGTAGAACCGAACACTTGAAGCTCTAATTACCAGTATCTTTGGATACGGAGACCGAGGAAGAGTTCCTCCAATCTCTTTAAACACACTCTAATTGGGGGTCCAGATTCCAGGTCGGAACCCACGTTATCCCTTGTTTAAGGGGAATAGATGAGATCCATGGCATATAGCTCGTAACTAACAGAGGCAGACCCGGTTTAATGACACCTTTCACAATATCATTAACCCGAACCTCATCCTCAGCAGTCAGAGGCGTGATAATTGACGCGAACGTCCTCTTATACTAAATATCTTTTTATCAAGCTATTATGATGCTCGCTTCTCTTCGGTTGGATTCCTCTCGAAGAAGGAAATTGTGCTTCTTCAGTTCTACATTCAAATTATTGTGAGTAGATGGATACCAGGCCTTTTCTGAGAAACTTGGTTTCGGGAACTTTGTGGGATCCTTGGTAGAGCCATTTGGAGCGGAGGGTAATCGGTTTATGACAAAGACTGTGCTTTCAAACACGACATCCAGGGGAATGGAGGCTTTGTACATAGTTGCAAGACGTTGCTCTACAATGTCTCGGTGTTGACGCTCTGTGAGGCCTTACTGCTCCTTATCTCATTTCTTTGGAAAGGCAAACCTAATTCATACGGAACTCTTGGTACATTTCTTTTTCACTCTCGCCCCGGTGAAAGCACACAATGCAGATCCATGCATGGGAGCTAGTTCAATAGGCCTCTCGATGAAATCGCCTACTTTACTTTTTATACGAAATTCGTTGCACGTAGATCTTCCATTTATTGGGAATTCGTTCGACGACCGTCTGATTCTAATTCACTTCCATCCTTTAGCCATGTCTCTTGATCGATACCATCCACGTGTCTTTTATTCTTTCTAAAAATAAAATGCATTGCGACTTCCTCTTTTCTGATTTGCATTCAAGTAGATAAGAGAAGCTTGTGGGGATCGTCAAGAACAAACTTAGACCAGTTCATATTTGTGCCTGCACAACTGAAGAGGTCAAGAGCAATAGGCCCGGATGCGCTCACCTTGGCCCAGGGTTGGCCCTTGAAAAGGATAAAAAAATATGAGATAGAGTGGAATTCTTTTCGCTATTGCATTCCCTGTAGATCGGTTCAGCCCATTTCTTGTAGCATACATTCGAAGAGAAACCATTTATCCAATCTGCAGCTATACGCTGAGAAGGAAGGGGCAGCAGACCCGACCATTGCTCGTACTCGGTTTTCTATGGAAGGTCCCGAGTCAGCTAAAAAACTAGAAAATCAACAACGATCGATCTCAGGGATCAGCCCATCTGATCTTTTATTTGATTGGGATTGCGGTTTCGCTGGGCTTACTTTCTTGATGAGGTTTAAGGTATAGCAAGTAAGGCGATGCCTCCTCCCTGATTGCAGAAATTGTTGACTTTAGAAAAGGTTCAACAAGAACTATAGCAATAAAGGAGCTTCTCCAGTTCCACAGGTCAAGGTACAATGGTAGAACTTGTCTCCTTGAATGGCTACTTTGGGAAGACAGACCTCTCCCTCGCTTATCGCATGGCTGTCTTTCCCCTCTACGAATGCCCAAAATCGGGTCGATTTTGAAAAACATTCCCTCCGGCTATAGGCCGAAACCACGCTCAAGTGCTTCTATAAGTTATTTTTTACTCGAAAGCCGGTTGCTTTTTTTACGATAAAGCCGCCTCTACTATGCTCGCCATCAACTGATACTGGTTTAGCTTCAGCGGAAGGATGGGGAATCAGGAGAACATGGGGGGAGGAAGTAGCTACGTCTAACTCAAGATCTAGGACATGCTTAGTAAGGTATCCCCGGTATTTACTGATTCTTGCTGTCCCTATATATCTGCAATGATCGCTCTGGCTCTGGGCCGTATGATCTTCGGGATGCAGAATAGGGGATCGCTTGTAAAATGGACCAGCTCCGTATCAATGAATCTTCTCCGTTCTTATTTTTACCTGTTGTATTATTTCCTAGGAGGAGTACAATGCTCTTCCGTTCTTTCCAATGACAAACAGGAAGTCAGGTTTCAAATGTAATTCCGTGTTGGTAACTTAATTTGGGTCTGGGAGGCCGAAGCTACCGATCAAGCTCCATTTTATATATTTTATAGCTCAGCCCTCTTTCTAACAATGAATCACTGATTTCCCCGATATTTTCCTCGGAAAGGGGAAACAAGATATCGATGGAATTTACCCACACCATCACCACTTTTGAAAGAGAAAATAAGTGTTCAGCTGACCCAAATTCCGATCGAAAAAACAAAAACTTATGGATTGAATGATTTCGACAAGCGAAATCGACTCGGAACCAAGGGGAACAAGACGAGATTCCGTGTTCACTTATCGATTCCAAAATGAATCGAATTCGTGAACTTTAGAACGATATTACTCCTCTTCCTTACGGCTCCCCTGTGCCTAGTGATTTCTCGTGCTCGATTCATCCCATTCGAGTATATCTACTCGGCTATCCTTAAAAAAGTCAAAAGATAAGGAGCTAAACCTGTGGAAATCCTACTACCATCGGCTGTCACATTCGTTCCCACTTACCGCAGGGATGGATCAAGTAACTGGTGATTCTTTTCAAGGTCAGATGCTTTTTGGGCTTATTTTCTAAAAAATCTTCATTTTGATCGAAAAAACCCGGGGTTAGGCGAATGCGCGGGTACTCTTGATCTGGCTGCTCCATGTAAATTTCCTCATCCAACTCCCCATTAAGGAAAGCCGTCTGCCCATCTGATGAACGAGAAGACCGTGCGAGGCAGCCCGTGATAGTAGTACTCGAATGGTGGTAAATCTAGCCACAGGTGAGTAAGTATCAAAGAAATGCCTACTTTTGCTGCTATGCGGATGGAGGACTTTTGGGCCTGGCATTACGAGAAATCGGGACAGTTCTCTGTCCGTTCTGCTTACCGGATGTTGATAAAAACGAAGCAGCGACGGGGTACCCGTGGATCCACTATGCAATAGACCACTCGGGTAGTGTTGCCATAGGCGACACGCAAAGCCCGCACTGTCAGATGGGAGAGCGCCAACGGCCTTTGGACGATGTCAGGAACGGGGGACCTTGAAGGATCAGGAAGAGAAACATCTGAGCCACCGTCAGACTCATCACCGTCGGAGCCAGCATTGTCAGGCGCCTGAATAGCATGGGATCAGTCCATCATCGCCCGCAGCTTCACTTCACTTCAGTTCAGCTCAGCATACTAGGGAGACCACGGGGAATGTGAGAGTACTGACATATGACCCAATCGCGACAAAGCCTTGTGCTGCAACAACTGTGGCTAGGGATAAGAGTTCCTCGGCTGCAACTTCCAATAACTAAGCTCGCGTAAAAGTATTAGTTAGCGGGTCTTGGTTGAATAGTGGATCTTGGTTGAGAAACTCATAGATAGAGATTGATCTGTTTGCTCTCCGCTTAGTGGTTTCTTACTCGGTCTCCTCATCTGAATAGATGGTCGCACGCTTCAACTAGAATCCAAACCATAGTAGAACGGGGGCTCAAAAGGAAACTTCAGAGCTGGAATATATAATCTCCAGTAGTACACTTAGCCCTTCGGCCTTATTTCAACTTGAACATGAATTTGCAGCACATTTTGGCGTTATTATATTAACATAAGCATTGAACACTGACGGCTAGCCCATACATGCAAACACAAGAAATCAAACCAAACAAAGACACTTAGCATAGGAGTAGATCGGAATCAAACTAAGACAAAGAACACCTGACATGAAAACAAATGTCTCCAGACACTTATTGAATTTAAACCAACCTTAGAAAACTAAAAAGAGTCTACGGACTCTTCTATTCTAGCGAGATGCTAGACGAATAAAGAGCACTTGCTGCTCCACCCGCAGCGCTTCCTGCCTCTCCTCCAAACCCTCTATGCGCTCTCTGGTAGCGCGAATGCGCACTTCTTTCTTTGCAGGATCCATTGTTCTAACACTTCTCAACTGGTTGTTTAGCACTCTACAGTGCCCTTCAATCTCATTTTGCAGTTGCTCCGTTTCGGTAGCAATTGCAGAAAGCCTGTTTGCGGTTGCAGCATCCATAGCAATGCGTGCTAGTACTCAATTTCTTTGTAATGAAGTGAAGATATCTATATACCATTTATAGAGTGGTAGAGTAATATCGCCATGCAGTACGAATTGCATGGCTGCATGCAGCCTTTATGAACAAACAAACTTTGCAGAGCCGTTTCACCTAATCGATTCCGTCGGCGGATCATCCACGTCACGAATTGAATGGCAGGCACAATTCTTACTAGTTCTCCGCCCTACTTTTTTCAGTTGAAGACTATCAGGCCTGGAAATGGAAACTTTGGACCCGGGAGACGGTTTGATGTCTCGTACATAGCCAGCCCAGGGCGCTGCCCATAAGGGTCACTGTATGTAGGTTTTCAGCTCTAAGGTCCCCACTCATCACAATCGTTGGCCCTCATCCCGCATTGGAGCATAGCGTTAGTATCTTTTGGTGTATCAACAACATAGGCACCTGATCTATTTGAACTTTAAACCACAAGGGAAGTTTTCACATAAGCAGCCTTTCTCCCGTTAAAAGGTGGGTACCTTTCCCTAAATCCTTCTCCCGTGCATGCTATTCTCCTGTTCCCCCGAAGGGCGGTATCAATACGGCAACCCGAAAGCTCGTTATCAAAGTGGTCTCTTCTCAAAAGCTTATCTGCCAGATGAAAACAAGTTCGTAGTAACAGGTGGCCGTTGAGCTCCTAGTTTGACTGTTGGTGCCAGACTAGAATGGAAGAATGCCCATAATACTGAAATGCAGAAGAATACCTCACTAATAAGAAATAGAGCAACACCCATTGTGCTTCCTTTGTTTTACTAGAGAGAGTAGTCCAAGCCTCTAAATATCTTGAGGGCTTTGTGTTGGATCTGATGGCTGAGCCTTTGTTCTTTGCGAGCCTTGCCTTTCTCTTTTTTGCTCTGCTGTGGAGTTCTTTGATGGTCTATCTTCGCACCTGGCGCTTCTGGCGCTTTCTTCCTTCCACCTTCCTCTTGTACTCGACTCTTCCCCGATCACTCCCCAACAAAGGCTTGCTCGTCTTCGTCATAGTCCAAACTCTTTCTCGTGTGACTGTGGTGCTTTCTTGAGCGATGACTTGGGAGGGTTCCGGTCACCCCTACCCGGGCAGACAACCTCCCTCATTCACATCAGAAATGGCAAAGATTCCATTTTGGAAAGTCAATCTCTTTTTGTATAGATATAAAATAGCAAAAGTACGGTTCAGAGTCTTTTCTTTCTTATTTGAAATCCAAATCGAAATGCCTCGACTTGATAAATTAACTTATTTCTCACA
This sequence comes from Triticum dicoccoides, assembly GCF_002162155.2. Lineage (NCBI taxonomy): Eukaryota > Viridiplantae > Streptophyta > Magnoliopsida > Poales > Poaceae > Triticum > Triticum dicoccoides. The sequence goes on along the minus strand of NC_041392.1, from coordinate 631,602,305 downwards.
ATTTTTCTGGTTATGTCTTCTCCTCTTTACTTTTTATATTCTCTTATTTAATAATAATAATGGAATACTTGGAATTAGTAGAATTCTCAAACTACGGAACCA